>NC_045442.1:123487177-123534618 GCF_002776525.5 Piliocolobus tephrosceles | reverse complement strand
CAGAGCTCTCCACAGTGAGGTTCAGAGTGCACTCCATAGGCGAATGAATGAATTTTAGTGGCACTGAGTCACTTCAAGGAACTGGTTACAATAAATATACCTAAATTCGACAAATAGGTATTTTTTGAAAAAAGTGTGCTGTTTTGTTTTTTAACTTCTCTGCCCTACCTCTCCCACGCTGTCCAAGCATTCATTTAAATGATCCTTTCATTTGCTAGTAAAAGAGGAATCTATCATAAAAACAGTGACATGTATGGACTAATAGGAAAGTTTGTGCATCATTGTAGAAATTAATTTCTACATCTACATACATTTTTCATTTACAGATCTGACACAAGATTGTGTGTACACTTTTAACCAATCATAAGAAGTCTAGCTTTAAATACATTTAATTTTTGATGAAATATATGCAGATAGCATTTTGTTGTTCCTTTGCTTAAAATTTAAGAATACAAGCGTATTTTCTGCTTAGTTTGAGAACATGCCACTGAATTTTAAAGTTGCATGCATCTGTGTAGTTAGTCAGATAAAAAGCTTTTATGCCATGTGCAAACAATTTCCCTTTATTTCCTAATGTCTATGAACTTTTTAGATTATAGTGTTTCTTTAAAGGCATTTACTATTCTAGTTAAAAAGATATTTTGTTCTAAGTCAATATTTATAGTAGCTTAGAATTAACCTCCCAAAAATCCTTTTGGTGTGTTCAGACCTTATTGCCTTGTTCTGTTTTTGTCTGAGAAGTTTAGAAAAGAAGCATGTTTTCCTCATTATTCCTCAGGAGAATATAGGGAGTGTGGATTATTTATTTGTGTTATTAATGAAGGAAAATTGAAATGGAGTTTGTGGTGTCCTGCTCCCATCAACGTTTGTAAAGCTTTTGAAAGATAGGGATTAATATGGATACATTTTGTTGCTTTTATGTGATTAAAAAGAATTTGACAGTTGTTCTGCAGTCACACTCTGATGCTTTTAGGGTAAAGGATCATGATGTCTACAACTTATTCTCAAATAGTTTCCCAAAATTTTACTATAATTATGTAATTATATTAATATATGTAGTTATATAATACATATGTTAATTAGTGCATCTGGTTAAAGGGTATTTATGAATTCTTTGTGTATTCTTACAACTTTTCTATGTTTGAAATTATTTCAAATTTAAAAATTAAAAAATAATCAGCCCGGCTAGCTCAGTCGGTAGATCATGAGACTCTTAAAAATTAAAAAATAGGCCGGGTGCGGTGGCTCACGCCTGTAATCCCAGCACTTTGGGGGGCCGAGGCGGGCAGATCACGAGGTCAGGAGTTCGAGACCAGCCTGTCAGCATAGTGAAACCCCGTCTCTACCAAAAATACAAAAGGTAGCCAGACATGGTGGCACATGCCTGTAATCCCAGCTACTCGGGAGGCTGAGGCAGGAGAATTGCTTGACCCTGGGAGGTGGAGGTTGCATTGAGCTGGAATCGTGCCACTGCACTCCAGCCTGGGCAACAGAGTGAGAGTTTGTCTCAAAAAATATAATCATCATCATCATCATCATCATCATAATTTTAAAATAATTTCACAGTCAAATGTTGACCTGGAACCATTGATTGTTTAAACAAGAAGATACCTTAGAAAGCATCTCTGTCTCCCTATTTTTGTATACATTATGATCAGATACCCAGCTACCAATTAAATATCTATCTAAAAGTGAATCTCTAGATGTGGTGATGAATTTGTGCCGAGTCATTCATATTATTTCACATCGTTTCCCTTTTTGGTCTGGTGAAAAAAGTATACCAGACATGCAAAACATTTGGCAGAATGAAGAGTTCCTTCTTATTGTGGCCATTTTTTCTTGGAATTCTGGCATTCACATTTTAGTGACTATATGAAAAACATGAAAAACTAGGGTTGTTAAGAGAGGACATGAATTTTAGTTACAATTTTTTTGAAAATAGGTATTACCACCCTGGTTTAGGTGTGATTCTTCATATCTTTAGTTGTTGTTGTTGTTAGTGTCTTTTTTCTACTAGAACTATAGGGGTTATATCATAATTCATGGGATTCTTTGATGAATGACAGTTTAATCAATTATAACACATATCATAATTTTCAACACATTCTCACACATGGGAAAAGCAAATCAAAAGTCATGTCCCTATTAACTTTAACCAAACTTTAGCACAAGCAGAAAAGGTAACACCGTTAACTTTAACCCAACTTCAGCAAAAGCAGAAAAGGTGACACCACTTTTGTCAACAATCCTTACTATGCCTTTAGGGACATGAGCATTAATACCTATCCAGAACTAGCTTTCCTTAATTAAATACCCAATGTCCTTCAAAGCCTCCCCAACAGCCCTCGATTGCTTTCATGGCGCGATGGAGAGATGAGGGCAGAGGGCTGAGGTGATAGTCACGTCACCCATAGATGCTAACTCTAGACGTGTGCTGCTGTTGGATGGTTTTACAGATATTACAGGGAGGAGAGTTGTTTTTTGTTTTTTTAATCTTCTCAAAAGGGTTGTAAGATTAACTTTACAAGACATATCTCTATTATTGATGGGTATTATTATTTAGAAGTTTGAATACTTACCTTTAATTAGCAATTAATTTTCAGAATGCTCTCAAGATAAATGGTGCTAGTGAACTCGTCTTGTTGATCAAGGAACTCCAGTGCACTAAGAAGTTGAAGAACTTGTTTAAAAACTTACAACTAACAATCAAATTTTTAAATTACTTTTTTCAATGTTTGTTTCTCACATATGTACAGGAGAGTCCTTTTCTTCCATTTCAGAACACTAAAATAACAGAAAATGAGTTCTTAGTTCTCTGGAAATAAAAATCTTTGAAATACTTCATATATACACACGCTGTCTCTCTCACTTTCTCTCTCTCTCTCTCGATGTTGGAACACAGCTATTATTATTATTATTATTATTATTATTATTATTATTATTATTATGTCTGTATTTGTGTTAAAGTAGAAAGGGCCTGTGACCCAAATGTTTTCTTTACTATTTTTGCAATAACATATCAAGATTAGATATCTTGTAATATTAAGGTTATGCTGACCAAATTTTGCAGTTTTATAATACACAGGCTTCCACAGATTAGTATAGGAAAATATTTTTAAGACATTTGTAGGCTATTTTACAGATTATTAATAAATGATGGTCATTATACACATGCATGCATTTATATTATATATTACATTATATTAGACACATGCATGCATGTTGCCATTCAATTATTATCAAACTGAAGTTCACCTTTACCAGTGGTAAAGGCTCAACAGTTCAATGGCCATTACACATTTGTCTTATTCCAAACACTTAAAACATAGAATTAAAATTATTCATGTAGTAAAAAGCCAGATACTCATTATGTGTAACCATCAACCAAGTCTACATTTGAGCAGGCAGAAGCTAGATCAACTGTATTTATTTGTTTTAATGTTTAAAATTCTAATATTTTTAAAATAAAATATATTCACTCAAGTGGAGAACTTTTATACCAGGAGAATGGATTAACTACCATTGGACATTTCTGCAGCAGTGAAGTGAACTACAGCTACCTGCATCAGCCTGGGGTAATCTTAGAAACATAATGTTGGGTAAAAATTTTAAAAAAGAAAAGACCATTACAGTATCATACCATTTATATCAAGTTCAAAAACAAGCAAACTACGTACAAACGTAGTAAAACTACAAAGGAAACAGATTGAATGAAGATCAAGATAGCAGTTCACTGGGGGCTGGGGTAGGAGTGGAGAAAGCAGGGGTGGATGGGAAAGGAGCCGCAGGGGTGGATGGGAAAGGAGCCGCAGGACTGGGAGGGCCCTGCTCCTGCTCTTCTGAAGTAGGCGATGGCCTCGCAGGTATTCACTGATTGTTATGCTTCGTAACTTCCATGCGCGTTACTTATTCCTGCTGGTAGATATCAGATAATTTCTAATTTTAAAAATTGTGTAAGTATCTTTACACTTTTTCCTTTTCTTATTAGAAGTTTCAGGCTTTTGGCCGGGCGCGGTGGCTCTCGCCTGTAATCCCAGCACTTTGGGAGGCCAAGGCGGGCGGATCACGAGATCAGGAGATCGAGACCATCCTGGCTAACACGGTGAAACCCCGTCTGTACTAAAAATACAAAAAACTAGCTGAGCGTGGTGGGAGGCACCTGTAGTCCCAGCTACTCGGGAGGCTGAGGCAGGAGAATGGTGTGAACCCGGGAGGTGGAGCTTGCAGTGAGCCGAGATCACACCACTGCACTCCAGCCTAGGCGACAGAACGAGACTCCGTCTCAAAAAAAAAAAATTCAGGCTTTTTCTTCTGACGAAGTCCTTCATTCGTTTAAACTGATTTTGATGCTGCAATTGAAGCTTTCTTATAAAATCTTAAGTAAATAAGAAAGTGTAAATTAAACTAATAAAAATAAAAAACCTTTCTTGGCTCTAAAAAAAACTATTTTAAAACGTTTGTATTTTTGAGTATTCCTAAAACCAACACTTGAAGTGGTTTAGTTTTATAATTCATTTCTATTCCTTTAAATAACATAAAGGAATGAATACAAGTTTTTGCAGTATTAAGTAATATAAAGGAATGAATATAAATTTTTGTGGTAGGGACCTGAAAAACAAAAGTGAAAATAAACAATAAAAATAACAAAAACAGAAGAAACCCCCTAACTTGTAGCGTCCTACTTTAAATCAAGCTTAATGTTTATTTTTTTTACTCAAACACAACCGTCATTAATTTTTTGATACCCTTATGAGTTATTTGAGCTCTAAATTCAAAATAAACCAATATATTTTCTAAAGTAGTTGTATGAAACCATCCCATTTTTTCCTAGCCAAGCCTCACATTCTTCCTTCATTCAAAGGCCCGTCTTGTAGCCATTTTGCCAGTTCTAATCTGATAGAATTGCACATTAGTAAAAATAATACAATATGTCTTACTATACAAAAAAGTCCAGATTTTCAAGTTATTCTAACTATAAAACAGGCCTTACATCCAGAAGACCCGAAACTGTCTTACTAGTAGTCCTGGGTATCCCCTGTATCCCTTTCTAGGGAATGCTTAGAGTACAGCAGTTTCCCTCTGGTCTCCCAGCATCTCCCTAAGGCCTTCCCTGTGGGACACACATTGGTGGAACTGAGCTAGATCCAGATTAGTTCCCAGAGTTAGAAGAGCAAGGTGCACCATGACATACTCTAAAGACCCTTTATCCTGCCTAAGCCAAACCTTTATCGTTCTGCTTTGGCATCATTGGGATTTATGAACCTCTGTGGAGTAGGAGGAGGTTCTTTGAAATTTAGAAATGTAATACTAATAAATGAATGTCCATTCACTTTCAGAATACCCTAAAGCTGTCTTCTTTCTGATTTTCTCATGTTATCTGTTGGCAGTTGAGCAGATCTGAAGTCCGTCTTATCATTCTGATAACGGAAGCGAGGGAGGGAGGGAGGGAAAAGTTTAGATGAGTTGAATGTGGTAGGTCTAGGACAGGGGTCAGCAAACCTTTTTTTTGTAAAGAGCTGAATGGTAAATATTCTAGGCTTTCTTTGTTGCATGTATGACTGGAACACATTAGAGCCCAAAGGGAGTACATGGTTATTTCTAGTTGCTAACAGAAGGCATTACAGAAGAGGTAATACTTGATGGGAGCCTTAGAAGTTGCCAACATGTTAGGAAGGAAAAGACATTTCAGGCACGGGGAATCGCATGTGCAGAGGTACACGAGTGTGACCACGTATTTGGGGATTGCAGATAAAGTTAGCGTGGCTGGAATGGGTAGAACACGCAGGAGCTCACTGTGAATGGTGAGGTTACTTCCCTAGCTTGTTTGAGGGAGCACCTTGTCAGTCATACTGGAGAAATTGGATTTTTATATTTTATTTTTTCCTCCGGGTCACAGATGGAGAGGATTTTTGTATTTTAGAATAGTGATTTTCAAACATGTTTTAGCCTCGCAACAAAAGCTTTTGTGGAAGCTCTGCATGTAAAATAAATAACCCGAGGCATAACTCTTCCGTGTAATAAAGAACAGCCGTCTCTATTGCGCAGTAGCCTCAGAAGGGGTTCTACAGACTCTCAATTTCCAAGGGATGCCTTTTACAAACTGCTTCTGAAGGAAGCAATGAAAGGTTTTTAAGATGAGGAGCCAGACGCTCAGATTTGCATGTTCAGAAGATCACCGTAGGACGACGTGAGAGACGGTTCTGAGAAAGCTGCACTGGAGGCAGAGACTAGGTAGAAGGTCCTTGCAGCCATACAGAGAAGAGGTGCTGAACACTGAAATTAACAAGATAGAAGCCGGGGGAAAGCACTTGAAAGCAAACAGAGTAGAAAACTTGTGCTGTCGATTCAGATCTGGCGGAGAAGACGGGAGAGAATCTAGAATGACCCCAGGTTCCTGACTTGGGACCTGGTGGATGATGCCATCACTATCGTGAATCGGTAGCATAACTGATAAGGTTGTGATTTTTTTTTATGATTTACCAAGTGCTTTCCTGTGCATCGCCTCACGTGTTCTCTATCTGCGCACCCTTCATGCTTTTGCAGCATGGCTTCTGCTGTTGGCCTCATCCTCATTGACCTCTTAAGCATTTGGCTTTGTTCACTTGGCTTCTGCTTTAAAACTTGCTCCCTTGATCTCTTTGACATCTGACCCTCCATGTATTTATTTAATCCTTCTTCCTCTTCTTTTTATGTATAGGTATTCCTCAAAATACGTGAACCTGTTTCCTCTTGTTTCTTCCTTGTTCATATCATCCATCATGGTGACTTTAGTTATCTCAACAACGTTCTTTCTCTCACACACTCTACCCTGTTTTCTGATCATCTGTGTTATATTTCAGCTGCCGAGTAGCCATTGCAGACTAAATGTTCGTCAAACTCTGTGTCTAGGGATTGAGCTAATAATCATTGTCCTTTTCTATTTCCTTATTTCCTGCTTCTGTTCATCACTACATTTATCACTCACCAAGGCTCAAAGCTTTTTCTTTCCCTTTTTTTTTTTTCTTTAAAAATAGGGTCTTGCTCTGTCGCCCGGGCTGGAGTGCAGTGGCGCAATCACAGCTCATTGCAGCCTCAACCTCCTGGGCTCAGGTGACCCTCGCACCTCCGTCTCCCAGGTAGCTGGGACTAGAGGCACACACCACAATGCCCAGCTAATTTTTGTATTTTTTGGTAAAGACGGGGTCTCACTATGTTGCCCAGGCTGGTTTCAAATTCCTGTGCTCAGGTAATCCTACTGCCTCGGCCTCCCAAGATGTTGGCATTACAGGCATGAGCCACCATGCCTGACCAGGCTCAAAGCTTTGAAATTGTGTTTGAGCCTTTGCTCAATTCATATACCCTAATCGTTTATCAGATTCTATCCATTCTATCCTCAGAATATCCTTCACCTCTGCTGCTTCCTAATCATTTCCACTATTCTAGCTCTGACCCTTACTTCCTGTCACATCACTTCAGTAACCCATGATATTGCTCTCCTTCAGTACCCGCTACCTCCCACCTGCATCCATCATGCATGGTCCTGCCAGTGTGACTTTTCCCAACACATACCCCACGCATTTTTCTCTGTTGTCTAAAAGCCTTCTAGGTCCAAACTACCAGTAGAATAAAGATTATATTTCTTTTTCTGGGATTCAAAAGTCCTAGAATCTGGATGCAACTTTACTAAACCTGCTTCCTACTGCTCCCCACCTTGCACTCTACTTTCCAGACAAATCATTTTCTGTTTCTCATACACTCCCTGTGTTTCACCTTCATCTCTTTGTCATTTGACCCTTTGTCCTGGACTTCACCACTTCCAGTCTCCAAGTATCCCAAACGCTGCATAATTAGCCAAGCCTCCCCGGCATGCTCGACCTCACCGAGATCTGTCTCTCCTTTGACCTGCTGTAGCACTTTATCTGTCTGTGGCACTAACCACTTTTGTGGGCTAGGCACATCCTTTATTGCTGCACTAAGCTGTGAGCTCTTTTAGTTGTGATTTATTTCTGATTTATTTCAGTGGCTCTTTTAGACTTTATCATTGTGCATTATATACATAGTTAATATGCGTCGGGAGAAATAATCTGATCTTAGAACAACTCAGCCAAGTAGACAGGGCAAGTAACATTGGCTCCTTTTTGAAAGATGAGGAAACAGGCTCAGAGAGGTTAGGAGAGTCCCTAAGGCTGGTTGCTCTCTAGTGCCCGAACTCGAGCCGAAAAACCATTTGTCAAGTGCCAAACCAAGTGTATTTCATTGCACCATACTCCCTCTGCAAGTGGCTCACATCACGCAAGCAAAACAGAAGACATAAGTAGTATATGAATTTGTTATAAAAGTCCTAAAACTACCTTTCTGTCATTCCTGATAATAATAATCCATACTAAGTCCTATAATAATCCATCTCTTGAATTTTTAGATGGGCGTGTGGTTGTGCACATGTGCTTCTATGTGCATGAGAGGGAAGTAGAGAAAGAAGGTGTTTACTGGTTAGGAAAAGAATTAATTCGGGAAACAACAGAAGGCCAACTGGAAACACTGAGCAATTTCCGGATCCTGAGGTTAGGGCCAGACCATGTGAAAGGGCAATGATCTATTTGTACATTCGCTGTTATTGACTACCGCTCTTTTAGGAATGATGGCACACATGTTTGGAAGATCCTTGAAAACTAACTTACTTTTTAAACACTGTCAATAATTTCCTTTTTTTTTTTTTTCAAGAAATCATGTTTGAACACCGCATGTTCTCACTCATAAGTGGGAGTTGAACATTGAGAACACGTGGACAAAGGGAGGGGAACATCACACACCTGGGCCTGTTGGGGGGTCGGGGGCTGGGGGAGGGATAGCGTTAGGAGAAATACCTAATGTAAATGATGAGTTGATGGGTGCAGGAAATTAACAGGGCACATGTAGACCTATATAACAAACCTGCACGTTGTGCCCATGTACCCTAGAACTTAAAAGTATAATAAAAGAAAGAGAAAAGGAATCATGTTTGAAGCATTGTTTTTATTTCTTAGATTTTGTTACATTCCAATAATATTTCTTTTTTTCTTCCTTTTTCTTCCTTTACCAGAAGAAGAAGAAGAGCAGGTGCCCACTGATGGAGGCACATCAGCAGAAGCCATGCAAGTTCCCTTGGAAGAAGATGATGAATTGGAGGAGGAAGAACTTATTAATGATGAGAATTTCCTGGGTAAGAGACCACTGGATAGTCCTGAAGCTGAAGAACTGCCAGCCATGAAGCGGCCTCGGCTATTAAGCACTAAAGGGGACACGCTAGATGTTGTGTTATTGGAAGCTCGAGAGCCACTCAGCTCAATAAATACTCAAAAGATCCCACCAATGCTTTCTCCAGTCCACGTACAGGACAGTACAGACTTGGCACCTCCCTCACCTGAGCCTCCAATGTTGGCCCCAGTTGCAAAATCCCAAATGCCAACTGCAAAACCATTAGAAACAAAGTCATTTACACCTAAAACAAAGACTAAAACTAGCTCTCCAGGACAGAAGACTAAATCACCTAAAACCACCCAGTCACCAGCAATGGTCGGAAGTCCTATTCGATCACCAAAAACTGTATCCAAAGAAAAGAAATCACCTGGACGTTCTAAGAGCCCCAAGAGTCCCAAGAGCCCCAAGGTCATGACTCATATTCCCCAAACACCTGTGAGGCCTGAAACACCAAACAGGACGCCTTCAGCTACAGTCAGTGAAAAAATCAGTAAAGAGACTATCCAGGTAAAACAAATACAGACACCCCCTGATGCTGGGAAACTGAACAATGAGAATCAGCCGAAAAAGGCTGTGGTAGCAGATAAAACAATTGAGGCCTCTATCGATGCTGTGATTGCACGAGCCTGTGCTGAGCGAGAGCCAGATCCTTTCGAATTTTCTTCTGGATCAGAATCTGAAGGAGACATTTTTACCAGCCCTAAGAGAATTTCAGGCCCGGAGTGTACCACTCCCAAAGCTTCCACTTCCACGAACAATTTCACAAAGTCAGGATCCACTCCTCTGCCTCTTTCCGGTGGAACTTCAAGTTCCGATAACTCATGGACAATGGATGCCTCTATTGATGAGGTTGTACGTAAAGCAAAACTGGGAACACCTTCGAATATGCCCCCCAACTTTCCTTATATCTCTTCTCCGTCAGTGTCTCCTCCCACTCCCGAACCTCTCCACAAGGTGTATGAGGAGAAAACCAAGCTGCCTTCCTCCGTGGAGGTAAAGAAGAAGTTGAAAAAGGAACTCAAGACTAAAATGAAAAAGAAAGAAAAGCAGAGAGATAGGGAGAGGGAAAAAGACAAGAACAAGGACAAAAGTAAGGAGAAGGATAAAGTGAAAGAGAAAGAGAAAGACAAGGAAGCTGGCAGGGAAACAAAGTATCCCTGGAAGGACTTTCTTAAAGAGGAAGAGGCAGATCCCTATAAATTTAAAATCAAAGAATTGGAAGATGTTGATCCCAAAGTGAAATTGAAAGATGGACTTGTGAGGAAGGAGAAAGAGAAGCATAAAGATAAGAAGAAAGATAGAGAGAAAGGCAAGAAAGATAAAGATAAGAGAGAGAAAGAAAAAGTGAAAGATAAAGGCAGAGAAGATAAGATGAAAGCCCCAGCACCCCCACTGGTGTTGCCCCCAAAAGAGTTGGCCCTGCCCTTGTTCAGCCCTGCCGCAGCCGCCAGGGTCCCAGCCATGCTGCCGTCTTTGTTACCAGTGCTTCCGGAAAAACTATTTGAGGAGAAAGAGAAGCCGAAGGAGAAAGAAAAGAAAAAGGACAAAAAGGAGAAGAAGAAAAAGAAGGAGAAAGAGAAGGAGAAGAAGGAGAAGGAGAAGGAAAGAGAGAAAGAGAAGAGAGAGCGAGAGAAGAGAGAAAAAGAGAAGGAGAAACACAAGCATGAAAAAGTAAGCAGTTTCTCATTTTTGGCCCTATCTGAACGGAGTCCTAGTGAGAAACACAGGTAAAGAAAGCTCAAATTGTATCTGTATTCTGGATGTAAATCACCCATCACTTAAGTGGAAGTACATTTGTAATGAGGTTACAAAATTTAATTTTAATTCTAAAACCCATAAACCTGTAATCAAGCCCTCAATACACTAGCAGATGTTAAAAATTCATAGCTTAAGAGGCATCTAATCACAGACTATAAACTCTCTATTGGCTATAGTGATCTCTGGCAATTTAAAAAAAGCAAATCTGGGTTCTTAAATTGTGAATAATATTTATGTGAATTATCAAGTCTACTACATTATATTTTGTACCCAAATGTTGAGAAAGGCAGCATCCATATTTCTAAAAGCATGCAAAACCACGGCACTATTTTAAGAGGACAGCAAGGCCCGTGGAAGGACCACTGCTTTGGTTTTCTTTTTGGTGAGCCATTTTGGCATGTGTTTAGGATTATGGCTGTCTACAGAACTTTCCGCAGCATCTTTTATTCCTTCCGTTTTCTGCTTTAATAAGATAAGGGCACATTTCTGAGTATCTAGGCTGGTCTGTCAGCCTGGTGAGTGGGCAGAAAGTAATCCCACATGGCAGAAATGTTTGACCATTTCAGTAAGTCAGACTTAATTTCATAGCGTACAGCCAGAGAAACTGATAGAAACCCCGCAGTTTTGTAGACACTGGGGCCTCAGTCCTCAGGCTGTGACCTCTGCTTACCCGCCCTTGCTTTTCAGTCCGTGGTTCCTTGGATTACAGCAGCCGGCTGGGTTATTTGAAAATTTCTCATAAACTTTCTGAAAAAGTATCTATTCATGGTGCCACCCCTAGAGCTCCTAATGATCCTCTCCCTGCCCTCTGAAAGTTATCCTCTTTGAGCTTGGCTACAAAATATCCAATAATTTTTTTCATATGAGGAAATTTGATGTATTTGACCTGCAGCAGATGTATTACCAATAAATTTGGAATATTTTTAACTTCAAACTTACCTAGAAAAATTAGTGTAGTTGACAGCAGTAATGGCAACTCCCATTTTTCTGCCCATTTTTCTTGATTCTTTCTTTGTTCTCTTTGGCTATTCTAAAATATAAAGAAGTGAAATGGGAATTCTGATATCAGTAACTGAACATTGACAAGTTAACAAGACACAGAAATCCATCTCTTATTTCCATTTTAAAAATCATTTTATTATATTATTATGCAATTTCTATATAGTAGTTGTCAGGTTTTAAAGCTGATCCATACACCTTATTTTCTCCTCCTCACACATCTGTGACATGGGTCCAGCAGGTATTATTAGCAATATTTATGGAAGAGAAACTGAGCCTGAGAGAGTGACTTGTCCAAGATCAGGATGACACAGCTAGCAAGAGCTGGGTCAGTTACACTGCAGAGAGGCTTCACATGGTGAGGTGTTTGTTGTTAGAGATATTGCCTGACAGCAGTTAGTCATTTATCCCTCGTGTAACTAGTAACTTGGCAGCTGAGTCCTCCGTAAATCAAGCAGGGGACTGTTGCTTTCACCACCGTCTTCACTTTGGAAAGTCAATGGAGTTGTTTCAACAGCCGTTATGAATTTGAGTGAAGCCATCAGATTAGGTTTGTAACAGCAGTCCCATGCCTTTCTACAGCATCTACCTGACTTTAGGGAAGAAAAGTCCCTCAGACCACCTTGGTGGAAGGCAAAGGCTCAGTCCCTTGAAGCACAGAGTTCACCTGAGAGAAAGATACACGTTCTTGGATCAGTTTTGATGGGCTGTGGAGCAGGTACATGACAAAAATAAAAATGTAGAAAATTCAGCTGTCTTATAAGACCTTTATAAATAATAAATAGTAATGTCTATAGAGTTAGACCTGAGTTCAGATCCTGACCTTTGTGAAATGGTTAAGTTCTTTATATAAGGATTAAATGAGAACGTACAGGGCGTGCTTAGTACCATATCTGACGCACAAATGTCAGTAGATGGAGAGGGTGTTCCATTCTGAATCGGACGATAAAATGTAGGAACCTGGAGATCGCTACTCCATTGGACCGTGTCAGCTAGCCTGTGTTAATACGGGCAGGTCAGCTATTAGTAGGTTTTAAAAATTGTTCTACTTCCATGGCATTCTTTGGAATATTAGCCCTTGATACAAATAGGAAAGAATAAAGGTTAGAACAACCCATGGAAATGCCACTGACAAGGAGTAGTAACTGGGATAGTGACATAAACGTTAAGACTTCCCTTTCTTCAACCCTATTTAAATCCCCCAAGCACCACGGCATATGAGTCAACAAAAACACACCTGAAATGCGGTTGCATATGGTCCAAGAATTTCCCAGCAAATCTGCAGAAGTAAGGCACCAAAGGTAAACTGAAGGGAGACATATCTAAGCTGCCCCAAGAAAATGTCTTCAGCCAAAAGAATGAAGGCCACAATCTCGTTTTCCCTTCTCATCATCCTGACCAAGAGCAGCTCTCACGGACACTTGCCAGGTCGGCAAGCAAGAGCATTTGTTTAAATTTTTTAATCTCCTCATTTATTTTACCTGTTTATAAACCCTTTACCAGCCTTATCCACATTTATCAATACCAAGAACCAATAAAGATGTGATTAATTAAACAGGGATTTGCATGGTAGGTAGAAGGAGCTTTGGGCTTTGGAATCCAGCAGACCTGGAATAAGATCCAGGACAAGTTTTTTAGCTTCTTTAATCCTTAAGTATTTCATCTTTAGAGATAATGATAAGAACACTAGAAACAGCAAAGCAGTCCTAGTTAACACTGAGTAATTACTATGTGTTAAACACCATGCTAAGCACTTGAATTCCTTACCACAACCCTCTAAGACAGATGCTGTAATTATTGTCACTTTAAGATGAGAAACTAAGGCTTAGAAAGATTAATAGACTTGCCCAGGATCACACATCTGGTAAGTGATTGAACAGGAGCCAAAATTTCAATCCAGGCTGTCAGATGCTATAATTTATGGTCCTAACTACCACACTATTCTGTGTTATGTTAAAATGGGATAAGTGAAATCATGTGGTTAGGAACTCACCATAAGAAGTTCAAATTGTTTTTCTATTGATGATGACAAATCCAGAGAGTGGTGAGTTATGCAAGCTTTTAGTTCCCCTTTGTGGGCAATCAGACACTAGTCAGGGTTGTGAGTCTAGACTGTCACTTATTTAAAATAGAACCACGTGGACTTTTTGTAGAACACATGTTAATGGCCAGGTGCAGTGGCTCATGCTCCCAGTACTTTAGGAGGCCAAGGCAGGAGGATTGCTTGAGGCCAGGAATTTGAGACTAGCCTAGGAAACATAGTGAGACTTTCTCTCCAAACAACAACAACAACAACAACTGTTTTTTAAATTAACTAGGCATGGTGGTGCACACCTGGAGTCCCAGCTGCTTGGGAGGCTGAGGTGGGAGGATAGTGCCACTGCCCTTCAGCTTGGGCAACGGAGTGAGATCTTGTCTTTAAAAAAAAAAAAAGAAAAAAAGGACGGCCAGGTGTGGTGGCTCACGCCTGTAATCCCAGCACTTTGGGAGGCTGAGGCGGGCGGATATGAGGTCAGGAGATCAAGACCATCCTGGCTAACATGGTGAAACCCCATCTCTGCTAAAAATACAAAATAATTAGCCGGGCATGGTGGCGGGCGCCTGTAGTCCTAGCTACTCAGGAGGCTGAGGCAGGAGAATGACATGAACATGGGAGACGGAGCTTGCAGTGAGCTGAGATGGCACCATTGCACTCCAGTCTGGGTGACAGAGCGAGACTCTGTCTCAAAAAAAAAAAAAAAAAAAGACATGTTAAGAGCAATTATGTTATCCAATTGCAGTCACAGCCATAATAGTTGTAGCAGTGATAAATCTAACAGTACATTTCAGAACAGTTTAAAATTGTTATTAATACTGTCACATTTGGGATTAAGTAAAATTTTTTAAAATGTTTTATTAAAATTTGTGTGTGTGTGTCAGTGTATATATTGCATGGATCTTTGGGGTTTAGATGAGTATACAGGATTACTTTAATTAAAAATTCCTCTTGTTCGAGGATCATTTTGAAAAAATAAATGCATTTTTAAATTTATGTTAGTGGAACTCAGTGGTTATACCTATATTCTTAAATAGAAGGTAAGCCAAAATCTGTCTGTCAAATTGAGGAATCTGTTTTTACATTTGAATATGATCTGGAAAGACACAGTAGGGTTCACCCCAAAAATGCTGACATCACCCACCACCTGTAGATAAGTAAGTCCAGTGCTGGCCCAGGGAGCGTGGCTGTGGCAGCCACACTGACTGGGGTGGAAATTCCAGCTCTGCCACTTACTCGTTATTCACCAACCTCTCAACCTCACAGATCCTCTACTTCCTTCCTCCGTCTCCTTCCTCCCATTCAAAACTGGGAAGAGACAGCAGCATTCTAAAGTTTAACTTATCTCTGCTTAAAAACAGTAGATTTCATACCTTCTCTAAGAATATTTTGGCTTCAAAGGCCTTCTTTCTGCCTTCTCTTAGAAAACACTAAATGAAGAGCAGTTTGTGTCATTTAATTAAGATGAGTAGATGACTATAACAGTTCTGAATTTTCATACAAATATCCAATAGTGTTGATGATCAACCCATGCATAATTGGGAGTTGTTGATAATGGAAAGCCCATAAATTCTAGAAAGGATTCTCAATATTTTTTATCCTGTTGATTGAGGAATTGTTTTATTTGAACTTTGGCTACTGAATAAGGACTAACTTGATAGTAAATGATATTAGCCTCTGCCACCTCTTGAGTGCCTACAGGTTCCAGGCCTAGCCAGAATTCAATGATTTAACTCTCCCAGCAGCTCTGAGGGTTTCGTACAGTGGTTCCTGTTTTACAGTTGAGAAAACTGCACAGAAAGGTCGAGTACCTTGCTGCAGCCAGTGAGGGGAGGGCCCAGGCCTCTCTGCCCAAGGCCTGTGTTCTTTACTGCCCAGAACGGCCTTCTCGGGCCACTTACCTCAGTCTGCTTTGGTGACCTAAGTGACAGTTGCAAATGAGGGGGATAGGAATGGTTTGATGCTTGACAGTAGGGAACGTCATTATTTTATAAAATGTTAGTTCCTGGAGATACCTTAGAGAGCACCTGTTTAACTGCCGTATTTTGAAGAGCAGGAAAGGGATCTTCTTACACTTTTATGACTTTAGCAATCAGAACAATTAAAAATTTTAATGTTTCTTTAATGTATCCCCAAATCCTGTAGGATTTGCCCCCAAAAATCTTTTATTAAATTTAAACAGTTTGTTCTTTAGAGAATGATAAATCATCTAATTGATTTGTGCCTTTAATGAAAGGTTTTCATCCTTTTCCCCTTCTGTTTAAAGTAATATAGTCTCATTCCAAGTCTTTTCTAATCAGCTATTGTAATTAGTTAGTGAAACGAAGGATTTTTTTGGTAAATAAAGAAACCCAATAAAGAGGAGGGAAATATTTCCTTCCTGTTTCTCGTAACTGTATGTTCCAAGAGGAAACGAGAAGCTTAACGTTTAAATGAATATGTTTAAATTTGTAGTTTACCCAAAGTCAGCTCCCAGCCTTTCTGACTCTACACTCTGAGCACGGTCGGGAAAGCTCGTGTTCTCTCTCAGCTGTCTACGTGGGATAGCACTTGTTATACTTAATCACAACTGCACATCTTCTGACTCTCTGTTTAGTATTTTAAATAGTTATCAGAGTTTACTTAAACTGTGTTTCTAAATGGAAATAATGTAAAGACCTTAATTGCTGAGAGGTACAAGATGCTTACAGCCATAGTTCAGCATCCAAATGTTAGGTTATTCAATTGAGCTTTCATCAGTACTATTTACGAGGTTTTTTTTCTAACATAACAGCATAGATGGGAATCTGAACTAGCGCTTGCTAAATTTGCTGCTACCCTAGCTAGTATACATATATGGTGGGTTTTCTTTTTTAATGAAAGGAGTTTAACATTAAAAAAATAAAAAATAAAAAACCTTGGACAGATTATATTGACAAAGCTGCCCATTACCTTTGCAGAAAGTCCCTGTCAAAAGATAAACTTTAAAGCTGGAATGCATGAAAGAGTTCCAAGATAGAATTTAAATTTGAACTGATTCTTTACAGATAAGCTTTTTAAAAATCCACCTCTTTGCTTCAAGTCAGGATTTTAAAAATAAATTTCCCCCTTAAATCTCTTGAGCGATTTTCATTTTTTGCAAGGCCGCACTGCTGGTGTCCTGGAAAAATGGAGAGTTAGAGCTTTATCAGTTGGTGCCCTGAGGTATGTGGCAAAGAAGCTAAATCCTTGAAGATTAACAAAAAAAATGCAGCACATGGCAATAAGGGGCTTATATGACTACTAGTATTAGTTCAGGTGAAAGAAGTATTGCTTATACATAAAACTGGACAAATCCACTGACAATGTATTTTTAGTTAGCTACAAAGGAGTCTTATATTGCTGGACTTTACCTCTTTGGTGAATTGGGAAGCTTAGTAATCCACTGTAAATGCTCTTCTGCGTGCCCCAATTCTCAGCATTACTCCAAAGTGCTGTTCTTTTATTTTAACCCTTAAAAGCTCCTTGTGGCCCCAGATTTTGGCTTGATGCCATTAAAAGATGGCATTAGTCATGCCATCTAAGTGAGTGAAGTCATCCTTTTGTTTGTTGTTTTCTGGGAAGTGCACATGAGAAATTATTTTGTGATTGTAGGAAATGCCTTTGTTTTTATTTTGGTAAGCACACAAAGTTAATGGAAACAAAAATCCGGAAAGAAATTTTAATTTAGAAATTGTACTTTCTGTATGTGTATTATTAGCATCCTCATTAATCTTTTTCTACAATCCCTTGAATTTTCTCAAGGTAAATCTAATTTAACTTGTTTTTAGGAATGAAATAAAAGTGTCTAAGTAGTTTTTAGATATATCCTGGTTTGCCTAGGACAATCCCAGTTATGTGGTATAATTAATAGCTCCCTCCTTTCCTGTCAGAGGCGTCTGTGTTTAGATGATACAACCACTGTAATTACAGATGAAACTTTGAGCCCAGATAGCAGGTTGTGAATCATTCAGTAATTCAACCAGTTGACTGAATACCTGTTGCTTTCAGGGCACATTTATACTGTTTTAAATCTAACTTATAAGATGTGTTTCCACTTTTGTTTACTTGATTTTTACATATTATTTAGTTTTTTTTAATAGTAGGTAATAAACAGACCATGTCTTGATTCCTTTGTCCTGCCAAGCCATTTAAGACAGCGTTGAAAACCCAGCTAGTTTAGTTGAGTGAAGGCGGGGCCAAGGTTAACGTCAGTTTCCATATAAACTAGTTAGCCTCCCATAGAGAACAAAATTTACAGCTAACCTCAGCCATCTCACAGATGTGTGTCATATATCATAAGAGAGATTGACAAATAAAGTGAGTAGCTCCATGTAAGCCAGCAGCATTACCAGAAAGAGGACTCACAATATGTGCCAGAGAGTTAAGGAGCAGTATGGTGAACAGGGGATGAATTTGGTGTCAGGAGACCTGGATTTAGGCCATTTACTTACTAACTTTGTAACTCTGGGCAAAGCACTTCCCCTTTCTGAGCTCTTACATGGGAATAATAACACCATCCACACCTACCCTATAGAGTTGTAAAGACAGAGTTGGATAATGTAAATAGGACACAGTTCACCAAGTACTATACAAGTGTAAGTTATCATTATTGAGTGTTATGGTAATAGACATGGGCCAGACACACAGCTGAATAATAGTAGAGCGGAATTGTTTTAAAGGTAAGTCAAGCAGCTTTATTTTAAAATAGAGCTTAAAAAAAGGTTATTGGAATGCGTACCTGCTAGTGTTGTCAGTTGAAAAATTAAGAAATATCACTTCTAATACCTCATCGTTGATGACTATGTAACCCTAAAATGTTTAGAGTTGAAGAATGTAAGAACTTCATATAATTTTTCATTCTCTGAGTCAAAAAGACTGTATTCCATCTCAGTTTTGCTATTTGTGTGACCTTAGAACAGAAAAGGAAAACAAAATGGAAAAGAAAGGAAAAATGGTTTCTCCATATATGATCAGTTTCATTTCAGTAAAATGAAACCCACACTATCTACCCTCCATGTTTGTTTTTTAAAAACCTTAATGAGCACATCGGGAATATAACCAAGCACAATGCCTGGCAAATTATAGGTAGCTTATAAATATTTGTTTATTTTTGTTATGTTTGTTTATTTTTCCACAGATAACACAGAAAGATGAGGAAGCCTTAAATAGTTCATAAGATAAAGACTGGACCATTTGTTTTCAGATATGTTTAGATATAAAACTCTTCCTTTAAAAAATATATTGGAGACGGCCAGGCACAGTGGCTCACACCTGTTATCCCAGCATTTTGGGAGGCCGAGGTGGGCAGATCACGAGGTCAGGAGTTCAAGGCCATCCTGGCCAGCATGGTGAAACTCTGTCTCTAATACCAATACAAAAAGTAGCCGGGCATGGTGGCGTGCACCTTTAATCCCAGTTAAAGGGAGGCTAAGGCAGGAGAATCACTTAAACCCAGGAGGTGGAGGTTGTAGTGAGCTGAGATCATGCCACTGAACTCCAGCCTGGGTGACAGAGCGAGATTCCGTCTCACAAACACACACACACACACACACACACGTGCGAGACTGGAACACTAACTAGTTATGCATGGGCCTTGCTCTACCCGCCACCCATCCCCCTCATGACCTTTGACCTTGAACCATACTGTTTGCAGGACCAGGTAAATGAAGGAGACATCAGCCAAGATTGAGGTTGGCTAGGAGGAAGGGGCGGTTGGTGGGGAAGTTGGTAAGTTAAGATTTCAGTGTGATGAGATGAAATACTTATTAAGATATTTAGTTGAAAATGTTTAATAGGCAACTTCGTATTTTGGCCTTACTGTCAATCAGTGCTAATCCAGACAGAAATTTTGAAGACATATTTTAAACTTACAGTTGAAACTGTGGGCAGGGATGAGATCACTAAAGAAACTGTAGCATGACAAAAGGAGAGGGCCAAGTAAAGTCAGGTGAAAGAAGAGGAGTTTGTAAAGGAGAAGGAAGGAGCATGAGAAGACCTATAATGGGAAAACACGCTGGGACATGAGGATGAGAACGTTGGCAAGGGTTGAGGACTAAAGAAGAAGTGAGAAAACAGACAATGAAGTGAAGATGGACATTTGTGAGAAATTGTTGTAAGGAACTGTCCCAAGCACTGGTTGGGAGCTAGAGGTTGAAGAGAAGTTAAGAAAATGTTTAAGTTGGAGTGGAGCACATTGAAAAGTGAGATGAAGCCCAGGTGCGGTGGCTTACGCCTGTAATCCCAGCACTTTGGGAGGCCGAGGCAGGCGGATCATGAGGTCAGGAGATCGAGACCATCGTAGCCAACAAGGTGAAACCCCGTCTCTACTTAAAATACAAAAATTAGCCGAGCTTGGTGGCACTAATTACTTGGGAGGCTGAGGCAGGAGAATCGCTCAAACCCGGTAGTTGGAGGTTGCAGCAAGCCAAGATCACCACTACACTCCAGCCTGGTGACAGAGCAAGACTCTGTCTCAAAAAAATAAAAATAAAAAAAAGTGAGATGAAAATAATTTGTGGAACAGAGAGACTGAAGATCTGTAAATAAGCAGATGATAGAGAAAACTTCTTTAGTGTAATTGTGGGCACAGAGAAGTTTGCAGGGAATTGAAGGAGCTCTCCTTCAATACTGGTGGCCTCACCAGTATTTCCTGTGGAGCTGGATGTGTAGAAGGGGAAAGGAGATCATGGGAAGAGTCTTGAAAGTGGTAAAGACTGAAATCATCGCTTCATATTCATGCTTTACACTTATCTCAAGACTTACTAGTGTCAGATCCTGAGACAGGCACTAGAAAATAGCAGTAAGGAAAACACACATGGTCTCTGTTGGGTTAGCTGGTAAACAGCTAGTATTGGAGGCATGCATTAAGATGGAATTAAAAATTTTCTTTGGTATCACTCGGTGCTCTGTGGGATGGTTTTAGGGTGGTCCTGGATGTATGGTGGAATAACTAAAAGGCAACACGGTTGGGGCAAGATCAGTTGATAATTCAACAAATGTCTGCTGAGCATCTCCTGCATACCAGGCACCATGCAAGGGACTTGTCGAAGCCGTAGATCTTGATGGGCTGAGGGATTTAAAAAACAACTCTACGAAGAGACAGGTAGATACATATGATCAAATAATAGATTAGATCTGCATGTACCATATTAACTTTATGATATGTTGATCATTATTTTCTGTGTTTCCCTTTAGAACTACTATACTGTTGTATTATGATGTAATTCTTGATCTTAAAATACATAAATTAATGTTGCAACTAGTCAGTGACTAACAGTGAACCAGTGACATTAAACATCTGGCAGTGCTTGGGACAGTTCCTGACAACAAAGCACCATCCCACCAAAAATACCAGTCCTACCACCCCACTGAAAAACGCTGAGACAGACAATAATTTGGAAATGCACAGCTTCTGTTTAGCTTAATTCAAAATGTTGACTATATGATCCTCAAACCAAAAATTGTGAAGAGACCCGTTAACATCAGACTTAGTTTCTGTGTTCTCTTCTGGCGGACAGGTCAGGTATTTGTGAGGTCTTCACCTTATTCGGCAGCCATTGCCTTCACCACAAATCCATTCCAAAAGAGAATATCTGTTTTCCCCCTCCCCTCCGCTCCCCTCCCCTCCCCTCCCTTTCCTTCCCCTCCCTTCCCCTCCCCTCCCTTCCATGCAGTCTTGCTCTGTCACCCAGGATGGAGTGCAGTGGCACAATCTTGACTCACTGCAACCTCCACCTCCCGAGTTCAAGCGATTCTCCTGCCTCAGCCTCTCAAGTAAATGCGACTACAGGCACGCGCCACCATGCCTGGCTAAGTTTTTTTTTTTTTTTGAGACAGAGTCTCACGCTGTCACCCAGGCTGGAGTATAGTAGTGCGATCTCAGCTCACTGCAAGCTCCGCCCTCACGCCATTCTCCTGCCTCAGCCTCCTGAGTAGCTGGGACTACAGGTGCCCGCCACAATACCCGGCTAATTTTTTGTATTTTTAGTAGAGACAGGGTTTCACCATGTTGGCCAAACTGATCTCGAACTCCTGACTTTGTGATCTGCCTGCCTCGGCCTCCCAAAGTGCTGAGATTAGAGGCGTGAGCCACCACACCCGTCCTGTTTTTGTTTACAGCATTTCAGATGGTTTTACCTCTAGCCAAAAATTGAACAGTTGAATGGAACAATTACACTTAGTATTTCAACTTTCTCATTTGATAATGCAAACTTAAGATGAGTTTAATGTTTGTCAAGTTTCATAAAGAGATGCTTTTATCTTATAGGGAAGACATCATTGTATTTTTTTCTATTTAAGTCTGGTAATCATTTAAATGCTCCACCAAAAATGATCTGGGTAACAATTTTTGTTTAAAATTTTTAACAATATAATTAAGTCCAAAAGTTAACCCAAACAAATAGAAATAACTACCATATTTGCATAACGTGATTAAAGTTTGTAGAGTTTCTCATGATGCCAGATAGCCTTCAGTTGTTGAGAAACAAAAACACAGAGTGGCTCGGATTGTCTTTCTAAGATTTTCGCCATATTTAAGGCTTCAACTTTGTTACTCAGTTTGTGGGAGTGGGGGAGTAGGAGAAGTGGTAGGAGGTACTTAATGTTGAAAAACCATATTGAACTTGAACGTGTTAACTTCCGCAGATAAAAGTGGAACCAGTCGCTCTGGCCCCAAGTCCGGTTATCCCCCGATTAACTCTCCGAGTCGGTGCTGGCCAAGACAAGATGTAAGTATAAACGTTTTGAGTCACAGTGAAACAAATGAAACTTAACCTTCTCTACCCTTTCCTAATGGACTTAGAACTCCACAGGCTTCTCCCAGGTATGACCATGTAGGGTCAAACTTTATTTTTAGAACTCTTTGTTTTCACATTTTTATTGGTTTCTTCCACAGAGTAAATGCTTTTCACTTTATTTGACCTGGAGGATTGTTTTTTCCTTGTTCTTTTTCTCTTTGTTAAAAACTAGCACCTGACATCATTTCTACATAGGGTTTAAAGTCCCAGGTATCTGAAAAGTAAGAAACTCTGTACTGAATGGACTTACTGCCACATTACAGCCAGGTAGATGCAATGCTACGCTTTCTCAAGTACATAGTATCTATCACCATGACAAAGAACAAAGATTCTCTTTTTGCTCAGATGACACATGGTTTTATTCTGTACCTGTAAAACAAAAGATACACCAAAGGCTTGGAGAGACAGAATGTAATAGTCACAACTGATGACTTAGTCCACTCTTTTTTTTTAAAGAAAGCACTAGAAATGTAAACCCCACATTTGCTGTTTATTTGTCTTAATTTTCATGGAATCATCATATCAACCCACTCGTCTTTACAGTTAATCTGTCGGATATTTTTCTTTCATTCATTTTTTGGGGAGGCATTAAGGCCTACAGTGCTCTTACCTGATCCTAATAAGGTCATGAAACATTGATTTTTTTTTTTTTTTTTTTGGTAACTCATGTTGAAAATCATTCTCCTTGGTTTAAAAGGATATTATGCATCATTTAAATAAAATACACAAGATAAAAATTCTACAACCTTATTTTTCCCATTAAGCCTGAAAATGCAGTTTACATTGCGATCAAATACTGTGTTGAAAATAGGCTTAGAAGGCATTCCATTTACATTCGATTTTTAGCCATAAAAGTGAGAGTAGGAGCCATGAATTTATTTAGTAGAGGACAGAAAATTTGCTTTGTATTCTCAGTGGTTTATTTCATCTTAAAAGTTACATGTATCGATACTGTTGCTTCTCTCAACTCCATGTATAGTGCAAAGAAAAGATCCGGCATGATTCTCATGAATGTGAGCAGAGAGGCAACTTGGTTTTCCAGGGGAGTGTGTACCCCTCTGAAGATTTAAAGGAGAAAATCCAGTGGCTTCTGTTTTTCTCACCTAAATTCTCTGGATAATTTCCACATTACTTTTTTTGGTTGTGCTGGTAGAGACCTAGGAAATGCAGCAAAAATCCTGTGGATTCAGCGCTTTTGAAACCAGCTATCTGGTATACCAGTGCCCCTATGTTACCTACAGAAGCGTAAATGTCCTCATCTCTTAACCAGTAGGGCTCAGAGAAGACCCAACCAAAGTAACTCTTCCATCTCCATGCAAATTCTGCATATGGGCTCATTTCTCTAAGAGGAAGATGTTGTTATCCATCATTCAACAAGAACTTTTCTCCTGCAGTTTATATTTATTCCCATTTCTCAGTAACTCACCATTACTTAATCTTGACTCCTACAGAGAAATTTGGCTTGCTTATACCTTTTAGAGGAATAAGGTTTGTTAAAAGGCATTGAAAAGCCAGGTGTGGTGGGCTGTGCCTATAGTCCCAGTTACTTGGGAGGCTGAGGCAGGAAGATCACTTGAGGCCAGGAGTTCAAGGCTACAGTGAGCTATGACTGTTACCACTGCACTCCAGCCTGGGCAACAGAGCCACGCCCTGTCTCTAAAAATAAAAAATAAAAGGCAGCCAGGCGTGGTGGCTCACGCCTGTAATCCCAGCACTTTGGGAGGCCGAGGCGAGTGGATCACAAGGTCGGGAGATCAAGACCATCCTGGCTAACACAGTGAAACACCCCTCTCTACTAAAAATACAAAAAATTAGCAGGGCATGGTGGCCGGCGCCTATAGTCCCAGCTACTTGGGAGGCTGAGACAGGAGAATGGCGTGAACCCAGGAGGCAGAGCTTGTAGTGAGCCGAGATGGCGCCACTGTACTCCAGCCTGGGCGACAGAACGAGATTCCTTCTCAAAAAAAAAAAAAAAAAAAAGGCAACTGGGCGCAGTGGCTCACGCCTGTAATCCCAGCACTTCGGGAGACTGAGGCAGGCAGATCACGAGGTTAGGAGATTGAGACCATCCTGGCTAACAGGGTGAAACCCCGTCTCTACTAAAATATACAAAAAAATTAGCCGGGCACCTGTAGTCCCAGCTACTGGGGAGGCTGAGGCAGGAGAATGGTGTGAACCCGGGAGGTGGAGCTTACAGTGAGCTGAGATCGCACCACTGCACTCCAGCCTGGGTGACAGAGCGAGACTGTCTAAAAAACAATAAAATAAAAAAGCATTGATAGTTATATTCAACTCACCTGCCCTTAAGCATCTTTCAGTCATTCTGTTGACTATTCTATTTTCCTCAATAAATCACTCATACACCTGAGATATTGAAAGATGTGAGAAATAAATCCTATTTGGAACAAAATGTCTAGTATCAGGGAAATTATAATACTCAGGTATTCTAGACAAATCGCCCTTGAAAGCATATTATATATCATGTAAACTTTCAGATATGTGGTAATGGCCTCCATGTTATATGAAGGATTAATCATTTGACCAAAGGCAGATGCAAGAAAATCCTTATAATGAAGAAAGAGATAAATGAAGTGAAATAGATTACATTTTAAATTAAAATAGAGCAAGAAAGAAGGAGGAATAAGTCTCATAGTAATAGAATTTTATGTAAAATAAAACCTACAGTAAAGTGCTTTTTGTGGGGCAGGGGTGGTTCTAAATCAGGGGTCAGCAAATTATGGCCCATGGGCCAGATCCAGGCCACTGCCTGTTTTCTGTGACCTGCAAGCTCAGAATGTGTTTTATGTTTCTTAGTGGCTGAAAAAAATTAAAAGAAGAATGTATGATGACACATGAAAATTATATAACATTCAAATTTCAGTGATCCTCCATGGTTGTAGCATGATACATGGCTTAGTCCGTGGTAATAATGGAGAAGGAGGCGACAGATTCCTGTCACTGTGCCTGTGGTTACCCAGTTTGCACACACCTTGGGGGGGAATAATACTCTTTTGAAGTGAAATTAATGAGCAGACGGGATTCAAAAGGGGGAGTTTGAATAGTCCAGGGGGATATTTGTTGCTGAAGAACAGGCAGAATCATCTTTTGAAATTAGGAGAAATGAAAAAGCTTTACAGGGTTCAAATTATACCTTCTCGTTGGAAGATCTTTAAGAGGATATTTAGTTTCTGAGTCTTAAATAAAGCAGTTATGTCTTCTGCCCTTGATCCAGAAAAGTACTTTGAGCTTGGATTGTTTCCTCTGTTCTCTATTATTGTTCCTTGAAGCAAGACAGGAATAACTTGTTTTTCCCTTGATTTAACATTCCTGGAAACTGTATTCTAAAGGAGTCTGTGGTGAGTCCAGGACCTCCTCCGGATAGTGTTAAAATTCAAGATGACTTTCCAGGGACCTCACATTCCTTTAACAGATCTTCCAGGAATGGTTGTCCAGAGTTCCTTGTAGTCTACATTGAAGATAAAACCAAAACCTAACCCTGAAATTACAGTCTCAACACCTAGAGACAACATATTCAAGTGAATTGCTGAAATATCTGGTCCCGCCTAGCAGAAGCCTTGCCTGGATGCTGGGATAGCGAGTAAGTTTCAGCTGGCCTCAGAGCCACCGCCTGGAACTCTGTTGATGGGATCCTGAGGTCCCACTTGGACTTGGGGCTGGGAGCAGGGTGACAGCCACCATGGAGGGCAGGGCAGGCAGCAAAGCAGGCACCAGGTTATTTGTCCTCCCCATCTGACTGTGTATTGAGTTTGGTCATTTTGAGCAAGTGTAGGTAGAGTTGGCTAACTTAACAGTGTTCATCCTTCTCTTTTCTGTCAAGAAAATAGGAGCAAGGTAATGTGATGGATTTTAGGGACAGGGACTGTTTGGATGGAACTGTCAAGAAAGACTTGGCAGAATAGGACCTGCAACTCTTCCATAAATCTCAAATTAGTCAAAGGAGCTTTGTGAAAAAAAGTGAAACATTGGTAAAGTATTAAGAAAAAAATACAAATTTGCATAAAGATTTTGGGATGAATACAGGGTAGAGGAATAAGCATTCTTCCCCTCAAATTTCTCAAATGTCTCTTTTGCCGCTGTCTCCTCCCAAGGACTGAAGAGGAAGCCTCTGCCCTCTTCCATCTATTCACCCGCCCTTGCCCTCGGGCAGTGGGTCCCCCATGCCCAGGTCCGTGTGAGCAGCTCCTCCTCCTCCTGCTCTCAGAGCACTCCTGCCTTTGTCAGCAAGCACCAGAGAAGCGGTGACTGGCTGGGCCCCTCTAGACATCCCATCATGCATGGTCACATTTTCTCTAATTAATATCTCATAATATATTTGATCAGGTGATACAGGAACCATTTGAGATGCCTTTCAAAGGACAATATTGTTATCAATAGTAATTCTAAATTCCCTTTGAGAGTTCACAGTAGGTGTTCTGTTTAACAAATATAACTCCTTTTTCAAAATATACAAATTTTATCAAGATATTTTTCAGGAACCACTTTACCTCTGGCATTAGAGTTTTCTTTCTGCTGACATTTTGATTTCCGGTGGCAAGTGGATTGATTTCTTACAATTCAGTAACTTCATCATCAGTCCTCATCCTAACAAAAGTGCTGAGAATGTGATGCTTTGCTTCTCATGTCATTTAGTTTTTTTGTTGTTGTTGCATTTCACAGAGTTTAGCTTATGCCTTGTGGGGCTTTTTAATAGTTGTAATGTCTAAATTTTTTCTGTATACAATAAAAATTGTATATAGAAGCTTTAGCAGACAGCTAAAGCTATGTGATTTAGCTAAAGCTTTGCTTGTTAATCTTTAAAAATAATATGTATAAACACTTGTCTTTGAGTGATCTAAACTTTTCCAATTAATGCTTTTTGACAATAGTAGTAGAGAATAATCATGGGCAGTTACAAAAATAATCATTTAAAATATTTTTAAGGAAAATAAGCATTTTATATTTTAAAATATAGCCAGATTTAACCAAGTGACATTCAACAGAGTGAAACTTGTAGTGGTATTTTAGTGAAAAATTTTTTAGAGAAATAATAGCAAGTGGTTTTTATCTCCCTTTTTGAATTTTCCTCTCTATGCTTGAAGTGCTTTTTATTCATATATAACTTTTTTCCTAGTCTAAACGAATTTAGGGGAAAGTAAAGAGAGTATATATAGTACAGTCAGAAATAGAAATAGATCTTCTTCCCTAAGATCGAGAGAAGAAAAAAGAAGCAAATGATTGTATGTCAAATATGATCATACCTTCCTAGCAGTAAGAGCAAAAAAATACATTTTTTAAATTAACTTATTTTTATTTATTTATTTATTATTATATATATATTTTTAGACAAAGTCTCCCTCACTCTGCTGCCCAGGCCAGAGTGCAGTGGTTTGATCTCAGCTCGCTGCAACCTCCACCTCCTGGGTTCAAGTGATTCTCCTTCCTCAGCCTCCCGAGTAGCTGGGCTTACAGGCATGTGCCACCACGCCTGGCTAATTTTTTGTGGTTTTAGTAGAGATGGGGTTTCACCACGTTGCCCAGACTGGTCTCAAACTCCTAACCTCCAGTGATCCACCTGCCTCGGCCTCCCAAAGTGCTGGGATTACAGCTGTGAGCCGTCTTACTTGACTGAAATACTTTTTTTTTAAAGGAAGGTGTCTCGGTTTCTCAGGAGAGAGTTTTTCAAGGCAGTAAATTTAAAAATTAATTTCTTTGTGGGAGCAGATGACAAGGACAGTGTCCTCCACAGCAGTTTTTATAGGTGACCCAAAGACATTTTTCATTGACTTTTGCACACTTCCAAGAGGGAAGCATGAAAGAACAGCTCAGTGCTGACAGCTCTTAAGCACCTCTTCATCTCTAGTGGAAACACTCCTATTTCCTTTTCTGTACTGTGTTAATCAAGACTCTTGGTGGCAAGTAACGGAAACCCAAATCAAACCAGCTTACAGGGAAAAACAGCAGGGGTGCGTGTGACTTCGGCGGGGCTGCCTGCAGGCTTGCCGAGTATCCTAGTGCTCCGCCCACCCTCCTCTTCTCATCTGGCCTCTGCGGTGTCAGAGGTGGTCCTGGCCACTCAGGCTGATGTGGTTCTTGGTGCTCACAGTCCCTGGCGAAGCCCCGCTTCCCGGGCCTCCGTTATCAGTCCCCATGAAGGACTTCACTTCACCAGCCCCTGTGATAGGGAAACTGCCCTGTCAGAAGGGGAAGTGGTAGGTTCCAGAAAGAAAGGAGGGCTCACACCAGAATAAGGGGCAAGAGGCAGGCAAAGGCAATGGATATGTATTATTTTAGTTAGGAAAAGGCTGTCAGTTTTGCATTTTTATAAAAGTGTGCTGGGGAGGCAGAGCAAAGAACCTAGTTGGTGTACAAAAGGATACTTTAAATGTAAAGTTTAGGAACATTTCAGAACGTCATCCTGTCAGACTTGGAAGGCCTTTTGCTTTTCTATTTTTAATATTTCCTCCTAATAAAACTGTCTGCTTTTGATTTAAAAAAAACAAACAAACAAAAAGATTAAAGAATATTGGTAGTTTTATTTTTCCCTGATTAACTTGCTACTGAAACTGAAACATTTCATAGGTATTTGCCTATGTTAAAAGGTAAACATCATGAGCTGGATGTGGTAGCATGCACCTGTACTCCCAGCTACTCAGGAGGCTGAGGCAGGAGGATTGCTTGAGTCCGGGAGCTCAAGATTACAGTGAGCTGTCATTGCATTGCTGCACTCCAGCCTGGGGGACAGAGTGAGACCCTGTCTCTAAAATAATAAATAAATAAATAAGTAAATAAATAAATACATACATACATTTTTAAAAAGCAAAATAACAATGATAAAAAAAAGAATTTTAAGAATTACTGGGCCGGGCGTGGTGGCTCACGCCTGTAATCCCAGCACTTTGGGAGGCCGAGACGGGTGGATCACGAGGTCAGAAGATCGAGACCATCCTGGTTGACACGGTGAAACCCCGTCTCTACTTAAAATACAAAAAAAAAAAAAAAATTAGCCGGGCGAGGTGGCGGGCGCCTGTAGTCCCAGCTACTCGGGAGGCTGAGGCGGGAGAATGGCAGGAACCCGGGAGGCAGAGCTTGCAGTGAGCTGAGATGGCACCACTGCACTCCAGCCTGGGCAACAGAACCAGACTCCGTCTCAAAATAAAGAAAGAAAGAAAGAAAGAATGATTGTGGTAAAGTTCACAAGTGACATTATTTAACATTTTTAAATGACTGTATTTAAAATTTTCAAACGACCTATTTTTAATGCTAGGGAAAGATGCTAACATTACCAGTGAAATTTCTTAGGCGCTGAACAACTGCAACAAAAGTTGTGAGTTTTATACATCATTCTTGATACCTTCCTGTACTTACAAATGCAGCAGTCCCAAACCCATAGATCTCAGTTATGATTCCAAGCCACATCTAAGAGGAAGCAGTTAAAATGTTCTTATTCAGGTCTTCATCCCTTTTCTGATTTTTCCAGAAAAGGAGTTTTTGACTTCCTTATAGTACTCTTATTTTTACTGCCTAGAATAATGACACAGTCTCTAAATTTAATTTTTACCCCGGCACAATACTCTTTATTCATTAACACCAAAGATGCAATATGTTTACTAGAAAAAATAGTAAACTGTCAGAAAAACTGGCTTTAGGTTTTCAGAAATACTTTTACTACACAGTAAAACAAGTGGAGAGATTATAATCAAAGCATTTCCATCTTACTTGTAAACAATTACAGCAGTTCTTACATAGATGCCGCATTAGAAGACTCAGGAAAATTTACTGGATTCCATTCTAATGCAATTAGAGCTAATTTTGTTCTTTAAATGAATAAAAGGTCAGCTAGTAAATCTAGCTTATCTTGAGTCCAGACTTCAATAAATTGTTTTATTTAATTTGTTGTAAAAGATCTTATCCTTAATGGGTCCAGGTCTTATTAGTTCACTGAGGTTTTAAAATATTTATGACCACCTTTTTAGATATGATTTGAATGATAGTTGGAAACTTTCTCTCCACAGTGTTATCAAGGTCCACGATCACTAATTGAGTGAATATAGGAAGGTACTTAAGATTCATTATCTAGAAAAAGCTGATGTGGACTTCCAGAATGTAAATGTTCCTTAACCTGTGACAGGCAGAGATAATTTAGCTGTATCATGGAAACCTTTTGGATGCTATCTGATTATAATTTCTCCTAAGATCAAACTACTCACACTTCTGGCATTTAAAAAAAGAATATGTTCCTACAGATGGAAACACTTAGGCACTCTTATTACCAACAACATGGAACATTTCAATCCTTTGCATTCTGTTATTTCCTGTTATGTTATGGGCCTACCCTGTATTCAGATACTTACATAAAGATTGCAGCTGCATGGCGCAACATTTCCTCTCTTTTCCCACACCTGCCTGCATAGCTTATAGAGTGGATATTCACGTCACTGCAGGACTGCTGTCATTTAGAATATGCACAGTCTTTTTTAACATGGTAGCCACAAGTCTCAGCACGTGGAACTGCCGCGCCACTTTACCCCAGCTGATTCGACTTGTCTTTTGGGTTCCAAACCTACTTGTACCCCCACGGCTTGTCATCCAGGCTCTAGGAAAGAGTCTGTGTCTATGGTCAGCCTCCTTAGCTGTTGCCTCCGTTCCCACCTCTCCTGCCCCGGCTGGAACTTCCTTCCCTCTGTTAGCTCCTCTCCTCTGTGTCTTCCTCTTCTTTTTTCTCATTTTTGTCCAGCCTTTCATTCTCCCATGCTAACTTCCCCACCTTCATCAAGCCTTCCCTCTGTATGAGAAAAAGGCTATGTAACATCTGCTTTTCATTCTGCTTCTCAAAACTTATTCTTTAGTCGTACTTTCTTCCAATCATTCACTCCTAAACCTTCTATATTCTGGTTTCTGCCCTAGAAAAGTTTCTACAGCTTCTTATTAAGACCATTAGATGCTTCCCAATTCCCAGTTCCAGAGAACACGCAGCAGCTCTTATTGTACAAACCCCCTCTGCCGTTCGGACATTGTCCCCTAAGCCCTTTCAGAAACTTCCTGTTCCTTTGATTTTTGTGATACTATGCTACACTCAGTCTCTCATTCTCTCTCTCTCTCTCTCCCTTTTTTTTTTTTTTTTTTTTTTTGTTGAGACGGAGTCTCGCTCTGTGGCCCAGGCCGGAGTGCAGTGGTGTGATCGCGGCTCACTGCAGCCTCCGCCTCCTGGGTTCAAGCAGTTCTCCTGCCTTGGCCTCCCGAGTAGCTGGGACTATGGGCACCCGCCCCCACACCCGGCTAATTTTTGTATTTTTAGTAGAGACACGGTTTCGCCTTGTTGGCCAGGCTGGTCTCAAACTCCTGACCTCAGGTGATCCACCCACCTCAGCCTCCCAAAGTGCTGGGACTACAGGCATGAGCCCCCATGCCCGGCCTTTCATTCTCTCTCACCACTGATTCCTTTTGGTTTTCTTTTATGGACTTATTTTTTCACCCTTCTTTTCTTTTTGCTCTTGGTACATTAACTCTGTTTCTTCTACGTAAATGTTCTCATTTTCTCTTTAGGTTTGTTATGCAATGATGCTTCCCATTTCTTTATTACCAGCTCATATTTCTCCCCCAAGAGTCAGACTAGTCTGCCCAGTTACTGGAAAGTTCTGCCTGGGTGGTAACTGGGCGAACCAGCAGCACCTCGAAAATAGCATTTCCAAAATTGAACCCAGCATTATTTCCCCCGGCGTGGTTCTTCTCCTTCTGTTTCCTATATGTTGATGATGAGACCAGTGCCTCCATTTTCAAGGCATTTGGGGCATTAGGGTAACTTGAATGGAGGCAAAAACTATCTGACTAATAGAATTAGGAGATTTTCTTTATGTCATAATGTCAGACTGGATGTTCTGAAAGCGAAGATAAATGTCTTCTTAGCTCCAAAAGTTTCCCAAACTGAACAAAACCAAGGAAAGAGAAAGGCCTTGTCCTCGAAGTCTCCTTTGATATCCACTTGAACTCTCAGCATCTTGTAACTTCCGCTCAGCATCTTCAAGCTTGGCTCTCTCCTCCTTGTCTAGACATAAATGGTCAGGTCAGTAGCAGCCAATGAGAGAAAGAAGTCTGTATCCTTATTCACAGGGATCCATAACCCACCCCAAGCAAAGATACCTTCAGCTAAGAAACAGGGGGAAAAGGGATATGTAGCTAGGATTTTAATAAATGAAGATTACATAAGAAGATCTGAGAAGCAAAACACTTAAAATTCTGATCAGGACATAATAGGCTTTCAAAAAACAGACTTAACTGCTTCAAAATATGTAACCTAGAAAGCAAAAGTTTCCCCCACATCTCACCCTTCCCTTGAGTTAATCTCTGCTGACTGTCCCATGTGTATGTCAGCAATTTTTATAAAAACAAATTAGGGCTGGACGTGATGACTCACACCTACAATCCTAGCACTTTGGGAGGCCAAGGGGGACAGATCACTTGAGCCCAGGAGTTCAAGACCAGCCTGGGCAACATGGCGAGATCTTGTCTCTACAAAAGATAGAAAAATTGGCCAGGTATGGTGGCATGTGCCTTTAGTCCCAAGTACTCAGTAGGCTGAGGCTTCACTTGAGCCTGGGAAATCGAGGCTACAGTGATTCATGATCATGCCACTGCACACCAGCTTGGGCAATAGGAGTGAGAACCTGTCTCAAAAACAAAAAACCTTAGAATTATCGTACACATACTGTTCAGCAGCTTACCCCCTCCCCTCTAATAGATCACGAACATTTTCCCGTGTCTGTATGACATGGTACTTCATTTTACTGTTGTATCATAATTTATCTTTCCAGTCCTCAATCTTTGGACATTTAAGTTCCAGGTTTTGCTATAACAAATAAAGAAACAACATCCTCATATATAGATTTTTGTTTATTCAATGTTACTAGGTCAAAGAATGTAAACATTTAAAATGTTTAAGAGATTATTATGCCAAATTACCTTCTAAAAGGCTGTACCAGTTAAAATTCCCACCAGCAGTACATGAGAATGAAATGACCCTTTATTTAAGAAGAATTAGTGCAATCCTATGGTTCTAAAGTTGAAGACGACTCTGGGCAACTAGTAGCAATTTTATATGAAAAGTTCGATTCATTCTTCCCCCTTGTGGACCTGTGAGTTCGTTTTACAAAAATCCTTTCCTCTTTGGGGGAAGCTATTGGTTGAAGAATAGTTAACAGCTTTATTCAGGCTATTCCCAGGTCTCTTCTGAAATCTGTAGGTCCTTGGTGCTGGCTCCATCTCTGGTGAGTTTTTCTTCATTAAGTGCTTTACTCATGTAAACATAATACTGTAGAGAATTGCTTTCTGTGGGATAGTGTTTGTGCTTTGGAGTACATGTATGAAATTCGTCTGTGAAGGAACCTGGGAAATATTATGAATTTGCTCATAATATTTATAAGTAACTTATATTTGTAAGCAATGTTTATAAGTAACCAATTTTTTAAAACAGTTTTAAAGGCCAATATATTTGATGTTGTTACTGCTATTAAATCAAGGTTATCAGGGCTGGGTAGGGTGGCTCATGGCTATAATCCCAGCACTGTGGGGGATCCCTTGAGGCCAGGAGTTTGAGACTAGTCTGGACACCATAGCGAGATCGTGTCTCTACAAAATATTAAAAAGATAGCTGGGGCTGGGCGCGGTGGCTCATGCTTGTAATCCCAGCACTTTGGGAGGCTGAGGAAAGCAGATCAGTTGAGGTCAGGAGTTCGAGACCAGCCTGGCCAACATGGTGAAACCCCGTCTCTATTAAAAATACAAAAATTAGCTGGGTGTGGTGGTACACACCTGTAATCTAATCCCAGCTACTCAGGAGGTTGAGGCAGGAGAATCACTGGAACCCAGGAGGCAGAGGTTGCAGTGAGCCAAGATCGTGCCACTGCACTTCAAACCTGGGCAACAGAGTGAGACCCTGTCTAAAAAAAAAAAAAAAAGCCTGGTGTAATGGTGTGTACCTGTAGTCCCAGCCATTTGGAAGGCTAAGGCGGGAGGATCACTTGAGCCCAGGAGTTTGAGGCTGCAGTGAGCTGTGATCACCACTGCACTCCAGCCTGGGCAACAGAGTGACTGTCTCTCAAAAAAAAAAAAAAAAATCAAGATGATCAAGTAGGCATTTTCTTTGGTTTTTGTTTGTTTCTTTATTTATAGTACCCCTCTTTTTTGGAAATAAGTATCTATTATAAATCCCTGTGTAAAATGGTGTGTACTTTGCACTTAAAAGTTTATTTTTGTATAAATACCACAGTAAAAATGTTGTCTATTAAAAAAATGTGTGTCCTATTTGTTGCCTGTTTTTTAGTCATTGTATAGATTCTTTCCTGGTGTTTTATAAAATATGTTTTATCAGACTTAGCTTTGCCCCAAGTGGTGGCAGGGCTGGTCTATTGTGAATTCAAGCACATGATTTATCAAGATTTCAACCCAGAGGAAATGGGCCCGGAAGTCCCAGAGCAAGCAAGCTCTCAGTGGGCCGGCGAAGATCACGTGACCAGCCTCAGTCACTGTACCCGTGGAGACATGGCGGCTCTGATTGGCCTGGCTCTGATTGGCCTGGCTCATGTGTGTCGCTTGGAACTAGAGGCAGGATAAAGCCCGCTCAGACCACATGGCCAGAAAGAAGGAAAAGAGAGAGGACTGAAGGGAGGGGCAGGGCAAATGGGTGCTATGTAGAGATAGGCAAACCCAGCAGATACCCCGAGCCTAGACCTTTGCTATGCCAAATGCTAGAAGCCATTGGGCTTATTTATATATATTTCATGGTGCTGAGAAATGTCTATTTGCATTATTTGTGAATCGTTCCTTCCATAAATTGTGTTGCTGTTTTAAGTTTTCTATGAAATATGTTTTTAAGTATCATGATATTACGTAGTCAAAGGTAATATTGTTTTCCCACACGGCTATATACATCATAGATACTAAATTAAAACTTTTGATAGAAATTACAAAATTTGTGTTACCTTTCTATATGGGCATATTTAAAAGCTAACATCCTAGTTTCTGTAGATTCCAATCTACCAGTATTTCCCAAGCTGAATCATAAGCTTCAGCATTTCTTTAACAATATCTCGGCATTTGGTATAAAACCCTTTAACTTCAGATGCAGAGAATATTTGTTAGTTAGGTAAAAATGAGATGGTGACTGGTACTAGTCCATTGTCCAAAGTTTGAAGCATAATGTTCTCTGTATATATATGTCAACTCTGTCTGTGATATCATATACTTACCTGGTTTTATTTTTATAACTGTGTGCATCTTGAATATAATATTTTTCTAAAGTTTATTATAATTAGAAGATCTTTAAAATTCCCTTTAGAATTGTATTTTTCCCAACAGACCCAGTTAAAAGTAACTATATATATATTTTAAGGGATTGTTTTAGTTTCTAGTTTAGATTAACTAGTAGAGCACTTCTGGCTAATGTTCCACATTAGCCTGGTTTTGAATATATCTCTAATGTGTGTTATAACCCAACTGAGAAATACTGCTTGACCTGTATATGGATATGAGTTCTGCTAAAATGCTGAGGAACCTTGAGAGTTGCTAATGCCTCTGGGGTCATTTGTTCTGAACGGAATGAATAGAATGAGTAAATCACAATTGCAAGTGGTAAATAGCCACGTTCTAGTTTTTTTCTCACCCAACCATTCAAAGCCAAGTGAGCAAGGCAGAATGGCTGGCTACCTTTTTATTGTTTTCGTCATTTTGTTTATTTGGCTTATAATTTAATACAAGGAAATTTGTATCTGCCTTATATGGAGGCTGCCTTCAAAGTACATGGTCAGGGTAAATTTTGAATGACCTCCACATCTTTTTTCTCGCCTTGCTAGCGTGAACTGTTTTTCTGTATGCGTACATACATCTGTAAATCAATGCATGTGCTGTAATGTTATTACATAGTTTTAAAATACATTAAAAGAAGAAAAATGGCTCTTAAATAGGAAATGCATTTTAGATTGTCCAGCATTTGGCTGTTCTGCTTATTTTTGCTCCCTTTACATCTAAATTAAAACAATTAAAAGATTCCCCATCAGTTCAAAGGTCTCTGCAGGGCCCGTATTGTTGACATGAGCGGGAGTGAAGAGGAAGAGGAGCACAGGAGGTACGTTAGAGAGTCCTGCTCTGAGCCCTTATCCCACAGCCCTCCTCACAGAAGACACCAACCTGACTCACTGCCTGCTTGTCATGTCCCTGCAGCAGAGGCTGAAAGCTTCTCCAACCCTTCTCCATGGTCCTAGATGTTAGAGGCAGAACCTCGAGGATTCAGAGGGCTAGAACCTAAAGCAGCTCTCAGACGCCTTCAACCCTTTTAAGACCTTCAAGGTTAGGAGCTGCAGTGACCTTTTCTTTTCTTTTTTTTTCCTCTTTTACAATGATCTTTAATGTGAATCTGAAGTCAGTGTAATAATTTCAATCGTCTCTTGCCTCAGAGAAAATTTTGGAAACTTTCTTATATACATACATATATATGTGTGTGCGTATATATATAAATATGTATACATGTATATATAATAAGTATGTGTGCTTATATTTTACAGTTACCATTGCACTATTTTTTTCCCAAATTGTTAAACTCCTCTTCATTCTCATTTTGGAAGATCATTTGTTTATTAAAAGAGATACAATATTAAACAGGCAATCGCAGAGGAGAATGACAGCACCGAGGTCAGGAGTGTGATACAGATTTATGCACACACACACACGCATACATAAACATAGTCACTTCTTAGCCCGCACAGATGAATATATGTATATGTATGTGTGTGTCTAGATCACATGCTCTAAGTAAGTATATCTACACTGTATTTTTTCCATCCTATTTACAAAGTACAATAAGAATTCATATAAACCATGGTGATTTTGGTGAAGACCTAGCAGCTTTTTTGAATTTTAATATATTTTGAAGTGGTAATGTTGGATTTTCCAGGCATGACTTCAGTAATAACTGAATTTTATAACTCTCCAGCGAGATACGAATCTTAATCACAATCTTGTTCATTTTTCATTTCACTGCATATCATCTTATTGCCTTTAATGTTTTCAAATAACTTGGGAGGTCATTTGATCCTAAAAATAAAAAGTAAAGGTGTGTCTTTTATGGCTGACTTACAACTTTTAACATTTTCATGTGAAAGCATCTTTTACTAAATAATTACCCATCCTCTATAGACTGTAGGCTCAGGGGCTACAGAAAGTGAAGTTTCATCCATGTTGAATGTTCAATTTCATCTGGCTTTGCTTTTTCTTAGTAAAAGCACCCTCTTGTTTGCTGCGGAGCAGCAAAAGCCTTTCTGAAATCACAAAATCGTTTAGAAGTTCTGACTCCAGAAAATTTGGTTTTGAAAAGAACCCTCAAAGTATCCCAGGCAACACTCTCAGGGTTTACATTTTTGAAAAGTTGATCTGCATGTAACACATACTGATTTCGATTATATACATAATGTAACCATGTCAAAGGTAGTAGACTTGAAAATAGTGCATTTGGATCACTTGTTAATTCTCTCAGGATCATAAGTAAATATCACAGTAGACGGTAGGAAGTGTTAAAGGCTGGAAGAGATACATCTAAAATTATAAAGAAGTTCAAAGTGATTACTCCCAACTAGGAAGGGCTAAAGAGGTTTGGGGAAAGTAGAATTTAAGTAGAGCCCTTTAGGGTGAGTAAAATTTACAAATGGAGAAATGTGAAGAAGAAAAACAAAAGCAAAGATGTATGGAGTGATATAATGAATGCACATTTTCCCTTAAGAAATTTCCATAGTATTCTATTGACATAGTAGTTCATATGTTTCCTAGTTTTATGATTAATGATCCGAAATCATTCTGGATTGAATGCATATTACCAACTTTTAAAAAAAGTTTTTATTAATATTTTCAAACATAAAAGAAAGAGTAAAATAATACACTTTCATCTGCTGGCAACTTCGATAACAGTTATCAAAATATTGCCATACTTGATTCTTCTTTTTCTTTCTAATGGATTTCCAAACAAATTCAAAACTTAGTATCATTTCACCTCTCTATTCTTCAGTATGCAACTCTAAAAATATGGTTATTTTCTCATATAATCACAATGCTATTATACATAAAATATACAGACATTTTCCATGTTATCATCTAATACCTAGTCCATATTCAGATATCTTTATTTGTCTCAAAAATATCTTCAACAGTTTAACCAGGATCCAAACCAGACTTATAACTCATAAGGACTTTTAATCTAAACCTGTTATTTCTAATCCGCACTCCTACGCCCCTCCTCCTCTTTTGCTGGGGAAGGGAATGGGTTCTTACTCTGTTGCCCAGGCTGGAATGCAGTGGTACAGTCATAACTCACTGCAGCCTTGAACTTCTGGGCTCAAACCATCCTCCCACCTCAGCCTCTCGAGTAGCTGCAATTACAGGCACACACCACCACACCCAGCTAATTTTTTTTATTTTTTGTAGAGATGGGGTCTTGCTATGTTGCCCAGGATGGTCTCAAACTGCTAGGCTCGAGCAGTCCTTCTGCCTCAGCCTCCCAAAGTGCTGAGATTATAGGCATGAGCCACTGTGCCCAGCCCCTTCCTTTTTGCCGTGCAATTGATTTGTTGAAGAAACCAGATCTTTTGTTCATCAGAATATCTCACTTTCTGGATTTGTCTGTTTACTTCCTTGTAATGTCATTTCAATTATTGTTCTATCCCTGTAACTGGCATTTAGTCCTAAGTACTTGATTAAAGTTCAATCTTTTTTTCTTAAAGGATATTTTGCGGCCGGGCGCGGTGGCTCAAGCCTGTAATCCCAGCACTTTGGGAGGCTGAGACGGGCGGATCACGAGGTCAGGAGATCGAGACCATCCTGGCTAATACGGTGAAACCCCGTCTCTAATAGAAAATACAAAAAACTAGCCGGGCGACGAGGCGGGCGCCTGTAGTCCCAGCTACTTGGGAGGCTGAGACAGGAGAATGGCGTGAACCCGGGAGGCGGAGCTTGCAGTGAGCTGAGATCCGGCCACTGCACTCCAGCCTGGGCGGCAGAGCAAGACTCCGTCTCAAAAAAAAAAAAAAAAAAAAAGGATATTTTGCTGCTATATACTTATTACTTCAGATCAGTAGGCATGGAATATCTGATTGTCACATTCTTAGTGATACTGAATCATTTCATTGGGAAATTATTTTTTAATCCAGTCATTCCTTTCACATGTATTAGCTGAAATTCATCCTTAAAGGTGAATTTCAGCTGCCCAGAGAGGCAGGATAAATATGCAGTATTTTTTGTTTTTGTTTTTGTTTTTTACTTGCCAGTCTTCAGTGAAAAGAGTTGATGGAGTTGATATAGTTACCTCCAGTGATGAGCATAGGGTTTTGGAAAGGGTTTTTCTCTCTCTCTCTCTGTCTCTTTTTCTCCCCCATCCCTCCCCCCTCTCTTTTTCTCTCTCCCCCCAGCCCTCCTTCTCTCTCCCATTTCCCCTCTTTCTTTGTCCCCCTTCTTTCTCTTTCTCTTTTGTTTTCATGTTCGTGTTGTACCATCTTGACCAACGTGAATTCCTTCATGTTGCCTACTGGATTTTGACACAACCCCATTTGTGTTTGATAGCTTTCTTACTTTCTGGTAAAAAACATTCCAGGTTTATCTTACGTATTTCCTGTGTATTCTTGTATATTTCCACAGATCTGGAATTAGCAATTTCTCAAGGAACATTGGTTCCTTTTGATGATGAATGGTGTTTAGGAACCATAATCTGTCACTAGAGATGCCCACTGCTACTGGGATGTCATTATTCTAGGCCTTTACAAGGGACAGAAATAGGAAATAGATGGATTTGAAAAGAAAAGAAAAAACAACTATGAGTTTATACTGTTTCTAGTTCAGATTTAACATTACTGCTATGTATTTATTTATTGTCATTTAAAAAATAGAAATGAGGTCTTGCTATGTTGCCCAGGCTGGTCTCAAGCTCCTGGGCTCAAGCGATTCTCCCACCTCAGCCTCCCAAAGTGCTGGGATTACAGACGTGAGCCACTGCACCCAGTCACATCTTTTCTTTCACATTAGAAATCCTGAGTCTTGGCCGGGTATGGTGGCTCACGCCTGTAATCCCAGCACTTCAGGAGGCCGAGGCAGACAGATCTCAAGGTCAGGAAATCGAGACCATCCTGGCCAACATGGTGAAACCCTGTCTCTACTAAAAATACAAAAAAAAATAGCTGGGTGTGGTGGCACGTGCCTGTAATCGCAGCTACTCCGGAGGCTGAGGCATGAGAATCACTTGAACCCAGAAGGTGGAGGTTGCAGTGAGCCAAGATTGTGACCCTACACTCCAGCCTGGTGACAGAGCAAGACTCCGTCTCAAAAAAAAAAAAAAAAAAGGAAAAAGAAATCCTGAGTCTTAAGAGCATTATTATAATTATTTATTTGTGTTATTCAACAAGAATTATATAAAATAGCCTAAACGTAATAGTACCACTATCACTACTACTACCAAGATTATTAAATGAAGTTAAAGACTACGGTTTTTTCCAGCATTTGCTCTTGAAATACATTTCACTATGGATACGCTTACAAAATGCTGTCCTAAAGTCACTTGAAATGATTTTTGTTTCTGCATGGTTATGTCATCAGCTTGATATACATTGAGGTTCATTCGTTTCATCTAGTTTTGATTCATAAGGAATTTTTCTAAAACTTTACTTTCTGAATATGTGAACCATTTACCTAACTCCGAAGTGAAAGCTGTATAACAGATATATTCAGAGAAGTCTTGTTTTCATGCCTTTTTTCTCTATGCCCTTTACACCCGTTATCCTATAGGTTGCCATTTTGGTTTCCTTTGTATTATTATCTTTCTAGTATATCTAATTGCAGATATGAGGAAATGTGGATTATATATTGTTTACCTGAATATTAATGTCCTTTTAGAGATTTTTACAGATTCGGAACATTTGACTAAAGCAGTGTCATCATTTAAGAATCTCCCTTGGAAATGGAGATTCTCTAATGGCTATATTTTCCTCTAATTACTTCATGCAATTTGTTTCATTTTTCAAATAGGTCATGTGTGCATTAGAAGATAAAATGTTTGCTACTTGATATGTACTTGGGTTATGACAAGATAAAATAACCATTTTATGAGGTGATGTAGATATTCAAGAGGCAAGCCACGAGCTTCAGGACTTAAATCCATTTATAGTTGTGTTATAATTATATGAGTGCTAAAATTTGAGCTGTGAGGATCAAGAAGAATAAGGAACAATGGTTGACTTGAAGAATCAACATAAAACTGATTCTCATAATTGGCATTGGGTATTTGGTGTTTTTTGATCCAATCTGAAATATGGAAATGACTATGTTACAGTTTGGTATCTTAAGGACTAGTACTCTAAATATAATTTCTTCCAACTTCTGAATATTTATTTACATACCTAAGTTAGAAAAATCGAATACCTGGTGTGTTAGTTTTCTATTTCCACATAATAATTGACCCTGAAACGTAGTGATTTGAAGGAATAAACATTGATTACTTCCTGGTTTCTTGTGGTTGGGGATTTGGGTGGTTCTGGCTCAGGTCTGTCTTCAGGCTGGTGACTGGGACCACAGGCATCCAGAGGCTTCTTCTGTGAGGGCAGAGAACCCGCTTCAAGCTCATGCACAGCTGTTGGCAGGAGGCCTCAGGGACCTCTTCATAAGGCAGCTTCAGCATCCTCCCCACAGAGTAACTGACTGTCCCCATAGAAGCCACAGCCTGTTTTGTGACCTAGCCTTGGAGGTGACATGTGGTTACTTTCACCATGTGCCGCCAGCCATCCAGCTCAGCCTGTCCAGTCTGCGAGGGAACTGTGCCAGTGTGTGAATGCCAGGAGGCCAGCCACCACACTTGGGCTTAGTATTTCTGGGGCTTTTCATAAAAATCAGAAAGCAAAAATATGAAGATTATGTGTATGTGTGTATCACTGATCCAGATATGAGGTTTTATAGTAATATGATTGATTGTGAAATTTCAATGATTTTTTTTTTTTTTTGTATTTGTTGTGAGGAGGGGGTTAGGTTTTTTTGGGTATCTGTATTCTTTTTTTGAGACAGGGTCTCGCTCTGGGATTTATTTGAGACAGGGTCTCAGCCAGACTGGAGTACAATAGTGCAATCTCAGCTCTCTGCAACCTCCACCTCCTGGGCTCAAGCGATCCTCCCTTCTCAGTCTCCTAAGTAGCTGGGACCATAGGCATGCACCAGCACACTCTGCTAATTTTTTTTTTTTTTTTTTTTTTGTATTTTTGTAGAGACGAAGTTTCCCTATGTTGCCCAGGCTGGTGTCAGACTCCTGAGCTCACACAGTCTGCCTGCCTCAGCCTCCCAAAGTGCTGGGATTATAGGAGTGAGCCTCTGGGCCCAGCCAAGAAGGGGGTTAGTTTAAAATACAGCGTGGGAATCTCTTTCTCAAGGTGGTTGGTATTTCTGAGATTGATCAAAAACTGAAACCTGAAGAAAAGTAAGTTTTGGTGTAAATAATATGTTTTTTCTTTGAGGTGATTTTCCTCCCAAATGTTGACCTTCCTGTTCAAAAGTTTCTGTAAAATTCATGGAAGTGGTTGCAATCGTTTTTACCTGTGGCATCATTTTGTTACCATTTAAGAATGGCCGTTCACTTTCAGAAGTAAATAAGTAAGCCATTGTAAGGAAACTTAGGAACTTTGTGTGCAGTTTAGTAGCCAGCTATTCAGACTTTGATAATTTGGATTACTGGTTTCATCGTGTTTGCACACAATAGCTGAATAATGAGGATCGTTAAATTTCTTGTGCAGACATATCCAGCTGGTGTTTGCTGCTAACCCTGGAGGCTCTGTGCAGCTGGGGAGGTGAGGACGGGCTCTTTATTGACTTGACAAGCTGTGAGTTTGCATTACAGGCCAAGCAGCTCATGACCCATTCTATTTGTGTCACTGGTTTGTGGTGGGGAAACAGGTAAAGAAATCCTGCTGAAAATCCCTCCTTCTGCACGTTTTTATGAATAACGCCAGTGTTTATAGCAGTGAGGGCACTGTGATCAAATCCTCCAGAAGCTGTAATGCTAGCAGCATGGAGCCATTGTGGGACCAGCTGTGGGCGGTATTGGTTTCTCTGTGAGACGTTGCTTATTCAACAGAAAGCTCTGGATGAGAACTTACTATGCAATTAAACAGGAGAGAAAAAGTGATACTTCAGGGAGAAAAATATAGAGAAGCAAAGCACCGTCTAGAAGTATGAAACAAATAATGGTTGGCAATAAAGGCCAGTAGGAATTCCAAATTATTTTTACAATGATCAATTTAGGTTAAGTGATGATAGTTCATCTCACAAGTGATGAAAAATTATATCATGTTATACTGTTAAATATTTTTCTGTTTTGTTTAAAATTAAAGAAATAATAGGCCGGGCGCGGTGGCTCAAGCCTGTAATCCCAGCACTTTGGGAGGCCGAGACGGGTGGATCACGAGGTCAGGAGATCGAGACCATCCTGGCTAACACGGTGAAACCCCGTCTCTACTAAAAATACAAAAAACTAGCCGGGCGAGGTGGCGGGCGCCTGTAGTCCCAGCTACTCCGGAGGCTGAGGCAGGAGAATGGCGTAAACCCGGGAGGCGGAGCTTGCAGTGAGCTGAGATCTGGCCACTGCACTCCAGCTCGGGCGACAGAGCAAGACTCCGTCTCAAAAAAAAAAATAATAATAATAATAATAATAAAAGGATTGTTTTTAAAACTATTTTCGGTCATCACAAAAATAACCTTGGCTTAAGTCAAACTTTCAAACTCTGGTGAATTTTCTCTTGAATTTCAAAAGAGTTGGGAAAAATGAGTTACTTTAGTGCCTATATACCAGTCTAACCCCTGGAAAACAAAGAGTTAGGATAAAAGTTTGTCTTGTCAACACTGAGTAGCCACTTTAATATTTTTTCTTTTACTAAGAAAATTTGAGTGAGAACTCTATATATATATATTTTTTAATTTGAAAGGGGTAATGTAATTGAACTGGGAATGTTAGGCATTTTTTGAAGGATTATCTTATCATTACAAAGTTATTTTTAGCAAAATGCCATTTCTCTAAATTGAAAAAAATGAGAACATATGCACAAGCAGACATTTCTGAGATTTTAAGTATTAACCCATAAAATCGATCAACAATCTGTTTCTATCTGTTGGCCACACTGCTAATTTTAAGCCCTTCTAATGGGCACCATTATCAGGACTCATAGGTAAGGGAGAGATCTAGGAAACGTAGGGAGAGGTGGGGCGTGTAATGGTTCACGCCTGTAATCCTAGCACTTTGGGAGGCTGAATCACCTGAAGTCAGGAATTTGAGACCAACCTGGCCAACATGGTGAAACCCTGTCTCTACTAAAAATACAAAAATTAGCCAGGTGTGGTGGTGCACACCTGTAATCCCAGCTACTCGGGAGGCTGAGGCAGGAGAATTGCTTGAACCCAGGAGGCGGAGATTGCAGTGAGCCAGGATTGTGCCACTGCACTCCAGCCTGGGCAACAGAGTGAGACTCTGACTCAAAAAAAAAAAAAAAAAAAGAAGAAGAAGAGGAGGAGGAGGAGGAGGAGGAGGAGGAGGGGAAGAAGAAGAAGAAGGAGAAGGAGAAGGAGAAGGAGAAGAAGAGAAGAAAAAGAAATGTCAGGAGAAAATTAAAGGACATTGGAAAAGAGTCAAGTAAGGGTCAGGAGAAAATTAAAGGACATTGGAAAAGAGTCAAGTAAGGCAAATAATACTCATTATGTGTTTGGTATAGCTGAAAATAATGTAAAACCATTTCCAGCAGACAGAACGAAGCCTTCATAATCTATCTGATTATACCTGGTGTTGGGAATGACTAGGTGGCTGAGGAACTGGAATCTGTGTTGGCAAATAAAAATCTCAGTGGTCCTGTGATTCATTAAGCAAATGGAAGGAAGGTAGGCAGGGAGGAAAGAACAGAAGAAATGGGCTTGTATTGTAAAATATTTTAAACAGGCAAAAATAATTCTTTTACAGAAGAGTTCTCACTGCAGTAGTAGGTTGTGCTTATTAAAGCTAATTAATATTTCTTGAGCTTCTGTGTTAAATACTGCAAGTAATCCAAAGACAAGATACAAACCTTACTGTTAGGAAATTGCCTAATGTGGATGACAGAGACAAATCTGCACATAATTGGGACACCAAGCAACCATGGGCAATGTATTTCTTTGAAAAGACAAGACCCAAAACTACATACCAACCTTAATATCTAAAGGCTGTTAGAAAAAAAATTTTTTTTGAGATGGAGGCTCACTTTGTCGCCCAGGCTAGAGTGCAGTGGTGTGATCTTGGCTCACTGCAACCTCCGCCTCCCAGGTTCAAGTGATCTCCTGCCCCAGTCTCTCAAGTAGCTGGGATTACAAGCGGGCACCACCATGCCCAGCTAATTTTTGTATTTTTAGGAGAACTGGGGTTTCACCATGTTGGCTAGGCTGGTCTCAAACTTCTGATCTCAGGCAATCCTCCTGCCTCAGCCTGCCAAAGTGCTGGGATTACAGGCGTGAGCCACTGCGCCCAGCCCAGATTTATTACTTTATGTACAAAAACACCATCGTTGTAGGAGGTTTTCTCTTCCCCCTCCTTTGACCCTGGCCTTGTTGGTCTGGTATGGATGATACACTCAACTTAGACGCACCCAGGTGTGCAGCTCCTTGATCTCGCTCAGAGCTTTGAATTTCACAGATTCATAGTAGGATTAGACTATGGTCAGCATTTGTCTGGAAGGCTTTTTAACTATAATTTTTTCCCCAGTAAATTAATAAAGTATAACATACACACAGAAAAGTGAATTAATTTTAAGTGTATAACTCAAGCCATCCTTTAATAATTCCTAGCAACAGTTTAGATGTATACGTTGTAACAGGGGTTTTCATCTTTTTTGTTGTTGGTTTTTGTTTGTTTGTTTGTTTTTTGAGACGGAGTCTCGCTCTGTTGCCCAGGCTGGAGGGCAGTGGCGCAATCTCAGCTCACTGTAACCTCCACCTCCTGGATTCAAGCGATTCTTCAGCCTCAGCCTCCCTAGTAGCTGGGATTACAGGCATATGCCACCATGCCCAGCCAATTTTTGTATTTTTAGTAGAGCTGGGGTTTCACTGTGTTGGCCAGGCAGGTCTCAAACTCCTGACCTCAGGTGATCCCCTCGGCCTCCCAAAGTGCTGGGATTACAGGTGTCAGCTACTGCACCCAGACTTTCTGGTTATTTTTATTATACAAGTTATGTTTGTTAATTATAGATAAATCAAAATGGAAAAAAAGGCATCCACCCAGCACAGTGGCTTAATGCCTGTAATCTCAACACTTTGGGAGGCTGAGATGGGAGGATCACTTGAGTCCAGGAGTTCCAGACCAGCCTGGGCAACATGGCAAAACCCCGTCTCTACGCACAAAAAAATATGTGCACAAAAAATTAGTCAGGCATGGTGGCACGCACCTGTAGTCCCAGCTACTCTGGAGGCTGAGGTGGGAGAATCAGATAAGCCTGGGAGGCAGAGGTTGCAGTGAGCCAAGATTGCACCACAACACTTTAGCCTGGGCAGCAGAGTGAGACCCTGTCTCAAAAAACTAAATAAATAAATAAATAAATAAATAAATAAATAAATAAATAAATAAA
>NC_045442.1:123361548-123487167 GCF_002776525.5 Piliocolobus tephrosceles | reverse complement strand
AAATAAATAAATAAATAAATAAATAAATAAATAAATAAATAAATAAAATAAATGAAACATCTATAATTTTCATATAGAGGCAATTGCTGGACATTTTAGTGTATATTCTTTCAAACTTTTTCTAAGTATACACTCATACTTTCTTGTTTGCTTTTTTTTATTTTCTTAGAAAAATTCCATCTTAACCTACCTTTTTCTTGGATAAACGTATCATTTGTGTGTGTGCACACATGTGTATCACTGCTTCAAATAACAACATGGCATTTTGTTCATCATCATCCATGTAACCAACCTCCTATTCTGGGGGTATTTTAAATTGCAGTTATTCTAGTGTTTATTTTTTTATTTTATTTTTTGCAGTCATAGACAGTGCTACAAATCATATTCTTTACCCCATACCTTTACACAGCTGTCTAATATTACCTCAGGATACATTTCTAGAAGCGGAATTGCTGGTAAAGAGCTTGCACATTTTTAAGGTTTCCATAATCATTTCGAATACTGGACCAACCATCTCTCCCTTTCCCCCATACTGAGAGTACCAGGTGTTGTCAATCTTTTTCATCTTTACCAAGGAAGCATTTTATGGTCAGGTTTATATCTTTGATTACTATGAAAATAGAACATTGTTTCTTGTCAATTGGCTGGTTTTGGTTTTTGAATTCTATTTTCTACTTGCTGTTTCCTTTACTTATGTTTGAATAAGAACATTAATTCTTTTTTATTCAGAACAACTCTTTGTATAAGAAGGAGTGAATGCTTTATTGTTGCAAGTAGTTTGCTTCATTTTGTCTTTTGCCTTTTAACTTTCCTGAGGTTATGTTATGCCATATAAAATTGTTGTGCAGTTAGATCAGCATTTCCCTTTATGGTTTCAACTTTTGGTGAGATGCCTAGAAATTTCGTCCTACCCCAAGACTAAAAACATCTATATTTACTTACTTTTTGGGGAACTTTTATGCTTTTGTTTTCTTTTGCCTAATTTTTAAGACATTTAGAATTTATGGTTTGTGATACAGCTCCAATTCTGAGGATTTTTTTTAATTAACTCTACCATCCAACAAGTATAATTGAGCTAATTCTCAATCGCACATGCATAATTATTGCATAGTAAACCACAGGAACATCTAAAAATTATTGTGGATAATAGCTTCCGTCTTTACCTCCAACATTTTCCCCTCTAATAGCCGGCAAATAGTGAAGTTAAAACAAAGTGATAATCTTTGCAAGCAGTTTTCTAAGACCCCATCCATCAATCCTGTGAGTGGGTATTATAAGATAGAAGATGTTTCCCTTGAATAACCGTCTCGTTGATAACTTAAATTTTCAGGCATATTTTTGCCTGCAGTCATATTTATTGATCACAACTCTCTTTTCTTCTTCCTGTCATCCTCTGTCCTCTCTCTCTTTTTCCTGCCCCCAAAATTAACTCCATTAACAAACAACTGAAAATGCCAGGGTTGTCCTCATGCTTCCTGACCTAAAATTGTAATTCTTTCACTTGCTCTGTTTCTTCTCTTTTCTTTTTTTCTGTTTTCATTGATACCCCATATTTCTCTCACCTGTGCTTTATCCCTTCCCACATCATAAAGCATATTACTCTGCTACTTTTTTGGGGGAGCTATAATTTTGAATGTATAGAAAAATGCACTAAAAGTATGTCATCTGGACAATTACTACTTTCTGGATCAGCCTTTGTTTCTTAGTTTGGATTCTAACACATTTTATTTTAATAACCGTCATGTTAAACACTGGGGACATAGAAATTAAAAAGGCTTTTTGTTCGTTTGAGGAACTACTGATACAGCAGGGGTAACAAATCTGTGTACAAACTATTCAAATTGTTTTTTAGCCTTATGAAATTGGGTCAGTTTCTTTCAGTGTTCAGTATATTTTAGAAAAGAATGAGTATTCTGCATTGATTGAAGACAGATTTTTTTAAAAATTTCCATTGGGTCAATTTCATTATTCATATTCAAAACTATATTTTTGCTACTTTTTTGACTGCTTATTCTGTCAGTTATGCAGGGAGATAAATATGCTTACATCTCTGGCTATGATTGTGGATTCATCTGTTTCTTACTGTTCTGTCAGTTTTTGCTTTATATGTTTTGTAGATGTGTTATTAGGTACATACAAATTTTAAACTGTTATAGCTTCCTGGCAGATTGGAACCTTTTATCATCAGGAAATAGCCTTTATTATCACTGATAGTTCTTGCCTTAAAGTCTTTGTTGTGTGGTATTACTTTTCTTTGTATTTGTATACATCTTTTTATAGCCTCTCACTTTCAGCCCTTCTATTGCTAGATGTGCCTCTGGGCATTAGAATATATTGGGTTTCACTGTTTATACAGCCTGACAACTGAATCACTTAGACCATTTATATGATATAATCATTGATGTTTTGAGTTTGAAATTTATCTTATTATTTTGTGCTACTTCTTTACCGTTCAGTGTTTTTTTCTCTCTCTCTCTTTTCTTTTATCAGACCAAGGTTTTTTTTTATCTTTCCTTTTTTCCTCATACTGTATATACTTCGTTTGTAATTTTTGCATGGTTACCCTAGAAATTACCATACTTTATTCACTACCTTTACGCTACATTTTATATAATAGAGGGATATTAAAATACCTTAGCTCTGTTTGCCCATTACTGGCTTACATATTATTATGTTGTGTAATGAATTATGTAAACATTTGGAAGATCTGCCTAAGTCAGTGAACCAGTATTTTCCAAATGACCAATGTATGACATTATAAAATTATGCATGGGTAACTTTTGTATTCAGAGTGCTAAACAGAGCAATAAATTTTAATGTAATAGAATATGAATGTCTATTGATATGATTTCAGATTACACATTGTAACTAACTTATAAGAAACTGTCATTTGTTGCATTTAATGCAGCATTAAGGAAAAACTTATACCATTATCCAAAAAATATTTTAAAATACTCCTCCCTTCTCTACTTACATATGCCTACATTAAAGAGGTTTGCAAAAAATTTAAAACATTGCCAGTCTTGGCCAGGCACAGTGGCATGCACCTGTAATCCCAGCTACTCGGTAGGCTGAGGCAGGAGGATTGCTTGAGCCCAGGAGTTCAAGACCAGCCTGGGCAACAGAGCAAGATGCCATTATCAAAGAAAAAACCACCAAAACATTGCCAGTCATTATCAAGTTTTTTGTCTTGGAAAATATAGTTATTTTCATTTTTAAAAATATTATCTGATAACGTATAATGGGTTCATTGTTGTTACTTTTAAATGAATTACTAAATATTTTTAAACTTTTCAGTTTTATTTTTATTTTTATTTTTATTTTATTTATTTTTTTGAGACAGATTCTTGCTCTGTCACCCAGGCTGGAGTGCATGATGTAATCTTGGCCCACTGCAACCTCCGCCTCCCAGGTTTGAGCAGTTCTCCTGCCTCCTCCTCTGGAGTAGCTGGGACTACAGGCCTGCGCCACTAAACCCACTGATTTTTGTATTTTTAATGGAAATGGGATTTCACCCTGTTGATTGTGATGAATCACTCCTGGCCTCAAGCGATCCACCCACCTCGGCCTCCCAAAGTGCTGGGGTTACAGGTATGAGCCACTGTGCCTGCTCCAGTTTTATTTTTAATATGGTAAATATTGACAGATATAGTGCACATTTTTTAAGTTGTTAATAATTTTTAGGAATTTAAAGGGGCCCTGGGACCAAAAATTTGAGAATTGTTGCTTTAGAATTTTTTTTTAAGTGTCTGCTGGTGGCAAATTCTTAGCTTTTGCCTGCTTGTAAATGTCTTTGTTTCATCTTTATTCCTTAAAGATGTTTTCAAAGACACAATGTATTTTTCTTTAGCACATTGAAGATGTTACTCCACTGTCTTCTAGATGTCATCATTGCTAATTAAGAAGTCAGCAGTCACCTGTTTCTTCTTTGAGAGGAATTGTTCTTTTTTCCCTCTGGCTGCCTTTCAGATGTTTCCTCTCTGTCTGTGGTATTTTATGGCTTCACTTTGATGTGCCTAGATATAGATTTGTTTTTATTTACCTTGCCTGGGGTTTGTTGGGCTTCATAAATCTGTGGATTGGTATCTTTCATCAGTTCTGTAAAAGTCTCAGGTACTTCTTGTTAACATTTGTCTCTGCTCCATTTCTCTTCTAGAATTATGATCAAACACGCACTAATTAGACCTTTTATTGTGTTCTCTTTGCTTCTCAGGCTATGCTCCGAAAATTTACTTTGTCCTAATACTCAGTTTATAGTTCTGTCTTAAGTTGTTTCCAATCTGTTGTTAAATCACTCCATTGAATTTTAAATCTCAGTTACTGTATTTTTTAATTTGTAGAAAGTCTGTTTGGTTCTTTTCAAATCCACTAGATCTGTGACTTCCTACCACCTATATTTCCAGCCTTTGCCTTTTATTATTTTTTAATGTTGTAAGCAAAGTAGTTTTATAGTTGATAATTCTTGTATCTGTGGTCTTTGTCCCTTCATACTAGCTGTTATGTCTTAACAGTTTTCCCTGATCCCACCTTACTTCCTCATAGGTTTGATTATCTTTCATTATGTGCCACTTATTTTTTTTTAAAGATACTTATCTATATTAATATGAGACTTAGATTTTAAGATACTTCCCCTCAGAATTGTGCTGTGTGCCTGGGCACACTGCAAGTCCAAATTACTTTAAATGTAAAGTATCCTAGAACACCAGAGGTGAAAATTCATGACACTCTCATTCATCTTTACCTTACGGGTGTAGCTGATTGGGAATCCTTAGTGTCGGCAGGGAGTTCTATTAGAACTTCCACTTTGGGCAGATCCTGAGCTTCGACATTGGTCCTGTTCATCATAACCAAAGATCAGACTTGCCTAATGCGTAAATGCCCTCGGGGTAAAGCATCTGTGTTCTGCTTACCTCTCAGGGTTCCTGCTTTTTCCTTTAGCTTTGGTTCTATCACTTGTGTGTTAAACCATTATGGGAAACTGCCTCCAGAAATAGCGTTTTAAAATTTTAGTCTAGCCATAAAAATAGAGAATGCTTACTCTCTCGATATAAATGCCATAGCAATAACTTTGAACTCCTATATTATATGCCTTTTATGTAAGGCAAACCTCAGTACACATTGAGAGACAGTGTCATATACTTACTAAGATCACAGGCTCTGCCGGGTGCAGTGGCTCACGCCTGTAATCCCAGCACTTTTGGAGGCCGAGGTGGGCAGATCACGAGGTCAGGAGATCGAGACCATCCTAGCTACACGGTGAAACCCCGTCTCTACTAAAAATACAAAAAAATTAGCCAGGTGTGGTGGCGGGCGACTGTAGTCCCAGCTACTCAGGAGGCTGAGGCAGGAGAATGGCGTGAACCTGGGAGGCAGAGCTTGCAGTGAGCTGAGATCGTGCCACTGCACTCCGGCCTGGGCGACAGAGCGAGACTCTGTCTCAAAAAAAAAAAAAAAAAAGATCACAGGCTCTAAAATCAGACTGCCTTGTTTAAATCCTGGCCCTGCCATGTAGCAGTACTCTGTGTTAATTTATGCAAGATACTTAATCTCTCTGTGCCTTGGTTTCTTCATTTAAAAAAGCAGAATAATAGCTTGCCTTATGTGGTCATTATGAAAAACAAATGAGGCCAGGCACCATGGCTCATGCCTGTAATGTCAACACTTTGGGAGGCTAAGGCAGGCAGATCACCTGAGGTTGGGAGTTCGAGACCAGCCTGGCCAACATGGAGAAACCCCGTCTCTACTAAAAAAACACACACACACACACACACACACATACACAAAAATTAGCCCAGCATGGTGGCACATGCCTGTAATCCCAGCTACTCGGGAGGCTGAGGCAGGAGAATCACTTGAACCCAGGAGGTAGAGGTTGCAGTGAGCCAAGATTGCGCCATTACACTCCAGCCTGGGCAACAAGAGCAAAACTCCATCTGAAAAAAAAAAAAAAAACGAGATAAGGCAAGGCAAGTAAACATTTAGCATAGCGCCTGGCCCACAATTGGCTTTCACGTGCTTAGGACAGTCAGACCGATAGTAAGTGCTCAATAAATAGTCACTAGTTATTATGTTCAGCATTTATCAAGTGTCTGCTGTACCAACAAGTGTGTGTTAAATTCTGTTGATCTTTGGCTGTATCCAGGTTCGGAAGATGATCACCCTTGCAGGAAGCAAATGGAGAACAATTAGACAGCAGTAATGAAGTTATTTGCTGAAATAATGGTGAAGTTTTTGAAGTAACTTAATGTTTTATAAATTTATGATCAGAATAGCACAGAGTCAGTGCCTTTTGGTGAAAGTGGTTTCTAAACTAGGACTATGAGGAAGTGGAACCATGCAGGCTGGCAGCAATGAGGCTGGAGGCTTTTGTGAGCAACAGCCGTGAACATGACACGGGGCTGACACTTCCCATCTGGATGCTGTTTTTGAAGTGTTTCTCCATATTGAGGTTCTCACTACAACCCTCTGAGGCCACTGCATTTCTTTTCACTTTGTTGATGAGAAAAACAAGACCTAAAGAATTGTGTGGAATAGTAGAAAGAGACAGGCTGGGACAGTCCGCAGGCTGGCGATTCCTGGTGAGGTGAGGATGGCCATATTGCATGGCCCAGAAACTTTATTGATAACTAGAGTGTGACATTGTGTGTATAAAAGTTTAAAGACAGCAAACACTAATGCGGTATGTATTGTTTATGGACACCTACAAAGGCAAGAGAGGTACAGAGAAAAAAAAATAAAGTACCAAGAACAATAAACAAAACTCTACCTGTTTTAGGGCAGTGGTTGCTCTGGGGCAGGGAAGGAAGTTCATCTGAAATAAATATGGCAAAGCCAACATATTTTATCTCTGATTATTACCTAGGCATCTGTTACATTGTTTTCTCTGTGTGTAAAATGATATATATATATATATTTATAATGTATATATGATACTTTTTTTTAAATAAAGAAGCTTAAAAAAAAGCAAACTTTGGAATCAAGTAGACCTTGGTTCAAAAGCTGCCACCCATTTACTCAAATTCCTTTCTCTCGCTGATCTTCAGTTTCCTCATCTACAAAATGGAGTAATCATTAGTTCTTTGATGTTCTCATGAGGACTGGATGAGATGATATTTGTAAAGTGCCTAGTATAACCTCTGACTTCTTATAGGTAGGTCCTCAATAAATCGCGCTTTTTATAATAAATGAAGAATCCAAGGCCACGGGTCTAGTCTCTGGCGGCTGTAGAATTTGAACACAGATGTCCTGACCCCAAGTCCAGAGCTGCTTCCACTGAGTTGTATGAAGAGGATGCTGTTAGTGGAGGAGCAGGGTCACAGTACCACAGCTCTAGCGACCCGCAGCAGCGTCACCAGGACAGAAGCTGCCGCTGCATTACCTCCTCCCTACCTCTGCAGGCCCTCTGGGAACAATCTTTTGTTTTGTGTTTTGCTTTGTTTTGTTTTGTTTTGTTTTTGAGACGAAGTCATACTCTGTAGCCCAGGCTAGAGTGCAGTGGCGAGATCTCGGCTCACTGCAACCTCCGCCTCCTGGGTTCAAGCGATTCTTCTGCCTCAGCCTTCCGAGTAACTGGAATTACAGGTGCGCGACACTGCACCTGGCTAATTTTTTGTATTTTTTAGTAGAGACGGTGTTTCACCATGTTGGCCAGGCTGGTCTTGAACTCTCGACCTCAGGAATCCACCCACCTCGGCCTCCCAAAGTGCTAGAATTACGAGCGTGAGCCACCTCGCCCAGCCTGAACAGTCAGTCCGTAAAACCTGGCAATCAAAGCCAAATCCAGAAGTGAGAAAGTCTTCACAGTTTTATTGACAACGGCATTGAGAGTATTAAGAAGAAACATTGGAATTGAGAGGAGATAAATAGAAACTTTTTTTTTTAAGCTGCTCTATTCAGCAGCTTAGGCCAGGTTAGGTTTATGGTCATTAACAACCCAGAAATCTCAAGGGCTTCCAACAGCAATTGTGTCTTTCTTGCCCATCTCCGGTGTGGGACACAGGCTGCTCCAGGTCCTCTCCAGCTGGAGCCCCAGTGGAAGGAGCGGCCCCTGTCTCGACCCTGGAGGACTGAGGAGAGGTGGGGGTGGGGAGCTCCCCTGTGAGGCTGTCAGAGCTTCTGCCTCAGCACAGGAACAGGCAATTGAAGTCATATTGCCTGTGCATGTGTATTGGTTACTAGAAATTTCTAGATATCTGGCCATTGAGGGGAAGTTTGGGAAAATGAAAAATTCGTCTGAGTAAGTGGAGAGGCCACTTGATGTAGGGCCTCAAACTCAGTTCTTGAGCCGCTTCTGGACGTTGAAATATTTCGCTACTGGAAGAAAAGCTATTTTGCAATCATGTTTTTAAGCACGAGTTTGGTTCTATGATGATCCTGTTTTGACTTTTACCTTTCCCTCTTTTGTTGACAGTGTTATCAGCAAAGTGGTCCCTGCGCCCGAGGCCAAGCCGGCGCCCTCGCAGAACAGGCCGAAGACCCCGCCGCCGGCCCCCGCGTCCACCCCCGGCCCCATGCTCGTGAGCCCTGCGCCCGTGCCGCTGCCGCTGCTCGCCCAGGCCGCCGCGGGCCCTGCCCTGCTGCCCTCCCCGGGTCCTGCCGCCTCCGGGGCCAGTGCCAAAGCTCCCGTGCGCAGCGTGGTGACTGAGACGGTCAGCACCTACGTGGTGCGTACCTGGCGCCCCAGCGGTTAGCCTGGAGACGTTTTCAGTTCAAGACAAGTGTGTGCTCAGAATCACTGTCGAATTTCAGAGGCATTTCTCTTTCGAATTTTATTATTTATTTAATTATTTTTGAGACAGGGTCTCCCTACGTACAGTGGCCCAATCATAGCTCACTGCAACCTCAAACTCCTGGGCTCAAGCGATCCTCCTGCGGTAGCTTCTCGAAGTGGTGGGGTTACAGGCCTGAGCCACTGCCCCTAGCCAGCACATTTCTTTTTCTTTTTCTTCCTCTTTCTTTTTTTTTTTTTTTTTTTTTCTTTTTTTTGAGACGGAGTTTCACTCTTATTGCACAACCTGGAATGCAGTGGTGAGATCTCGGCCCGCTGCAGCCTTCACCTCCCAGGTTCAAGTGATTCTCCTGCCTCAGCTTCCTGAGTAGCTGGGATTACAGGCGCCTGCCACCACGGGTGGCCAAGTTTTTGTATTTGTAGTAGAAACAGGGTTCACCAGGTTAGCCAGGCTGGTCTTGAACTCCTGACCTCAGTTGATCTGCCCGCCTCGGCCTCCCAAAGTGCTGGGATTACAGGCATGAGCCACGCGCCTGGCCTTTTTTTCTTTTTCTTTTTGAAAGGGGATTTCACTCTGTCACCCACGCTGGTGTGCAGTGGTACGATCTCGGCTCACTGCAGCCCCTGCCTCCCAGGCTCAAGCGATCCTCCCACCTCTTGAGTAACTGGGGATCTCAGGCAGTCGCCACCACTGTCGATTAATTTGTTGTATTTTTTGGTAGAGACAGGGTTTCACAATGTTGTCCAGGCTGGTCTCGAGCTCCTGAGCTCCAGTGATCCACCCATTTCGGCCTCCCAGAGTGCGGAGATTACAAGCATGAACCACCATGCCCAGCCAAGATGCATTTCTTCGTTGCCATTTTTCACTGCATTTTCAAGCTTTTGGCTGAAAAGTTACATTGCAGTGTTCACATAGTCAGCTTCCATAAATAACATCAAAGCATTGTGTTTATATTGTTTTGGATATGACTATATACATATAGACAGTAATATCAATCTGTAAATGTAGAGATGCAGAGTGGTGCTGAAATCTCACATTGAATTTCTTGATCAAGCAATTCAGTTATTCACTTGAGTATAATTTATATAATGTACACTGATATTATGAGCCAGGTGGTGTTTCTGAATAATAGCACTAGTTATATTTTATTGGCTATGATCCAGAATATGGCAGGGCTTGCATATTAAATGGAAATGAACTTTCAGACCACCAAACTCCTGAGTATCCAAGCATGACTTCAAATTGTAAAACCAGCTGGACGCGGTGGCTCACGCCTGTAATCCCAGCACTTTGGGAGGCTGAGGCGGGTGGATCACTTGAGGTCAGGAGTTTGAGACCAGCCTGGCCAACATGTTGAAAGCCCATCTCTACTAAAAATACAAAAAAATTAGCTGGGCATGGTGGTTCATGCCTGTAATCCCAGCTACTTGGGAGGCTGAGGCACGAGAATTGCTTGAGGCAGAGCTTGCAGTGAGCCAAGATCGTGCCACTGCCCTCTAGCCTGGGCGACAAGAGCGAAACTCTGTCTCAAGAAAAAAAAAAATAGTAAATCCCACCATGTCGAATGAGTCCACGTTGTTCTGTGACTGTTTTTAGTTGCTTTCCTCTTACTTAATAGTATTAGGTCTTATTCAAACCCTGAATACAGTCTGGCAGTAAAGTATTTATACAGATTATGTTCTTTGGACACTATAGAATTAAACACACAAACACACAACAAAATATTTAAGGTGTATGGAGCCATTACCATTGCTATGACTACCAAATCCACACACTGTGATGTGTTAGCCTAATGGTGGCCCTGACCTTGTGTAACTAGGTAGGTACTAATATGATTGGAAAGTGGCCGGGTAGGACTCATGGTATTTGTCATTATAAACTGTACAATATTACATTTCTTTTTTTCTGTTTTTTTTTTTTTTTTTCTTTTGAGTAGTCTCCCTCTTCTTGTCCATATTGGAATGCAGTGGCACAATACCACTCACTGTAGCCTTGACCTCCTGGGCCCCAATGGTTCCCTCACCTCAGCCTGCCAAGTAGCTGGGACCACAGGCATCTGCCACCACACCTGGCTGTTTCCTGACTGTTTTTTTGTTTTTGTGTCTGTGGAGATGATGTCTCCCTATGTTGCCCAGGCTGCTCTCAAACTCCTGGGCTCAAGCAATCCTCCCACCTTGTCCTCCCAAAGTGCTGAGATTACAGGCGTGAGCCACCATGCCTGGCCTATTATTAAATTTCCTTAAAGAAACTTCTAAAACTGTGATCATCCAATTGGTCCGTTCAGGGACCAGTCGTTGTAGGTGTTTAATTGAGGCAACATTACCCCCAAATGGGTTGATCAGGAAAGATTTTGTACTTAACCTCCTCGACCTTTGTGTCTTCATCTGTAATTAAGAAGTTTGTGTTAAACTTGGTGATCTCTGTGGCATGTTCCAGCTCTGAAAGTTCTGGTTTTCCAGTAGATCTTTGAACTAACTCACCTCCTGGAGATGAGTCTAGTTGGAATAGACAGTGTAGAAGGAAAGCTTTCTGACTGTGAATGGTGTCTCACGCCTATAATCCCAGCATTTTGGGAGGCTGAGGCAGGCGTATCGCATGAGCCCAGAAGTTGAGACCAGACTGGGTGACATAGTGAGACCCATCTCTGCAGAAAATAAAAAAATTAGCTGGGCATGTTGACATGTGCCTGTAGTGTCAACTACTCCGGAGGCCGAGCTGGGAGGATCACCTCAGCCTAGCGAGGTCAAGGCTACAGTGAGCCGTGATCACACCACTGCACCCCAGCCTGGGCGACAAAGTGAAACCCTGTCTTTAAAATAAAAATGACAATTTTTAAAAAGCCTTCTACCTCATGAAGAGACGTTTTGTGGGCAGAGGACAAAATGTGTGATTTAGATGACATATGAAGGCTAGAGAGCAAAAAGGCAGATTTTGTCACTGCCTAATGGTGTGATGTTGGAAACGCCACTTAAATTCTCTTAGCTCCGGTTTCCCCATTTGCAAGCTACCCAGAGGTTGCTTTACAATGATTAAATGAAATGAGAGGTTTAGAGGAATGTAGTAAGCTGTGAAGTATTTGGTGTTAGTTACTGTGGATGCTGTGGCAAAGCTCTTGTGCAGCACATAGAGTCACTGCCTTCTGACTGCAAGCAAGGTCAGCCAGCAGCAGGACCAGCCACACGTGGGAGCTTCAGGGCATAGGATGCTCCACCAGCCTTGGCCACGAGGCAGCGGGTACGGGCGACTGCTGGGTCTCACCCCTTGTTACTTTTTCTCCTGAAATTACAGAGGGTCATTCAGATTTCTTTGGGAAGTTTTCCTGTCAATGTAGTTTGCCTTTGTAGAGTTGCCTTAAAGGAAGCCCATCACTACAGTGAAACGTATATGCACCCCCAGTGCACCTGTCACACACAAAGAAAGCCTTTTTAAAAGCACATCTAGTCAGTGTGGTATTTGAAAGTCTAGGAAGAACTATCCCTTATAAAATAAACCGGATGCAATAATGTGCTCTGTTATTGTAAACACTTTTGAAATTACCTTTTTCTTATTGCCGGTGTTTAATGCCCATCAGTGAATTACTTCTTCCAGGTTGGCTCTGTTCATGTGGAGTTGGAGGAAGTGGTTAATAGGATGTTCCCTCTTGAGGACTGCTAAGTTAAATAAAGTCAACTCCAGAGTACACAACATTTGTAGCAAAATAATGTTGAACCTTATAGCTCTTTGGTCTCCCTATCCCCTTACTTCATTTGCCCTTTAGTTGATTGTACTTTACTAAAAATGTCATAAAGGGAATGGAAAGTTACTTAGTAACAACTCTTTTATATCCTTGATCTTATCAGCTCGTTCAGGAGAAGGGCTTGGCTAATAAGTAATAAGATGGTGCATGCACATTTGGCTGTCTATATTAATTCCATGCCTATGAATGTGATGGAGAAAAACCACATAGAAGGTGGAGGTCTGTAGCTTTCAAAAAATCAGTTGTTACCACCCTTGTAGAGACCCAAATCATTAGGAATGTATGTAGTTATAGTTTTTTTTTTTTTTTTTTTTAATGAAAGGGGTTACAGGTCATATTGTTCAGAGAGATGATTATAAAATGCTTGTTTTTTATGACTTACAAAAGAAAGCTTAGAATATTCATTAGAAATGTCTTATCATTGAACACTTGGCGTTTTTCTGTTTCACGATTCTAAAACAGTGATGACGCTGATTGTGGCATTAATGAAGTGCTGATCTACTATATTTTTTAGTTTAATGTGCCTGTTGATTCGGTTAACAGTATAAAGTAATCATTCTGATCTGACTTCTTTTTGGTTTTTTCCCATTCCCTCCATTTTTGCCACTTCCACTTTGCAAACATCAGATCCGAGATGAGTGGGGCAATCAGATCTGGATCTGCCCTGGGTGTAACAAGCCTGATGATGGGAGTCCCATGATTGGCTGTGACGACTGCGATGACTGGTACCACTGGTGAGTGCCCAGGGCGCCCGGCCGGCCACACGTGTCAGGCAGCATCAGCTGCGCCTGAGACCAAGCGTCCACTGAATAGATTCCTGCCTTTGGACTGACCCAGGGCTGTCCTAGGGACAGTACATGGAGTCAAATCACAGAGCCTGTGAAATGCAATTAACTGCAAAACCCAAGAGTCTTTAGACTATTGTTATTCACCCTAAATTCTGAACATTCTGCTTAGCTTATCTATCCTTCTTATTAAAAATAATAATACCGGCCGGGCGCGGTGGCTCACGCCTGTAATCCCAGCACTTTGGGAGGCCGAGACGGGCAGATCACGAGGTCAGGAGATCGAGACCATCCTGGCTAACACGGTGAAACCCCGTCTCTACTAAAAATACAAAAATTAGCCGGGCGTGGTGGCGGTGCCTGTAGTCCCAGCCACTTGGGAGGCTGAGGCAGGAGAATGGCGTGAACCTGGGAGGCGGAGCTTGCAGTGAGCTGAGATCCGGCCACTGCACTCCAGCCTGGGTGACAGAGCGAGACTCTGTCTCAAAAAAAAAATAAAATAAAAAAAAAAAAATAATAATAATAATAATAATAATACCAAAAGGAGACCCGGGGGCTTCCCTGACCTTCCTTTCCGGTAACGTTCCCTAGAAGCTGTAGCACGGCCAGGACCACGGAGAGGCAGCCCCTTTGTAGGGATGGTACGAACTGCAGGACTGAAGACTGCTTCACTGCTTTTTAAACCTCTTCAGCGGTTCCTAAAAACTGAAAAGCTCAACCAGAATGTATGCAGATAATCTTCTCGTGGTATCTTTAAAGTGTCAGATACAAAAAGGTAGCAACCTGTTCAGTTATGATACACGGTATCTGTGAGATAAAGACAAAGCCGTGGCTCAGAAGCCTTCTCTTCCTGGCTGAAAGGAGGAAAGAACTAAGGAATCTCTACAGAGGGGCCTGTAAAGGGCGCGTCTGTAATATCCTAGTCTGCATGCCCAACAGTGGTGCTGCTTGACTTTGATTTCGGGTAAACATGTCATAGACTTTAAAAAGTACTTTAAAACAGAAGGGAGAAGAATCGGCTGTATAAACGTTGCTTATCTGAGTTTGCTTTCATGTGTAGGCCCTGTGTTGGAATCATGACTGCACCCCCAGAAGAGATGCAGTGGTTCTGCCCCAAGTGTGCCAACAAGAAGAAGGACAAAAAGCACAAGAAGAGGAAGCATCGAGCGCATTGACGGCTCCCGAGGGGCTGGACCAAGTGGGGTCAGCCCAGGCTTCCTCCCTGGCGCCCCTGGAAGGGAGCTCATGCAATTCTGCCATCGCATCCACCCCAGATGCCTGTGGATAAAGAACCCAGGAGGACTGAGGCTGGAACACACCGCGCACCTGCATTGCGTTGGCCTGTGGCTCCGTGGCAGTGGGACAGAAGGAAACTCGAGCAGAGGCGTGGCCTGGGGGCTGCCCCTCCTCCACTCCTCTAATACCAGTGACAAGTATTATTAATAAAGAGCGTACATCTTCCCTTTTGATTTCCTTTATTCTCTCCAGGGCCTTTTCATTGAGGTATTAGATGAGAAGATAATGTACAAACTGCCTCAACTGTAATTTAAGGATGATAGAGTCTGTATACAGTTTTCAGCCCCTTTCCCTCTATAGTAAGATAATCAGAATAACACAAAAGAAAACTCCAGTTGGAGTACCGGTAAATATTTTTGTGATAAGAATATATGAAGCTTCCCTCCTTCCCCCGTTTTTAGTACTAACATGTAAAATGTTCAGGCTTTTGTGAAATACCTTATATTTTTTAAGAAAAAGGTTTCTATCATGTCCTGTTTGCTTTTGTGCAAATTATTTTTGTTTAATGTATTTTATATCTTCGTTGCTTTCTAATTTTGCCCTTCTTTAAACTGCTGGAGTCTCTTCTCACTGCTTGTACATTTCATCAACTTGTATAAAAACTCTTCAGACTAAAAGGTTGCCCCTAATGTAAATAATAAATATTTATGAAGTAGTTATTTTTAAAATTTTTATCGTGTTTAATTCTGGCTTTCTCTGAAATCCACTGTGATTTCAGCCAGGTCTGTAATGACGCTGGACAGAAACAAAGAAGGCTAAAGAAAAAGCCATCGTTCAAAGAAATTTCCCTTGAGCTCGACCTGTGCAGTGCCCGAAAATATCGTGGGGGAAAGGGCCCGAGCAGTTGGAAGGAAAACAAGGCAATTTAAATTTAGAGTTTATGATTTGAAGTTGTTTCGTTTGTTGTCTATTTTGTTTTTATAAATTTCTTTGACAGACTTTTACTAAAAGGACATGTAGTTTCCGTGAAAGTAAAAAAAAAAAAAAAAAAACCCACATATACTGTAGCATTTTGTCTTTATATTGTTTTATTTCTACAAATCTGTTCATTAATATTGTGCTTTAAGGCTGAAATGAAGTATATTATGAATTTTTTTAAGAAAACTCATCAAATTTCAGGGTATCACAAAACTTTATTATATTATTATACTGCCCACTATTTATTATATGTTATAGATGTCTGAGAGGTAAACCAAATATTTTATTTTTAATGTTAAAAAAAACATCAAATTTAACTTTATTAGCATATTTTAGCAACTTTGGAATCAATATGGACTTTTACTTGATTTTGAAATAATCCCAGTGTAGGCCCATGTACTGGATCTCTTGGATGCTAGAATATGGGCTTTGAACCTCATACAAATATATTACTAGAAAATGTGATTTTTTTAAATGCCAAGTAAATTGATATTAGTGTATGGATTAGTCATATTTTAAAACATTATGTGGTTAGAGAAATGCAGTTTTCTGCCATGAATGTGAAGTTGCAAATCAGTGGAAGTGGAACCGACCTCTCCGACCTCTTCAGAGTGCACGGTATCATTGCCCTCCTTGTTCGAGAGGCCAGAATTTTTCTATCCCTGCAAAGAAACAAAGCATCTATGTTGAGATATGTGTTTTTTTTTGTTTTATTAATTTGAGATCATTCTAAATACTTTATACAATATTTTCACATGCACAAAAATGCGCGTTAGTGGTTTTTGGAGAGGGGTGAGGGGTGGGGGAAGTGCAAAATAAAGATTATTGGCTATTTCATAGTTTGCTTTTCCATTTTCTTTATTTAGGATTTAGTTCCTTGAGGCATGGTCCATGATCTGAAGTTGCCACGTTTAAGTGAGCAGGTCATGCTACTGAAACCAGAATGGAGGTGCTTGTATATAACTTTCCCCCGATCTTCCTGTCTGAGAGACTTCAGCCCATGCTACATTCAAGGAATTTCAATCAGTTTGTTGTCCCTTGCTATTTCATGGTTGCTTTCCTAAATCCAGTTCATGATTTCATAAATGGTCTTTGCAATAATAAAACCAAAGAATCATTTTCAGGGGGCTGGAGAGCTCGAGGGATTAGTAATGGAATACAGAGCCTTTCACCTCTAGGTCAGTGAGTCGGATCCAGTCCAGGTCACTAGAGACCAAAAGTTGTCACCATCTTATGACTGTTCAGTGGCCTGTGTGAAATGAACTGGTGGTCTCAGCCTCTACTGGGTGGCTGGCTGTGACACCAACCAAAGGAAGTTCAAGAAACTGCAAAAAGAAATGTGGATTAGAAAATAAAACGTCTGTGTTACAAAGAAAAAGTTAGAAAGTTGGGCGTAGTCATTCTCCAGAAAGTAATACTGAAGGAAAAAGAGCAACTTACAAATACCACAGACAAACGGAGATTAATTTACTTTCTTGAATGAAGTCAAGCAAAACCGGAAAAGAAAAGCCTGCATTGGGTGAGAGGGGGAGGGTTAAGTGGGGTGGATGATTTGATCAGGAGAAAAAGTTTAGGGGCCCAAACTTTAGGAAAAAATGGGTTTTGACTTTTGAGGGAGAAGGAAATCGCAAAAGGCAGCAGCAATCTGAGGAACTACTGTAGCAGAATTAGATACAAAGGAATGAAAAGTATTTCCCTTTAGAGAGTTTGCAGTTTTCCAGTTGGAAGCAAAATCCTGACTGGTTTTAATTTAGCCCCGCACTATCATTTGAATAGCATCAATACTTTATAAAGACAAGTAATGGCGGGGGGAGGGGGAGGCGGGGGGCGGCGCAGGGATTGTCCTGACTAGTGATTTCATTGAGGGAGATGGTATTTGAGAAACAGACCCTCACCTCATGAAACCGAGACACCCTTCTGGTGTGATAATCTGCCGTCAGAGCCAGATGGAACTGGCAGAGCTTAATTTCTCTGGCTGACAAGGTGTTTCTCTTCCAAAGGTGTCCACAGTGAGGCACAGTGAGGATCTTTATCCCCTGACTGATTTGTGGTTCCAAACGTCCTGGAGAAAACCAGAGGCTATCAGAGTATTCTGACTTTGTTGGGCTTTTTTCAGAGATAAAATATAGTGCATTACTCTCCTGTATCACCTAAACCGCCTTTGTTCTCCTTTCAATGGGATGATTAGACAAAGACCTACTAACCAAATTGAAGTATAAAATGAACACTGAGATATGGAAACCTTGCCACTAAGAATGCTAATGAAGAAAGTTCACGAAAGCCATGCTGGCTAAGTTTTCAATACAAATAGTTTTATGGCCAATCTCTAGATCGTAGCAGCTTTCTTTAGAAGTGTAAGTCTAAAAGTAGATGAGTTACCTTGACCAAAGAATGAAACAGATAATGTCCTGAATAATGTCTCTTTCCACAATGGTATCAGTCATTCTGTTAGGAAACTATTTCTTTGAGAATCTTGCGTTCATTGTAGCCTAAAAAGTATAAAGTAACTATTAATCCATGTGTGCAGGCCAGTAGATGACATTGAAATGAGATATTTAGGTGGACAGCTTGTTCATTTAGTCTACATATGAGTTACTAAAATGGCTACTGGTTATTTTTTTCATTCTGGGCAACTCAGTTTTAAATTTAGTTTGAAAGGCCGGGCGCGGTGGCTCAAGCCTGTAATCCCAGCACTTTGGGAGGCGGAGACGAGCGGATCACGAGGTCAGGAGATCGAGACCATCCTGGCTAACACGGTGAAACCCCGTCTCTAGTAAAAACTACAAAAAAAAAAACTAGCCGGGCGAGGTGGTGGCGCCTGTAGTCCCAGCCAGCTACTCGGGAGGCTGAGGCAGGAGAATGGCGTGAACCCGGGGAGGTGGAGCTTGCAGTGAGCTGAGATCCGGCCACTGCACTCCAACCTGGGTGACAGAGCGAGACTCCGTCTCAAAAAAAAAAAAAAAAATTTAGTTTGAAGGACATTGTTAAATGGTTTCATTCATTTCGTCCACATTGGCTAGGCACATTTTACGGAAATGGCAATGATGTGTCAGAACCAAGCTCATTTCCAGTTGTCTGGTTTCTCATCTGCTCTAGCCCTTCTTCTGGCTCCATGATTTTGGAATCATTCCCAAAGTATACTATGTATTGAAGTGTATTGCATCAAATTCTAAGTGTATTCCATATTACTCTTTTCCCATTTTTCCATACATAATCTTTCCATCTTAGGCTGCAACTATTTTTTGATGTTACTAGAGCCTCATGCTTTTAAATTTTACATTCATAACAAAACAAGAACTTAGCAAATGTTTGCATTAACTATCCTAGGAACTAGCAGAGTAGACATGATATTAGAAAATACATGTAGATAGATACATACACCACAAAGTTTAAATGTGTTGGGCTTTCAGAACAGAAGTTCATTTTAGGTACATAGCCCTAAGCAATCATTTCCTACCATATCCTTAGAACCTAGTCAGTGTTTTCACCTTTTGAAGTTTCGTGGGGTTTTTTTGCTTTTTTTTTTTTTTTTTTTTTTTTTTTTTGGTTTGGTCTTGTTTTTGATTAATGAAACGTTCAGAATAGGACTATCTTTAAAAAAAAAAAACACAAACCTGAAGAATGTCATTGTTATTATCCTTAATGAGTTAACTATTGCCAAGTTAAATGGTTTGAAGAAAATGTTTGTGCTGATCTAGTTAACTCATTTAGAGCATCAGAAGTACTTACCAGAGGAAGTTCAAATCATCCAAAAATATTATCAAGTTATATTTGATTATTTCTTATTATACTGTTTGGGATGTTGATGAAACTTTTTTCTGCTAGCTTTTAGAAAGTGAATGTTTATTTATTTATTTATTTATTTATTTATTTATTTATTTATTTATGACACAGGGTCTTACTCTGTCACCCAGGCTTGAATGCAGTGGTGTAATCACAGCTCACTGTGGCCTCGACCTCCTGAGCAGCTGGGACCAAAGGCATGTGCCACACATCTTGTTAATTTTTATTTTTTTGTAGAGACAGGGTTGCCCAGATTCATGTTGAACTTGTAGGCTCAAGTGGTCCTCCTGCCTCTACCCAAAGTACTGGAATTATAGGCATGAGCCACTGCACCAAACCAAAAAGTGATTTTTTTTTTTTTTTTTTTTTGAGACAAGGTCTCCCTCTGTTACCCAGGCTGGAGGTCAGTGATGCGATCTTGGCTCACTGCAACCTCCGCCTTCTGGGTTCAAGTGATTCTCCTGCCTCAGCCTCCCCAGTAGCTGGTACTACAGGCACCTGCCACCACACCAGCTAATTTTTTGTATTTTACTAGAGATGAGGTTTCACCATGTTGCCCAGGGTGGTCTCAAACTCTTGAGTTCAGGCAATCCGCCTGCCTCAGCCTCCCAAAGTGCTGGGATTACAGGCGTGCACCACCGCACCCAGCCAAAAAGTGAATTCTTTAGAGCTGATTTCTTGATAGCCAATTCTTCATCTTTCCTTCATTTTATTTATTTTGACATTGTTATTTACAGCATTCACAAAAACAAATATTAGGCCCAGGATGTCCCACATTCAACCATATTCATATATTTCTCTAAAAAATGTTCATCAGTCATCGCTCTGAGCAAGACACATCGTGCACTGTGGGGATACAGCGGTGGAGGAGCCAGCGTGCCCGGGGCTGCAGAGAGCCGTGCCCCGGGCTGCAGAGAGCCGTCACAGGCTACGTGCCCAAAGATAGGACACCCCTCAGAAGCGGGTGCAAACCAGAAGTGCATTGAAAGGTGATTGTTTTTCACTTCAGTTTGACCAATGTTCAGCTGTAGGTCAATGAGACTCAGGAGATAGCACAAAATGTAAAGCAACATTAAACATAAGGATACATAGGATTCCGGCTGGGCACGGTGACTCACACCTGTAATCCCAGCACTTTGGGAAGCTGAGGCCGGTGGATCACCTGAGGTCAGGAGTTCAAGACCCGCCTGACCAACATGATGAACCCCAATCTCTACTAAAAATACAAAAATTAGCCAGGCATGGTGGTGGGTGCCTGTAGTCCCAGCTACATGGGAGACTGAGGCAGGAGAATCACTTGAACCCAGGAGGCAGAAGTTGCAGTGAGCTGAGATTGTGCCACTGCACTCCAGCCTGGGCAACAAGAACGAAACTCCATCTCAAGAATAAAAAGAACACCTAGAATTCCCTGTATAGAAAGTTTTTAAAGAGACTGAACCACACTCTCTTATTTAGGGATGCATGCAATGATGGGAAAGCAAGAGTCCCTAATAAAAGTGGGTGTGGCGGCTGCCTCTGGGAAGAAAGGGAGTTTTGATGCAGAAGGAGTGAGCAAGCTCAGGGCAGCTTCCCGGGGACAGGGAACACCTTGCCCCTTGACCTGGGCAGTGTTATACAAGATTCTCTTTATATCTGTTTGTTAAAACTGTGCATATAAGTTTTAGCCATGTATCTGCTTGCTATTTTATAATGAAAATAATCTAGCCAGGTGTGGTGGCTCATGCCTGTAATCTCAACACTTTGGGATTTGGGAGGGATTACTTGAGCTCAGGAGTTTGAGATCAGCCTGGGCAACATAACAAGACCCCATCTCTACAAAAAAAAAAAATCGTAAAAATAAAAACCAGCTGGGTAAGGTGGCACGTGCCTATGGTCCCAGCTCATCTGGAGGCTGAGGTGGGAGGATGACTTGAGCCCAGGAGGGTGAAGCTACAGTGAGCCATGATCATACTACTGCATTCCAGCCTGGGTGACAGAGCGAGACCCTGTCTCTAAATAAATATATAAATAAATGTGGCCAGGCATGGTGGCTCACGCCTGTAATCCCAACACTTTGGGAGGCCAAGGCAGGTGGCTCATGAGGTCAGGAGATCGAGACCATCCTGGCCAACATGGTGAAACCCCATCTTTACTAAAAATACAAAAAATTAGCCGACGTGGTGGCACGTACCAGTAGTCCCAGCTACTTGGGAGGCTGAGGCAGGGGAATTGCTTGAACCTGGGAGGCAGAGATTGCAGTGAGCCAAAATCGTGCCACTGCACTCCGGCGTGGGTGACGGAGCGAGACTCCATCTCAAAGAAAAAAAAAAAAAAAAAAAACTTTGTTTGTGTGAAAAACTTTTTTTTTTTTTTTTTTTTTTTTTTTTTATTTGAGATGGAGTCTCACTCTGTTCCCCAGACTGGGGTGCAGTGGTGCGAGCTTGGCTCACTGCATCCTCCACCTCCTAGGTTCAGACGATTCTGCCTCAGCCTCCTGAGTAGCTGGGATTATAGGCCCAGCTAATTTTTTTTCTTTTTTTTTTTTTCCAGTAGAGATGGGGTTTTACTATGTTGGCCAGGCTGGTCTCGAACTCCTGACCTCAAATGATCGGCCTGCCTTGGCCTCCCAAAGTGCTGGGACTACAGTCATGAGCCACCATGCCCGGCCATATAAAAAGCATTTCACATGTGGTAAAGCTCAATAAATAGTATTAATAGCTACAGTATCTATTGTGGCTTTTTTCCCCATGTTTTCATGAATTCTGGGTTTTCCATGAGTCTCTAATTCTAGATTTCAACATTTCGTACAAATAAGTGATCTTAATATTACAATCAAGGATTGGGAAGCTGGACAAGACATTCGCTCACGAGGCAGTTTGTATGAACAAATGACTGATTTGATACAGAAGATGGCCAGAAGGAAGAGGCTTTCTCCCAGTGCACCTCTGAGTGGGCAGCCAGTTGGATGTGACACATGTCAGTGTGGTACCGAGGTGGAGAGCAGAGGGATAGACACGACACAGCCCCACTCCTAGGAAATGCGGCCAGTAGCAGGACTCATGACCAATGTGAACAGGCAGCAGGTTGACGTGGAATGGATTTGGCTCTGGTGTTTTGGAAGCACTGCACTCAACAATCTCTGAGGACTAAACGGAATCATCGATCACGGAGAAAAGGCCAGGGGTAGGCCTCCACTGCATTCTGCAGGTCCATGCTTGCATTTCCATCCTCAAACAACCCAGGCAGTAAATGCATCAGATAAAGTAAGAACCCAACTTACGCTTAAAATGAGGAGAGATTCTCAAAGCACTCTCGATGTAGCCCAGGTGTAGGGATGCATTCACTTACAGAGTCGAGGAGATATCACCGCCCTCCTTCTCCCTGACAGATATTTAGGGATCTGTTCAGTATACAAATTTTTGCATTTTTTTTTTTTTTTAGATGGAGTCTCGCTCTGTAACCAGGCTGGAGTGCAGTGGCATGATCTTGGCTCACTGCAATCTCCGCCTCCCGGGTTCAAGCGATTCCCCTGCCTCAGCTGCCCAGGTAGCTGGGACTACTGGCGTGTACCACCATGCTTGGCTAATTTTTTGTATTTTAGTAGAGACGGGGTTTCACTGTGTTAGCCAGGCTGGTCTCGATCTCCTGACCTCGTGATCCGCCCGCCTCGGCCTCCGAAAGTGCTGGGATTACAGGCGCGAGCCACTGTGTCTGGCCCAAATCTTTGTGTTCGAATCATGTGTTAAATGCAGGGACTCAGGCTGGTCAGCAGCTTTCTGTGATTATGGAAGTGCTCTACAGTTTCTACAGTGTCAGCAGCCACTGCTACAGGTGATGATTTGGGCCTTTGAAATGTGGCTACTGCCACTAACAGACTGATTTTCAATTTTTAAAATTTTATTATTTATCCTTTTTTTTTTTTTTTTAATTTTTATTTTGAGACAAGGTCTCAGCCCGTTGCCCATGCTGGTATGATCATGACTCACCACATACTCACCAGTGGTGTGATCATGACTCACCACAGCCTCAACCTCCTGGATTCAAGAAATCCTCTCACTTCAGCCTCCCAAGTAGCTGAGACTACAGGTGTACACCACCACATCCAGCTGATTTTCTTTTTCTTTTTTTTTTCTTTTTTTCTTTTTTTTTTTTTTTTGTAGAGACAGGGTTTCTCTATGTTGCCCAGACTGATCTTAAACTCCTGAGCTCAAGCAAACCACCCACCTTGGTCTCCAAAAGTGCTGGGATTACAGACATGAGCCACCGCACCTGGTCTAACTTTCATTTTGACAGTCACTGGTGGCTAGGAGCTACCATACTGCACAGTGCACTACCAGAGCAGTCACAGAAGTAGATACACCTTGCTCCTTCATTGCCATCCTAATCTTTCCCATGGCCAGGACGGAGGCTGGTCCAGGAAGCACTCACATCCCAGCCACACTTCCTCACCAGCTGCATGGCCTCATTCTCCCAATGGCCTCAGCACTTACATTTCGAAACCAAGAGGTCACATGAGATCTCCATGCTCTTGTAGCTGTAACATTCTGTGTTTTGAGATTTGAAAACTTATAAATAAATCAGTTCTGTGTCAGAGCTAGTGAACTCCAATGCCTGTTACAACTGGAATCAAGAGATGACGGGATAAGCGTGTGATGTGAATGGAACCACAGAATCAACTTACCCTCAAGGTTTTAAAATGTGAATTTGGTTGAATTAAAGAATAGGCTTAAAGTCAAAAGACAAATAAGGGCCGGGTGCGGTGGCTCACGCCTACAATCCCAGAATTGGCGAAGCCAAGGTGGAAGGATCACTTGAGCCCAAGAGTTCAAGACCAGCCTGGGCAACATGGCAAGACCCTGTCTCTATAAAAAAACAAAAAAACAAAAAAATTACCCAGCGTGGTGGTGCACACCTGTAGTCCCAGGTGGAGAGGTTGAGGCAGGAGAGGCACTTGAGCCCAGGAGTTTGGGGCTGCAGTGAGCCATGATCATACCACTGTACTCCAGCCTGGGGCCACAGAACAAGACCCTGTCTTAAAAAAGAAAGAAAGAGGAGGCCAGTCGGGCGGGGGAAAGAGAGAGAGAGAAGAAGAAAATGAGGTTCCAAAAAGGAACACATATGCCATCCTTCCCAGGTTGGTTACCTCTTGCAAGAGCAGAAGGTAAAACCAGGAGCAGGAGAAGGAAACGTCTCCAGCTGCAGAAATGGCTGTCTTGCGGGTGGAAGTGGAATGACCAAGAGCTGCTGGGGGAGAGAGGGCGTTTACCAAAATCCCTCCACCCCGGCATGTCTCTTTAATTACAAAAGGCTGGACAGAACAGGACAGAGGCGTTTTTATTGGTTTATTGTTAATAAAATGAAAGAAGAGAAATGGACAGATAGTGTGACATTTTCAACTTACTAACAACTTTTCATTAAGTGTGTATTTTATGTATCCAGGAGCCTGCACTTATATACAAAATATCAGTTGTCAGTGGTTTGTATCCAATAGTAGTGACAATTCTCTATTGTCTTGATTTAATCATTAATGTGAACATAGATTGACGTGTTCCTATATGTACACTGAAGCTACGGGCATCTCAGCCGCTTCCATGCTGTTTCTAGCATTTAGGAGGTAATTTAGCCCTTTTTCAACATCTACTCCACTTCTTGAATGGCTAGTTATTTTCCCAAATGTTTTTATGTGCAAATCATTGTCAATCAACTTTGTTTCAAATCACTAAAAACAATATAGAAGGTCTGCCTTTGGATTACAAAATAGCAAAACCTGCTTGAGAGCTTCAAATTAGCAGACTACACGAACAAAGCGAGTCCCGTGTGTCAGTGTATAGTCACAGACAATACAGTAATTGAATGCAGTAGGAATTCTGGCTGAATTCAGAAGATGGTATTTATGCCATAAGGGGTTATTCACCCTCTTTCCCAAGTAACAGCGATGTCTGACACGTGCCCACTCTGTCTTGCGGAAGCATACCTAAGTTTGTGTATACGGATTCATATGAAAGATGTTTGTGTAAAAATGCAGAATCACTCAATATAGCTGACATCCCTTCGTATTCTATACATTTATGGGAAATTTTTGCAGTTGTGTAGTTTCCAGATACAGAAGTCACATGACATGGCTATATATATATATATTTTTTTTTTGGAGACAGAGTCTCTGGCTCTGTCACCCAGGCTGGAGTGCAATGGCACGATCTCAGCTCACTGTAACCTCCACCTCCCAGGTTCAAGCAATTCTCCTGCCTCAGCCTCCTGAGTAGCTGGGATTATAGGTGCACGCCCCAAGGCCTGGCTAATTTTTATATTTTTAGTAGAGACATGGTTTCACCATGTTGGCCAGGCTGGTCTCGAACTCCTGACCTCAGGTGATCCACCCACCTCAGCCTCCCAAAGTGCTGGGATTACAGGTGTGAGCCACCATGCCCAGCTGACATGTCTATAATTTACAGTATGAATAATGCACTCAGAAACAAGGGTGTGGTTGATAAGAGTGTGCTCATAATTTTCATTAAGTTCTTCATTGTGTTTCGTTACTGCTCAAACATGAGAGGAAAAATTAAAGTCTTGGAGCAAAACTCAAAAAAGGCCCAGGTGAGTCCCTCCCCTCTTCCCTTCAGTCACTGCTCTGGTGTGGGGACAGCCCATGTCGCTAAAGCAAACACATCTTTACACAGTTTTCTGCTTGTCTCCACTGGCATTGTCTGATTTTTTTTTTTTTTTCCCCGCAAGAAAAGCTGACCTTTCATATCAAGAGGAGTGATGTCAAAATTAGGCAAACGGTGTGTGAAGGTGAGTGGAAACTGTTTTATGCAAAGAAACAGCACAAGGCTTCCAAAAGCATGCCAGAATTTCAGCAATGTTTAGACTCAGGCGAGGACGACAGATCTTTGAGCCAAAAAAACAAAACCAAAACCAAAAATCAAACACCCAAAATAAGCCATTAATCGTGTCCTACCGCAGCCGACCCACGAACCAGGGACAGAAAACAGAGAGTGCTAAGACAGGAAGGCACTTCAGAAATACCGCCCAACCCTGGCCATGAAAGTTAACATTCCCAATTCCCCGACCCTCTCACACCTAATCTGATGGAACCACCCAACGGCTCTACACAAGGTAAGTGGAGCCGGCTGCCCTCGGCAGTCTAGCGCGGCCTTTTAAATGGACTTCTATTAAAAAGCCGAGTTGACGTATCTCTTGGGATCAGTGTGGCGTTTAGTTGCTGCCAGGCCCCAGTAGTTCCAGCCACCCCTGTAGCAAACCCCCACTGTCATGGGAAGCTCCACGTGGTCACCAAGGTCCGCCCTCGTCTCTGTTTTCAAGGTCTTTCCTGAAAGTTGGCCACAGAGATAAGCTGGTTTCCATGCTATTATTGCATAGGAAGAAGAAAGGACTGCGCTGAGCCCAGCCCCTTTGGGAGGTGAACTTGTGGTTCCAGTGAGTCTAGGAAGTCAAACCTGATGCTTTTAGGACGAAGCTGCCCCACAGAAGAACGACTCAAACTGGAGTTTTCTCTGAGAACCAAAAAGGGAACTGAATTACAATAGCTCTTTCTTATTTGTGGCACTTTTTAATTAATTAATTTATTTATTTTGAGACAGAGTCTCTCTCTGTCACTCAGGCTGGAGTGCAGGAGTGTGATCTCGGCTCACTGCAGCCTCCACCTCCCGGCTTCAAGCGATTCTCCTGCCTCAGCCTCCTGAGTAGCTGGGATTACAGGTGCGTGCTACCACACCCCGCTAATTTTAGACACATTTAAACACACACATACACACACCCCCTTTTCCTAGTACTTTAGAACGTATTTAACCTGTGGCTTTGGGAGTAGACATTTTTCAACATTAAGAATGAATTTATTGGCCAGGTGCGGTAATCCCAGCACTTTGGAAGGCTGAGGTGGATGGATTACAAGGTCAGGAGTTCGAGACCAGCCTGGCCAACATGGTGAAACCCCCGTCTCTACTAAAAATACAAAAATTAGCTGGGCGTGGTGGCGGGAGCCTGTAATCCCAGCTACTTGGAAGGCTGAGGCAGGAGAATTGCTTGAACCTGAGAGGTGGAGGTTGCAGTGAGCCAAGATTGTGCCATTGCTCTCCAGCCTGGGTAACAAGAGTGAAACTCTGTCTCAAAAAAAAAAAAAAAAAAAAAAGAAAGAATGAATGTATTTTAATATTCCTTTTATTAACTCAAACATCATTTCACCCAGGACCTCCATTTACTGGTGGCAAATCTGGTTAACTTCAGAGGCCCAGTAATCACTTCTTCCATCAAAATTGATTAGTCTGCAGGTTCAGGAAGATTATAAGGTCCGGTCAAACCCCTCCCTCCTCCCGAGTGTTTTAGCAAAGATAAAATTCAAATGATGTTTTTACTAAAAATGATTGCCTTCTTTTAAAAGATGGTATTAAAGATAACAGTGTCATAATACTTTTTTCGACAGCACAAAAGTTTGCTCTTTTTGTAACTGGATTCGTGAAACAGCTGGCTCCACTGTGCTTTGGGACTCATTTTGGGGAGGTTCTGGGCATAGCAAGCCTCTTACTCTGTCACTCTATCTCATTAAAGGAATGATATACCTTAGTAGACATCATTTTCAAACAGCAACAACAAAATAAACAAACGACTTACCTCCTCAGCTTTTTTTTTTTTTTTTTTTTTTTTTGACAGAGTCTCGCTCTGTTGCCCAGGCTGGAGTGGTACAACCTTGGCTCCTTGCAACCTCTGCCTCTCAGGTTCAAGCAATTCTCGTGCCTCAGCCTCCTGAGTAACTGGGATTACAGGCGCATACCACCATACCCAGCTAATTTTTGTATTTTTAGTAGAAATGAGGTCTCACCATGTTGGCCAGGCTGGTCTCGAACTCCTGACCTCAAGTGATCTGCCCACCTCAGCCTCCCAGAATGCTGGGGTTACAGGTGTGAGCCATCGTGCCCCGTCTCTCCTCAGCTTTTAAAAATCAATCTTTAATCAGCAATCGGGGCTGGGCATGGTGGCTCACGCCTGTAATCCCAGCACTTTGGGAGGCTGAAGAGGGTGGATCACTTGAGGTCGGAGTTCAAGACCAGCCGGACCAATATGGTGAAATCCTGTCTTTACTAAAAATACAAAAATTGGGCCGGGCGCAGTGGCTCATGCCTGTAATCCTAGCACTTTGGGAGGCCGAGACCGGTGGATCACAAAGTCAGGTGTTCAAGACCAGCCTGGCCAGCATGGTGAAACCCCGTCTTTACTAAAAATACAAAAATTAGTCGGGCGTGGTGGGGCCTGCCTGTAATCCCAGCTACTCGGGAGGCTGAGGCAGGAGAATCCCCTGAACCCAGGAGATGGAGGTTGCAGTGAGCCAAGATCATGCCACTGCACTCCAACCTGGGTGACAAAGCAAGACTCTCAAAAAAAAAAAAAAAAAAAAAAATCGGCAATCTGTTTGGGGTAAGACTTCACTTCCCACACGTTGCAGGGACAAGCACCTCTGGCTCTCATATGCCTCACAAATGTTAAAAAGCGTATTTTTATATTTGTACCTGTTTCTAGTTGCTAGAAAAACATTTGCATCAATTTCTCAAGGTTCTGCCAATCCTTTGAAGACTTGTTTATAAAATGCCATTCTTAAACTGGCTCAGGTTCCATGTGATGGGAACATAGCATACCCTGAAAAAGCATCAAGGGCCAGTCTGGTTCAGAGGTTCAGCTGATGGTTTAAAATTATTAAGAGAGGCTGGATGCGTTGGCTCACACCTGTAATCCCAGAACTTTGGGAGGCCAAGGCAGGAGGATCCCTTGAACCCATGAGTTCAAGACCAGCCTAAGCAATGTAGAAAGATTGTCTCTACAAAAAAATTAAAAAGTAGCCAGGCATGGTGGTGAATGCCTTTAGTCCCCGCTGTTCAGGAGGCTGAGGTGGGAGGATGGCTTGAGCCCAGGAGGTCGAGGCTGCAGTGAGCAGTGATCACACCACTACACTCCAGCCTGGGTGACACAAAGAAATCATGTTTCAAAAAATAATAAAAGTAAAAGTATTAACAGAAAAGCAGATGTTGGTGAACAAGGACATGTATAGTCACACTCAGACAACACTTCTTCCTCGTTCAGAAAAGCTAAAAACGTAGGCCCCCTTTCTAGCCCTTTAAATAAAGTTCACCACTCCAGGAGTATTTATCATGGTTAGTGGCTGCCATCAGTCGCGAAAAGTTAACAAAGACCTATTGGATTTATCTATAGGCAGCTAAACAAACATATCTTGCTCTTCTGTTATCTTCTTGTTAACAAAGCCCTATCAGGATGTTCTGAACATCAGCGTTTACTGCACAGTGGCCCTTTATCTAGGATGATATATAGAGAGCTCATCAATTAGCTGGAGGGTTTGTAGATACCTGCCATATATTCATGAGAGCGCACTGCCCTCTTTTCTCTCTCCCATCACGGACAGGTGCCTGGTGGTCTGGTTTCCCAGGTGGCGTCTCTGCCCACCTTCTGGGCTTTGCTTTGGCCCCCTTGCCATAGGGAAACTGTCAGGGTACATTTGGTCCAGGCAAGGCTGTGACTTTGAAACAAAGTCAATGAGCAGGACTGTTCTTCTCAACCCCATAGGACCACGCGGTCTTCTTGAAAAAACCCAGAGAAACACAGCCTTGGTGTCATGGAGCATTCTGCGGAAACAATGTTACCACACAAGATTTGACAACATTTGAAACACCAAGACAAACACTGGGTGTGTGGATGAGGGAAGGGCAGACGCTAGTTCCCAGAATGGCATCGAGAATGTATAAGTTCTTTTTCAGAAACAGGGTCTCGTGCTGTTGCCCAGGCTGGAGTGCAATGGCATGATCACAGCTCACTGCAGCCTCAGACTTCTGGACTCAAGGAATCCTCCCACCTCAGCCTCCCTAGCAGGTAGTTGCTAGTATTACAGGCACGTGCCATGTACCTGGCTAATTTTTAAATTTTTCATAGAGATGGGATCTTGCTGTGTTGCCCAGTCTGGTCTCAAACTTCTGGGCTCAAGCAATCCTCCCTCCTCGGCCTCCCAAGGCACTGGGATTACAGGTGTGAGCCACTGCACCTGGCCTGGAATCTCTACCTCCTTAACTCATTCTGAGCATGCTGCTCTTCTCCATAAAACCCATCCCTGGGTCCCCACAGCCCTCAGGATAAAGGCACTTTGCTTGACTTATGAAGTAAATCACTGTGGCATGGATCTGCCTCCCTCACGAGTCCCCTACTCAGGGCACACCACATTCTTAGGGTCTGCCACACTCTCCCTTCCTCTGCCCTATGCCTCTGCCCCTTTCTTTTCCCTCCTGGAACGCTCTTTGTCCCTGCTGTGCTCTGTAAGCTCCTTGGCCTCCTCTGTAGGCCAGACCACTCTTGCCCCTTTGGTGGAACATTTGAGGGCACCTCCTGCCACTCTCGCTCTGGGCCCACACATCATTGGGCCAGACTTCTCACGTAGTTATTGATCTATTTGTCTTTCTTGCCACTCTACCTGGGGGGCATCTTGAGGACAGAGAAAGTTGCCTACTTGGTAGTCTCAGAGCTTGGCAGGGGCCTATTCAACACCATGATGAAGGAAGGAAAGGATCATGAATGAATAGATACCAGCACTCTTGAATCTACTCACACGCCTATGTGTACACTGAGATCTGCTGGAAGGAAAGAAGGAAATCCAAGGAGTGGTGGTGAGAGCTGGGGCTATGAACAGAGAGACTGTGTGACTTGTAAAAAAAAAAAAAAAAATGCGGGGGCAGGGGTGTGGGGCGAGATCCACCTGTCTTAGAGGATGTTTCTCGTATTGGATGAGATGATGCTTGTAACCTACTTAGTTTGTGATGAATGCAGTTACTGTCATTCTATAATAATATGATTGGTCAAGCACGGTAGCTCACGCCTGTAATCCCAGCACTTTGGGAGGCCGAGGCAGGTGAATCACCTGAGGTCAAGAGTTTGAGACCAGCCTGGCTAGCATGGCTAAACCCTGTCTCTACTAAAAATACAAAAATTAGCCAGGCGTGGTGGTGAGGCTGAGGCAGGAGAATCGCTTGAACCCAGGAGGCAGAGGTTGCAGTGAGCTGAGCTTGTGCCATTGCACCCAGTCTGGATGACAGAGTGAGACTCCATCTCAAAAAAAAAAAAAAAAAAAAAAAAATATATATATATATATATATAATGCCCTTTGGTGCAAGAGCCTAAGCTTCCAGTAATTTCGGTGGTCTTTTCTTGTAAGACAGGATTTCCATCAGTTTGGTTTCCCCTGGGATGATGACTCAGTTTGGTGAAGGATCCTGGCACAGTGGCTCACACGGTAATCCCAGCACTTTGCTATTTTCTTTGGTGCACATGGGAGGAGAGAGAGCTGAAATCTTCTCACTTAGCTGAAAGCCAGACATGTTTTCTGTCATGAGTCTATTAACAGAGGAGAGACCTGCATTGAAGGCATTCGTCTCGGGCCAAGAGTGGTGGGTCATGCCTATAATCCCAGCACTTCCGTAGGCTGAGGCCAGGAGTTCAACATGAGCCTGGGCAACATAGCAAGACCCCATCGCTACAAGAAAATGTTAAAAATAAAAAATATTAGCTGGGTCATGGTGGCATATACCTGTAAGTCCCAACTACTCAAGAGGCTGAGATGGGAGAATTGCTAGAGCCCAGGAGGTTGAGGCTGCAGTGAGCCATGATTGCGCCACTGGATTCCAGCCTGAGTAACAGAGCAAGACCCTGTCTCAAACAAACCAAAACAAGACACACTAACAAAAAAACCCTACAAAATGCAGATTGATCAGATCTAAAGCTAACAGGAAAGACTCCAGGTGACCAGAGTCCTAATATTTCTATTTTGGCCCAGGCGCGGTGGCTCACACCTGTAATCCCAGCACTTTGAGAGGCAGAGGTGGGTGGACCACCTGAGGTCAGGAGTTTGAGACCAGCCTGACCAATATGATGAAACCCTGTCTCTACTAAAAACACAAAAATTAGCTGGGCGTGGTGGCGTGAGCCTGTAATCCCAGCTACTTAGGAGGCTGAGACAGGACATTTGCTTGAACTGGGAAAGTGGAGGTTGTGGTGAACCAAGATTGTACCATTGCACTCCAGCCTGGGCGATAAGAGTGAAACTCCATTTCCAAATAAATAAATAAATAAATAAATAAATAAATAAATAAAATAATTATAGTTTTTACCTCCATTCACCTATAAACTTAAATTCCATTGGAAAGCACGGTGGGGACACTCCAACACCCTCCTAGATCTGTGGCCTCTCTCCAAAGGCCACACTTACCCAGGCCCAGGTATCCAGACCCTCTGACTTAGACTTTGTCAACAGCAGTGAGGAACTTGGCATTGCTTTGACCCTCCGCACCCCAGCAGCCAACTCTTTCTGCTTCCTCCTGGCCCCACATCCAGCTCCCAACCCGTACTCCAAGGGCTTGGGGGCTTCTTTTAAAAAAGCTGGGTCAGACACCAACACACCCCACTAGTCCCTGCGCGGACCAGTGCAGCCAGCACCACCCATCTGCCCCCTGGTCTGGAGGCTCTAGACGCCGGCACCCCAAGGCGATGCGTTGTTTTCTGGTTTATTTTCATGGGAACGGCTGTAGATGTGGGAAGGAGAGCAGCCTGCTGACTCCCAGGGCAAGGCTCGCCTCTTCCCTTTTCCTCCCAACTCCCCGGCTCTAGCCCACTGCCTCTGGGGTGGGACGCCGCGAAGGAGGCCCTGGGGATCTACACCCAGCTCTTCTGAGTTTCCAGGTGGCAGGCGACTACGTTTCCATGGAGGAACTCAGGGTTCCCAAACTCTTAAGGTAGGACCAGGATGGGATCGTTCTGTGCACGTGGCATCCCTTCGGCCTGCGGGGTCACCACAGCCCAGATGACGGACTGTCCCGGGCTTGGGGAGGAGGCTGATCCCTGGAGCTCTCGGGAGTCCTTCCACCTGCCACCTAGGAGCCCAGTTCGCATCTCTACCGCGCCGCACGTCTAGGCCAGCCCAGCTCCAGTCCCAGCCAGTGTCTGCGGAGCCCCAGCCAGCTCTGCGGCTTGGTCCTGGCTCGCGGGTGGCACGCAGACAAGCGACCGGGGTGGCCCGGAGAGGTCGTGCCCCTAGCTGCGAGACGACGAGACAGCAGGGCGCTCCGGGGGCTGCAGCGGCGTCGAAGGCCGTCCCTGGGGGACGGGGGCTGGCACGAAGGGAACCCCCTGGGTCAAGTTCACAGAGGCGGGAGGGGCCTGGGCTTCGCCCCAGAGCCCCAGGAGGCCCCCTGCTCCCATAAAAAAAACAAAGACGGGGGCGGCGGAGGATGTGGAAGGGAAGAAATTGAAAAGGGAGTGCGGGCGACTGAGGAAAGCTGGAGGGGAAAAAGGGGCCTTGGCCACCAGTGGCCTGTGTTCATAACTGCCCTTTGGTTTTGGTGACCTTGCAGGCCGGGATTCGAGTCTGCCATGTTCGCTTTCAGACTGGCCTCTTGGCAAGCTCTTGGTTGACTGTCCCCAGATGTTCCGGGGACCCACCCCCTCGTCACACACACACACCCTCCCGCCCCAACCCTCCGCAGAGAAGCCGAGGACCACATCCATCCGCTTCCCAGGAACCCGCCCCCACCAGCAGGCCCTGTTTCCTGGACAAACTGGGGGAAGAAACCTAAGAACCGCGCGCTCCCGGCAGGTGGCTTTCTGCGGAGCCAGGGCTGCCAGCGCGGCCGGGCGGCGCCTGGGGACCCGGCCTGGCGTCCGCGGGTGCCCGAGGAGGGCTTGGCGTCGGCGGGGGTTGGGGGGAGCGGCAGATCCGAAGTAGGGGACGGTGAAAGCGGCGTTGCGGGAGGGTTGGTGGTGGGGGGCCTCTGAGGAAGTGGGACGAAAGGCTTTATTTCAGAAGGTACGCCAGGAAAGGGGCGTGGGTCACCAAGTCCCGCGCAACAGAGGTGGCGCGGCCTGGAAGCCAGGGTCCCCCGCTTCTTCTCATCCCGAAGGTCCCAGCCATCCCGAGGTGGTCAGAGACGACCCCGACGGGCGGATCGGGCAGTGGAGAGAACCGTGGCCCCTGCGCCTGCCGTGTCGCTGTGTCAATGACCGTGACACTCAGGGTGATCCTTACCAACATAGAAGAGGAAAACCATGCCCCCCCCCCCCCCCCCCCCCCCCGCCCCCGTACAAGTGCAAACTAGTTTCTGTGTTGGGGAAAAAAAGGGAATAAAAGTTTAATAAACGTGTGCTGTGTTGTGGATGACTTTGTGACGACCTCTGTTGCAAATGGCCTATGCATGCGGAATAATGGTCTCCTTGCAGAGAGGGAAATAGCTTAGTGCTATCATCGTTGCCTCGGTAACCATCAGAGTCCCCATCTAGCAAGAGAGAAATGAGTTATGAAAAGGCTTGAGTGAAGAAGGGATTAACACATGATCCCAGGGACAGTGTGTCAATCAAAATCAACTGAGAAATTACACTGCTCTATTTGAGAATTTCTCCGGAACCCGCATGGTAGTGGAGTTGGGTGCGTATTTTTTTTCCTCTCTTTTTTTAATTTGAGAAAGAAGGGGAAAGTATCATCGTGATTATTCTTCATGACTATCATTGCGAATTACACTGAGAGAGGGAAGGGATCACAAAAAGGAGGGGTATTTAAGGAGACAGGTGCCCCCACCCCAGCCCAGCACGTCTGGGCACCTCGCTCTTGCGCCCCTCTCGGTCCCTCCCTGCGGTACCTCCTGCCTCCCGGGGGGACCTCTGTTCCTCAGCCCGAGTCCTCCCCGGCATCCAACTGCGGGGCACGCGCCCGTTGCTCGGCCCCAAGGGGACCCGGAGCTGCGCCCCGGGGGCGCGGAAGGTGCGGGGAGAGGGGATGAGGAAGGACAGTGAGCAGCCGGTTTCCTTGGCAGCAAACCCTGTAGGCTGTCCCCTGCCTTGGTTGTCTTGATGTTCCGCTCAGCGCTGGGGAAATAAATCGAACCTGGTGCACACCCCTCCCCCAGGTTGTAACACAACCGCCCCCGTCAAACACACACACGCCCAAGCACGCAGACCTTGCACACGTGACATGGGGGTCTCCACAATAAACAAAAAAAAGACCTTACGGCGCGAAGAAGCGGGCTTTGGTTAATCGATTTCAAACACGCCTGTGGTGAGGCTCAGTGACCCCCTCCGCGCAGAGGCTGAGTCCGCTTGGACTTCCGCTCTGGCGCTTGAGTCAGGAATTTTGACATAAACCTCAATCCGCTTCCCCCCCACCTACCCCAAGAGAGGGTGTACCCCTTTTCCAGCCCCCCCACAAAAAGAGAGAGATGATTCTCTTTTGGAAATACCTGAGAAGCACAAGACTCTGGAAGGGACGCATAAAGACCTGGGTCTGCTGGAATAGGAGAACGGGGGCCTCCCTCGGGGGTGACCCCGGGATAATCACTGGGTCCCAGCTGCTGAGCACTGGGGTTCGGCTGGAGGTGGGGAAGCTCAGTGGCTCTCTCTACCCTGGTTTCTGGCCAGCCCCAAGAGCCAGGCTGGGGGTGGCACCAGGTGCCCAGGTTGACAGGGGTCGGGATAGCAGAACCCGCACTCCCTGTTTCCTGCCAAAGCCCACAGCCTGCTCTTTTTCCCAACAGGAAGAGACCTCGCTATTTTCTTGTCAATTCCCTCCATTAGCGAATGGGGAAACTGAGGCCTGGAGATGACGAAATTACTAGCCACCCATTGACAGGGACGAGGTTACAGCCCAATTTTCTAAACTTCGGTGTCTAAACTTCGGTTTGGAAAAATTGGCCCTATTTAAAAGACAGCAAAAGTTTTAAGGAAACTTTTCTCAAACTGAGAGCCTTAAGTTTGCCCGGGGAGGGGCCAGGGCTGGAGAAGGGGGTGGCTTGTGGCTCAGGCCAGCTTAGTCTGGGCCCTCTTCTCTGGGTGTCCAGCGCTCCCCTCTGCCACTTCATTCATTCATTCATTTATTCCTTCACCCTCCCTCCGCCGCCTCCCCTTTCCCGCGGAGTCACACAGGTTTCCAGTCCTGAGGCCCCAGTGGTTAACTCAATCGCCCTGACCCCGGCGCTATTTGATATTTGCCTCCTTGACACCCATTTAGGAGCTCGCAGCGGTAACGCAGACATTGGACAAGCCCAGCCTGAAACCGAAGCCTCTTGAAAGGGGGGAGACGGGGAGAACCTGATAGCTGGAAACTCGTTTTCTCCAAAGGCTTTCGGGACATTTTAGCCCGGCTCCGGGTCCGCGGAGCGCCAGGGCGCCGCCAGTGCGGGTGTAAACGTTAAATGTTAGCTATTTGTTCCAATGATTGGCATGAAAATCGACTCTTTCTTGTCTTCTTTTTTTCCTCCTTCTCCCTTTTTCCTTTCCTTTCTCCCTCTCCCCCTCCGCATTCCCACAAATACTAATCCAACCAGTGGCTCCTCCAATGCTCCTTCCCCTCCTACCAGGCGCCACCCAAGTCCGAAAAACTCCAGATCTGGAGAAAAATAAGAAAACAAGAATGACAATCCGGCCGGAGCCGGGGCCGCGGGGAGGGGGCAACGGGGGAACCTCTCCTGGTTTTGCTCCGCTCCTGGAGGCGACACCGTTCATCTGCCACCGATCACTGCCTCCTCTTCTTCAGTTTCTTGTATCATTTTTATTTTTCTCTTCTCTTACTTTTTTTTTGCGGGGGTGGGGAAGGTTATTGCTTTTAACTGGGCTGGAGAGAATGAAAGTGTCCGTAGCATATTAGGAATTCAGGAGTGCAGGGCTCTCTATTAACCAGAGACAAACAGATGAGCAGATAAGGTAGTCACCTGGTTTCAAAAGTTCCAGTTTCTGCTTAAAGGGAGCAAAGGACAGAGACGTCTCACTCAGAGAGTGGCAGTTATGCTTCTCCAGAAAGGGAGGCAGGCCCCGCAGTTGAGGCTGGCCACAAACCCCACTTCCCACACCCTCATCTGTCCACTGTCCAGTCCCTACTCCCAATCTCCCCTAACCCCACTCCCGTAGTCTCTAAGTAATAACATGTTTATCCCAGGCTCTCCCATTCCAAGAGGCTGGTCCAGCCTCTCCCATCCCCACTCCACCCTCCTTTTCCATTTATCTTATTTGTCCTGTCACTCCCCATAGCTTCTTCCAATGTAATCTTTCCAAACTCTGATTAGTAAAAGCTTCATTCTCTTCACTCACGCTTTTCCCCCAAGCCCCCTCTCTCCGTTTCTCTCTCCTTCTTAAAAGATTTTTGGAGCAGGGAAGATAAGATATGCAATCCTCTATCGGGAATCCTGTGATATTAAAGATCAAACGTAGCATCAATGGAAGACCAAATGCAGGGGGAAACAAAAGGGGGAGGCTGGGAGATGCTCATCAGCTAATTACAGCTGCAAATATTATGCAAATTTATCTTGGCACAGAAATGGAGAAAGCGAGTTTAAGTGCGGAGATAATGCCGGAAAATTGAATGTTCATCTGGGCATGGGAAACGGCCCAGTAGGCTCCACTGGTCTGTTTCATCTAGGAAAGCACCGTTTTTATGCTCCTATCAGATCATCCGCACTTCACTGGTTGGGGCTGAGAAATTAATATTACTTATAATTGATACTTGAAATTCTTGGAGTGATGTGTCATAAAGAGAGGGAAGAGAGGAAGGGAGGAAAAGGGAGAGGGGAAAAGGAGAAAAGAAGAGAGAGGAAGAAGAGGGAAGTCACACATTATTGAATACAGAATTGGAATCTGAAGTCTGAAGTCCACTGTGCTGAGGCCAGAACGAACTGGAAGATAAAGGAGAAAATATCCCAGGAAATATGGGATATTTTCTGGGTCTCCCTCTACCACCACCTAAAATCTGAAATATCTTTATGATCAAGATTCAAGCTTTTTTTTTTTTTTTTTTTTTTTTTTAAAAAGAAATTGATAATTATTTGGCTGCCTACTTAACTTGAGAGTGTAGGACAGGATCAGGAGTTCAGACTTGAACTCAACTCATGAGTTACTTAAATGAGAACCCTGGGTTACCCCAGGGGAGGAAAACTGCGTGGCTGATGGGTGTGACCACTCCAGGCTGCTCTTTTGGATCCAAGCAGAGGGAGGGCAGGGTGCTTTGCTCTATGGAACCTCACCCCTGCCTCTGCCCCAATCAGACCCATTTCCTCCATCTTTACTGGCCCATGTCAACCTTCTTCAAACTACTCAAGAACTATCTGGGAAATTACACTCCCAGGAAATAAACTCCAGATCCTCACACTTCAGGAATAAATATTCTTAAGTATGGGGGAGAAGGGAGACAATGGGAACTACAGTGAACAGAAAATAATTCTTTTTTTTTTTTTTTTTTAAAAAGTCCTCCTCCCATCTCCCAGTACAAAATCTGCTGCAACTTAGGGAAACAGGGAGAATTTCAGACTAGCATTATTTGGTGCAAGCCATCCAATTACCAGGAAATTATGATCTGACGTCAAGAGGAACAATTGGAGAACGAATATGTATGAATCTCCTCTCAGTGGTTTGCATATTTGCAACGATTGTTTAATCCAAGCAACCAGAAAGTAATCAACAGGCACAAAAAGCTTAAAGAGCAAATTACCAATGACTCCTGCCCCTTCCACTTCCTGAAGTCGGGAGATTCTGGTGCTGTCAGTGGTTGGGAGGACACTCCCCGTGCAGCCTTGGATTCTGAAATCCATCCTGCAAGAAGCAGCCAGTAAAGCCTGTTGCGTTGAGGTGGCTTTTGTTCCTTTGGCATTAGGGTAAAAGACAAAAGAAACAAAAATGCCAATGATTGGTCCTAATTGACCTTTAAATGAGATATGTACCCTCTTCTCTCTAACTCTAAAATGGAGGGAAGTTGATGAGGGTAGGTGTGGGGTGGGGTCTAGGAGCACCCTCTCACCCTTGAGATCTAATTAGAGGAAACCTATGTATTCTGCTTGTGTTAATAGACAAAGCCAGGACAGCTGTAGATCTATCTATCTATCTATCTATCTATCTATCTATCTATCTATCTCTCTATCTGTCACACACGCGCGCGCACACACACATACATGCATATTCTTATAAAAACAAGCAATAAACATGGAGAGGAACCAGGAATTGATTTTTTTTTTTTTTTCTTGTTTACTTGGAATGGGGCTGGAGTGGGCAGCAGTTAGGGTGGGGTTGTTGGAGGGGGCAGGGAGCTCTGGTGAGGAGAGAGAAAGTCTCAGAAAAATTAACATTATTGGTATCTTTCTATATAAAGATGCAAATGGCATTTTATCTTAACTTGGCCCTGTGCTTTAGTCAGTGTTTATGATTAATTATCTCCTTTTTCATAAAAATAAATCATGTTAAAAATTAGGATCTCCACGCTGGGGAGAAACTAAGCACTGGTTTCAGGTCGATCTTGTTAATTTCAGCCTGAAATTGACACACTAATTAAAGAGCAGCGTGGTAAAGCACGAGCAGGCAAGATTAGACCCAGCTCTTTTTTTTTTTTTTAATCAGATCTACCTTATATTTTCCCAATTAAAAACTGCAAAAAGCAGTTTCATTGCCCCAGGATAAAAAATAAGGGCCCCCTTTTCACAACATGGGCCATCACTTTCTACCATCAGATTCATTGTGATGTATTAGATGCAATAAATTATCCCATGTAACAAAACATTGGGAGCTGAAAGGCAGATAATCTGGAAAGCAGAGATAAGGATTCATTATTCCAAATCATTATGAATCCAACGTTGCCTCTGACTTCTTTCTTAATCAGCTCCTCTGATCCTGGATATGTGAGCAGCACAGATAAGGAAAGAGTCGTTTATAATTCTCCACCTCGTCTAATATTTTAAAATAAAGTCAGAGGCAAGAAAACGCCATAAAACACTGGTGAGCAGGCAAGCGCCGAATGAAAAATCACTTCCATGTTATTATATCCACAGTAAGATTTAATTAAAATTCTCCACGTCCACGTGCTTTATTTTCAGATAGGATTTTTTCCCATCACGTAATAATTGATAGGAATTTGCAAACGGGGCTATTTATTTAGGGCGCCTGGGTGGAAAAGGTCTGATTTTTTTTATTATTTTTTTAAATTTCCAGTCACTGCTTTTGAAACTTTCATTTGCGACGTCCATAGTTCCAGACCACCTAGCCCCCCCTCCACCCCCGCCGCCGCCCCACCCGCCCCACCCGGGCTGCAGTTCTTGTCCCGGAAATGTAGTGGTAGTCACGGTTCTGAAAGTTGAGTTTAACAAAAATGTTCTTTTATAAGAAGCAGCAGAAAACTGGATGGTTCCCATGTGATACCTCCTTTATGCCCTCTCAATTCCCACCCCACGCACATTTATAGTAAAATAAATCTCAATGAGTGGAATTGGAAGATTAGAACTTTCAAACCCGGTGGTGTGTGCTGTCGTGTGGCAGAGTGCACTTTAAAGAACTAAACCAATCTGAGTATTTATGGGAAGGTAGAACAATTGAAAAGGGAGGGTGACTCTGAATACTGATGGGCAGAAAGAAAAATACGTGTTTTAGGGAAAAGAAACAAGATGTTGGAAACGCGGATGAATAAATATGTTGGTTCTGCAGCTCTACACAGAGCTACTCTATGTGGCCACACGTTCTTAGGAAGATTGGAGATTCTGCCACTGATTACCTCTTCCTACGGAATCTCCTTTTTCTTTATCCAACAGGTAAACTTCATATCTACGTGGCCATCGTGGAGATCTGAGCAAGCTGTTTCTATTATCTATCAGTCATTTGCTGATCCATCTTCTACTTCCACATGTCCGGTGACTTCCCTTTATATTTAAAATCCAATCAAATGCCTTAGCTTCTAGAAATGTGGTCTGATAAAACTTGCAGGATGTACCACAGGATTGAAAGTGGCTGGCGCCGATGCCAATTAGGATGAGGTGTTTGCCTTCAGGAAGAGTCCCAAAGCTGAGCTCTGTCTCCAGGACCAGGGTTCTGGTCCATCTGGCTAGCTGGTTCAGCTCTGAATCTCCCTCTGAGAAGCATGAACGCCCGCCCGGGGACAAAAGGCTAAAAGACTGGTGGTAGGTGCTTCAGCGAGGGTAAATGGAGCCAGAGAGGCCTGAAGCAGGGTGCAGGATCGTGGCGTGTGAGGAAGAGGTGACCAGCAGTGGGTGTTTGTGTCTGTGTGTGGCTGTGAGTGGATCCGTGCCTGGGCTGGGACTCTAGGCATGCACCCCACTCAAAAACTTTTTCGGTGAAAAGGTTCCCTCCAGAAAGTCCTAAAACCTGGGAGCGAAGCCACCCCTGTCCTCTCAGGCATGTTAGGTTAGGGTGGGCTCTGAGCAACTGGCCTCCTCCACTGCTCCCTAGTGTGTAATAGACAGTTGTCCCTGTATACATAATGCCATTTACTCTCTCTTCTCTTCTCGTCCTCTGTCACCCCCAAGTATATTTACACACACAGAAACCAGAGCCACGAATCAGTGAGCCAGAGTGGTAGCTTTTAAAATTCAGGGAGCGACTTGGGGTTTCATTAAAGCAGTATCTTTGCCGTGTGCCTGGCCACATGTCCACTGGTCAGAAATAAATCTTCAGCCCTACTGCCCAGGAAGTCCGACCAAGCTACTACCAAGGGAGGATTTCTCTCCCTTTGCTTCCTTCTCAGAATAAATTCTCTCCTTCCTCCCCCACTTGCTCCCCACCCTCAAACCTGTCCCAACTCTCCTGGAATACCTCACCCTAATTAGCAGGATTTCCACCCCAAGCCCATCAAGACAGCAAGAAATGTCCAGCTGGCAGCATGTGCCCCTGTCTGACCATTAAATTGGAAAACAGCAGTATTTTTATTAAGCCCTTTGGATTTTCTTTCTAAAGCCTGAGTCTCTTTGGCAGCTAAATTTCCTTCCATCAAGGCATCTTCCCTTAAAGGTAGAATTGGAGTGATGGGGAGATGTGTGTAGGGCATCAGATTTCACAACCCCTCACCAAGGAGTCACTTGAGACCCGAGAAAAGCAAGTGCCCGCGTCAGCAGAAAAGGAACGGGGAGCGAGGCCGCCAGATCGACGGGAAACAGGCGGAGAGAGGGTCGCCGGCGATCAGGGCCTGGGTGGCCCGGGGGACGGAGGAGAGACAGGAGAGCCCGCCTTGGGTCTCAGAGGGTGCTGTTGCGGGTTCCAGGTTCTAAGGGAAAAGGGCTTTCCCCTGGGAGGCGAGCCAAAGGCGGGAAGGGAGGAGGGGCAGGAGAATGAGGACGAGAAGCCGGAGAGGGGAGCTTGGAGGAAGACGCTTGTGTCCCCTCCGGCCCAGTGGTCGGCGAGTTGAGGTACAGTTAATGCCCGGGTCAAGGAGACAACTGTCGCCGCCTTGGTGACCGATGCCCCCTCCCTGCGCCCCCGCCCTAGTCCCCACGGGAGAGCAGCGCGCAAGAAGGGAGGAGGCGGTGTTGGGACCCTCCGGGGATCCGGAATGCCAGCGACGCTTCTTTTCCCAGCAGCAGGGACCTTCCTGGGACAGGCCAGGCAGCCCCCACCCCCTCGACCCCGTTCGTCAGGGCAACAGGTTGGGTGCAAGCTGTCAAGAGATGGCCTTCTCCCTGCGTCCTCGAAACGCGCCAAGAACGTGGCTCTGCCACTTGGTGGCGGAAGGCGGGAGGGACAGGGCAGGAAGGTGGAGGAGGGGCTGCATTCGTGACGACGGGGGGCGGAGGGGGAAGGACTTCGGGACTCCCCAGAGGGCAGACAGACCTGGCCAACTTGGCAAATCATAAGTCCCTCTCCCTGGACCCTTGGCCTAAACTTCCCCCAGGGGTGTGCAGCGGAGACGCACATGGGTTGGCTGACGGGCTGGGGTGCGCCTGGGTGGAGGCTGGTTTGGGGTTCCGACGGCTGGAGGCAGGCCACGGAACCAGAGGAGAGGGCAGGAGGCCCCACCGCGCAGAGCTGCGGCATGGCTCCTAGCGTGGCGCCCCGAGCCTGGGCATCGCGCTCAGCCGCTCTCTGAACCCCATGTCCACGCAGCTTCGCCCTCACCCCACCTCCACCTCTGTCCACACCCCAGTTCTCCCGACTCTAGGGACCAAGTGCCTCGGCCTCCCCGCCACGAAATGGCCACCCCCCAAACCCTTTGCCCCATGAAAATAGCAACTCCTTTCTATCCAACCGGTTGGAGCACAAGAAACTTCTTGACTTCCTGGCCCAGCCACAGACAAATTTTGTTTTATTTCTCCCCAAAGATTTATTTATTTTTAAAGTCAGTCTCCATATTCTTATTGTATAAATATTGTGAAGGGAAAAGTCTACCTGTCAAAACAAATGGACTCTGGCCTTTCTACCCCAATGTTTATGGAGTTTCATTTTACTCTTGCCGAAATTTATTCATGACAGATTCTCTCTCCGTGGATTCTTTTGATCTCCTCACCAGCAGGGGTAGGGATGGTACCGGAGAGAGGTGGTTTTGCAGGGAGGGCTGGAGTTTACTTGGCCCTACGGGTGGCCCAACGGGATCATTTTCTTTCTGACATTTTATCTCCAGCGCGACCTCTGATTCCTGCTTTCTTATCTCACTCTCCTAGAAGTAGATTTGTCCTAGAAGTTTTCTTAAAAAGAATTGAGGCAGGGCACGGTGACTCACGCCTGTAATCCCAGCACTTTGAGAAGCAGAGGCGGGCGGATCATGAGGTCAGGAGTTCGAGACCAGCCTGGCCAATATGGTGAAATCCCGTCTCTACTGAAAATACAGAAAATTAGCTGGGTGTGGTGGCGGGAGCCTGTAGTCCCATCTACTCGGGAGGCTGAGGCAGGAGAATCGCTTGAACCTGGGAGGCAGAGGTTGCAGTGAGCTAAGATGGCACCACTGCACTCCAGCCTGAGTGACAGAGTGAGACTCTGACTCAAAAAAACAAAACAAAACAAAACAAAACCACAAAAAACTGAGACCCCTGGAGAATCCCCCCAGCCTCTAGTATGTGTGCCCAAGGATACTGCATCTCCAAATATTCTTATGTCTACTCCAAGGAGGGTCAAGGGGTAGCAGCCAGTCACCCAGCATCCTGCACCTCCTAACTTTTACAGGGCAACTACGGCTCAGGAGAGATGAAGGTAGAATCGGGGCGTTTTGGAGGCGTCAGCATAGACAGGAACAGGAGAAATAGTCGGAAGGGAGAGGGAGAGCCCTGGAGGGCAGAGACCCTAGCTCCTTCGCCCTGCTAATGGATGCCACTGGCTGGACCAAGACATCCCCCCTGCATCCCCACTGCTCCCAAAAGTGGAAGGAAAATGCCATGCATGGGTTTATGCCTACGGTAATGACCTAGTCCGCACTTCTGATGACATGTGTAGTGTTAATTCCAACCCTACCAGAAGACAGCGAGCTGTGCCGGCGCCAGGTGCCGGTCACATTTCAGGCCGCCTTTCCCCACCCCCCCCAGCTCTGTCAGTTTCACACACCCCTGAGGTGCGGTTTGCCTGTTTGCAAAAGGGGGTGAAATTCATTCCCTCGCTCTTTCTCCTTCCCTCCCTCCCTTTCCCTCTTCGCAACCCGGAAGAGCTCCGCTCTCTACAGTGAGCAGGAGAAGGCGGAGGGGAGGGGGCTCCCAGGAAGAACGCACATCGCCCAGGTTTTACCTCTCGCTGGAAGCCCGCCTGAGATGCGGTGAGCAGTTCCAGCGGCCAGGACGGCAGCGGCGGCCACAGTGGCGAAGTCTGCCTGTCATTTCTGCCTTCAGATCTCCGGGCGAGTCAGGAAAAAACAAATAAAAAACAGCTGGCCCTCGGGAGCGAGCTGCCCAGGTCAGTGAGTATCACTCTCTTTCCTCTCTAACTCCGCACGCCCTCTCCCCGCTCCACGTGGAGAGAATTAGGAGGAGGCCTCCTCTCCAAAGGGCAGACTGCCTCTGAAAGAAACTCAGCTAGAACCCAGTTCTCATTGTTCTTTTTGGTCCCTGGAAATCTCTGGGTTTCTGTGGTGACCTTGGGCGGGCACGGTGTGTGAGTGTGTGGATGTCCTCGTTTGCGGGAAAGAGCTGGTAGAAGTGGGGATGGGAAGAAAAACCCAGCGGAAGAATGAGAGCCCGTGGGAATGCTTGGAAAGGGCCGGAGACACGTTTCCCACTGCAAGGAGGGCAGAGGATTGGGGAAGACAACTCCTGTGCCCAGGAGCCTTCTCCTAAAGGTGGCTTCAGTGTCAATTTCATGTGTATTTTCCTCTGTTTTAAAGCGTGTGTTGAGGCTCATTGTCTCTGCATACAATTAAATAAACAGCTGTGCGCTGTAAGATAAAGTTGGAACCCAGATGTGTCAGCATCTGGCATAGCCCGGGGAAGCTAGGGGTTGGGAGGCTTCTTTGCTTCCAGGAGCACCCTGAGGTGGGTGAGAAAACCGCAGCCTCCCCAGAGGTTGCCCAGGGGCATCCGAAGCGGAAGGGGCAGAGAGGAAAAGATTTGGACTTAACTTCTCGGACATCGGACCAACAGACCTCCAAAAAGTCACTCGAGGGCAGTTGCCCCCTGAAGACAGATAATGTTAAAATGTCAAGGAAGTGAAGTGAGTCTGGGCAGGACAGCTGCTATTATACACGCCTTCTCTTTCTCTGGGATACGGACAGGGTGCCTGAGGAAAGTGACATGGGTGATTCTCTGGCAAGGGCAGGGAGGAACGGGAGTCCAGTGGCACAGCATCTCCCTCGGCTTGGTTCCCATATTTCCTGGTCCTTCTCTCCTCCCCATTGTCCATGCTCACCAGGATGCTGGGGTCGCAGATGGGACATTAAGAACTTTAAAGGGATACGTGATGAAACAGCATTTCCTAAGTCTCCTCTGCTTACCGGCTGCTGCAGGGAAGGTACTGGTAGTGACCATGGGTGGGCTGGGGACTAGCCAGTCACGTTGAGTCCATCCAGGCATCTGTAAATGAGATGCTTGGGGGCCCACATAGCTGGTAGTTTGTGTGTGTGTGAGAGAGAGAGAGAGGCTTACCATGACCTATTTGTGCCATTCAGAAGAATGGAATTGTTTTCTACCCATTTGAACCCAGTTGGGGTGTGGTGTCAGTTCAGACCAAGACCCCATTGGGTGTCTGGTCGCATGGGGGATCTGATTATGGAGTCTCTCGGTGGGATCAAGCAGGAGTCTCTGCTTGCAGCTTCCAGCCAGCTGCCTCCTAAAGCCCAAAGTCCCTGGCCTAAGAAGCCGCAGGGCTTAGAAAATGCGGAGTGGCTGCAATCCACGGGCCCATCCTCCACTCTGCACAAGAGGTCTCTGCCAGCCCCAGCACTGCACTGGGGCTGTTCTGTCCCCACCAAAAGCAAGGAGACTTGGCAAGCTGCATTTTTCTTTATTTGACATTTGCAACCTGCCTTCTTGCAAAAGATAAAGGAGGTGGGGACAGTCAGGGGTGCAGAGAAGGGATGGGAGTGGGAACTCGTGAGCATTCTTCGGTAGGGGTTTTCTGTTAGGGTTTCCAGCTGCCCCGGACACACAGAGTGCCTGGGGAACCGGCAGGTGCGTGGGAGCCAGGTGGCTGAGAACTCCTCTTCTGGGGGTTACAGCAGTTTGTGTTCTGGAACCATAGGAGATGGCGGGGAATTAGGGATCCTGATAAGGTGTGTGGGGCAGATCCCAAAACCACTCCTGTCCTCTAGCATTCAGTCATATTTAACCATTTCTAGGCTGTACTGAAGTAATGTCTCATTCTTGGTGCCTGGGCTATTTTACACATAAATGTGCATTCTTCTGGTATGTCTTTGTGTGCAGACCAAATCTTTCCCATCACCTCTTTTTTCCTTAATGGTTGGAATAACCAGAGAGAGGCTTTGCAGCCTCCAAGGGAGCAAACTGAGGAATCTCCTTTTTGCTTTGGCTGCTGGGCTGACCGGAGTTGGGGTGCAGAGGTGGGTGCGGCAGCGAGCAAGAAGCAGCTGCCCGAGGCGTCCCGGCTGAGGTCCGCCGGGTGTCCGTCGCTGCTGGACTGCTGGCGCTAGTGAAGAACAGGCACATGCGTCTGGTTGCTGTTTTGTTTTATATAACAAATTGCTTGGGGTCCGCGAGGTGGAAGGCAGCCTACAGCTGAGCTGCCGGGAGGGAGAGGCTGTGGGTAGGGGGCAGCCCGGGACCAAGGGAGGCCGGGAGAAGGGTGCGCACGCCAAACCTTCTCCTTTGCACCTCTGAGCCAGGCACAAACATGGATTTTTTACCAGGGGGTCTCTAGCACGTCCAAAGGAAGACACGAACGGCTTGTGCTTTTAAAAGTGCGCCTCTACTGTCTCCAGGATCTGAACGGAGTCCCCCTCCCCCTCTTTTCCTACCCCTGCTGTGAACACTCCGCCTGCCAGATCGTCCCGCTACAATCACACTCCAGTTCCTTGGCTAATATAAAGGAGTCAAAACACAATAGTCCCCAGATAAAGCCCTCCTTCTCCTCCAAAAAGGCCAAACTGAAGCAGACGGAGGAGACTCGGGTGAGGCCAGCGCTGGGGGCTGGGGCTGTAGTTGGCCAGGGGCCTCAGGAGCTGGGTAGCTGTGAGGAGGTGGGTGTCCAGGCAGGGGGAGTGGAGCAGGTGACTCCACTGGCCGTCCTGAGCACCGCGTGCACCCCACCTCACCCGGCAATGCTAAGGTCTGGTGGGCCAAGCCTTGAAACGGGTGAATTTCTGCCAGGCTGGAGCCTTTCCTAGGTGCAGGGGCTGGAGTCCTGGGTGCTGTAGCAGTGAGGCTGAGGGGTGCCCTGGGAGGGAGGAGAGGCTGGGTCTAGAAGTAGCAAGCTCCTAAGAGTCACTGATGCCGCTGAGGGAGGGTAAGCGGTTCGGGCTTACCCTGGAGACCCAGGGCCGCCGGCTGGGCTGCCTCCGTCCCTTTTTCTCCGGCGGCATCCACCTGTTCCCCCACCTGCCAAGGCCAGGAGGGGGGAGAGAGCTGAAAAGGGCACTTTTCCTCCAGGGTGACTCCAATTGCTTTCCACTCACCCTCAAGGCGAGTTCTTTCTCTCCCACCCAACCCAGGGCTCCCCCCAACTGCCACCCGCCTCACGTGTGCATTGTTAAACCCGAAAGCAGAAATCCCCTGCCTTCTCCCTTCCCGTCTCCCCCTTTCCGCTGCACCCCTACCTACCCAATTTTTATCTCGCTACAATCAGGGGTTTTCTCAACCGGGGAAAAGGTGGTAGTGGCTGTGGGAGGCTCAGGATCCCTCGAAGTGGAGGCCGGGGCCGGGCTGGGGGCGGAGTGCGGGGGCGGGGGTAATCTCCCGGCGCATCTCCTCTTTTTTGACTCTCCCCACCACTCGCGACTCCTCCTGGCCTGGGCGGGTTTCCTTCCGAGTTTTAAACGGTGGTAGATGAATAAGCAAAACAAAAAAAAAGGAAAAAAAAAAAAAAAAAAAAAGAAAGAAAAAAGAAATGAAGGAAAAGAAAAAAGGGCAAATCAAATCACATACCACCCCCAAAACGATGGCTCATTTCACAGGGAAGGTAGACTCCGGGCCCGGGGCGCGTGGGCGTGGGAGCCGCGGGGAGAGTTGCCCCTTGGACGCACCCGCCTCCATCATCTTCCCTTCGCCAGTGAGTTTTAGGGTCCCTCTTTCTCTGCTTTTCCCCAAGTTCCCTGCTCGCTGGGTTTTGTTTGAGAAGAGCCAGCCTTGCTGGGCCGGGATCCTCAACCAGCATTGCCCACTGCCCGGCTGCTTTCTCCTCCCGTTTAGATCTTGCTCCCCGCTCTCCGCATTTCAGCTCGTCAGGGAAAGAAAAAGGAGGCCCGGGCGGCAGATGCAGAGATAATATGTATTTAACCTGAGCGGTCCGGGGCGCCTTGCCGCAGCGAGCTCCCCGCGGTGTGGCCCGCGCAGCCGGGGCCAGCGGTGGCGCCTGGAGCCGTGTCCCCGGCATAACCCTCCCGCCCGGCAGCCGGCGAGCTGTTTATACAGCTTTACCTGTGCTACAGTCCTATCCAGTAAAAACCCTCGCTCGGCCAGGGTAACCTAATCCAGGGGCCGAGGCGGAGGAGGGGGCAGTGAGACTGGCTGGGTTGGAGAGGGAGGTGTGCGCGCGCCACTATCCGGGATCTCTCCTTTGCCCCTCCTCCCACCATAGGGAAGGAAATTTGGACATGGTTCGGGTGACCGAAATGGGGACCCGGGGCTAAGGAGGAAGGAGGCCAGTTTTCACGACCCCGTCCTGCGGCTTCTCTCCTTTGAACAGGCGCTGGGGACCTGCGCGGCTGCCACAGCTAGACGCGCGCAGCGAAAGGCGCGGCGGGCCCGGGGGCGCCCGGCGTGGGTTAGCGAGGCCAGGGACAAGTTTCCCGCCCTGGCCTGGCTCAGGTCGCCCTCGCCCCGCTTTCATCTTGCCCCAGTCGCCCTTTCCAATTCCCACACTGAAGGCAAAGCGAGCAAGGAAAGGAGCCGGCGCCTCCCCAAGCGGACCCTCCCTTCCGCGCAGCCTCGGCCACTCTTACAGAGCGCCCCGGCGCGGACTGCGGCCGGCGCAGGGAATCGAATTAAACGCCTCTGGGCGGTTATTGTCTTTGGCTAATTGCTCGAACAATGGCCTCTATTAAAATGGAGACACCCAATTAAAGGCCCCGCCGGGCTATGCTCTGCTCCCGGCAAAGCTCTGTCCCCCGGCCTGCGGCGTGTAGACCGCGTGGCCGCGGACCTGGCTGGTGCTGGGCGCTGGCGCCGGCCTCGACACCTTTGGCCTCCACTTCCTCCCCAGACTCACAGCGACAGCGGCCGCTTCACACTGTTTTTACTGACCGATCGCAGCCCAGCAAGATTGATCGAGCTGGAATGGGAAGGGACTTCTCCTCCCCCAGGCCCGGCTCGTCAGGGCCTCGGCCGTGCTGCAGTTTCTGGCCTTTGGTGTCGCTCCCCGCCCCCCAGCCTCGCAGATTCCCGGTTTCTTTTCTGTCTTTAACTGCGCGGCCGGGTCCGCCCAGGCCGGCGCCGGGGCTCAGGGGGGAGGGACTCGGCGGCGCGGCTCGGCTCCGCTTCTTTCTCCTGCCTGCAAATATTTGCTGCCTTGCTGGAAATCCGACGATTTCGCGCGCGCTCTGCTTGCAAAGTCTTTAAGTAAACACGCTCAAATGACCGCCCCGGGCGGCCCGAGGCATGCTCTCTCCCCCTGCGCGGGATTAGTAACTTTAGGACTTCGACCCCGGGGCTCCACTTTGCCGGTTACCCAGGTCGGGCAGCGCGCGGGCGCCCGGGGCCGGTTCTCCCGGCACCTCGGCCCCGCGGAGCTCGCCTGGAAGCATCGGTTGCCTGGCTCGGGTGGGTGGCGCGAGCATCTCCGCAGCCTGGGTCCGTAGCCCTAGGGCTGAGCCCCGGAAAGCCGCGACTCCTCTCTGCGCCATGGCCTCTGCTTTCTGTACCCGACTGGGTGTCCCCACTTCCACCGGGACAGGGTCTCTTCGCCCCTGGGAGGGCGGGTGGGAGGGACTTGCACGTGGGCATGTGTTTGGGGGGGGGTGTGGGTCCCAGCTTAACCCCTACCGAGCGGAGAAACTCCGGCTCCATTTCTCACCTTTTCCCCAAGAGGACACACATACCCGGCTCAACTTGACGCCTAAAGCAGCCGCTTCCAGGCCAGGGGTTTCAGATAGGCCAAGCCGGCTGCCACCGCCCCGCACGCCGCCCTGGGCCCCGGCTCCTCTCCAGGCGGTGGCCGCGCCGTCGCCTGCTCGGTTGCGGCATGCTTGCTCCCAGGGTCCTAGGCGTCCAGGTTGATCGCCAGCCCCTTACCCTGGTGAGGGAGGCCTTGTGCCCTACAGAAGCCCTGGGCCCTGCAGCGGCGGCGGCGGCGGCATCCTCCGGGTCGCCTCCTCGCTTTCCTCCACCCGAGCTCCGCTGGCTGCTCCTTGGGTGGAAGGGGACTCGCTAGACCAGGCCGAGGCCCAGGTACCTGGGGAGGGGTCGCGTCAGTTCTGCGGGAAGGCGCTCAGGCTCCTCCGCAGGAGGCCAGGATCGGCTTTGTGGCTGTGGCACAGGGAGAATCAGGACCACCTTATCCCCCTTCCCCCCAGCCAGGAGCCCCCCTCCCCCCCCCCCCCCGCCAAGGGAGGAGGAAGCCCGGCCTGCTCTTGCTGGCGAGGCGGGTCATGCCGGCGCCTGGCCTGGCTCGGACCCCCGCAGCCCGGCTCCCCGCCTCAGGCCACGCGCCGCAGCCTCTCCAACCTCTCTCCCTTCCCCCTTCCTTCCCCGTGGGTCCCGGGGCCGACCTCGGCCCTCCCTCCTGGGTATCCCCCTCCCATCCTTTTCCCTCCCCCGCTGCCCTGTGCTCCGGGCTCCCGGGCTGGGCCCGTGACGTCAAACCCAGTGTGGCGTCGGCGAGACTGGCCGGCGCGGGCCATCAAAAGAGCAACGTCCTCTCTCCCAATTACCCACTGTCAGTCCGGGAACAGGGGCGGACCGGCTGGGAATTAAATGTTAAATACCCCCTACCGGCTGGCTCCATTACCCGGGGCATCCAGCCCCAGGCCCCCCACCCCTCTCTGCCAGCCTCAAACCACCCAGACCAAGAAGGGCCTTCGGAGATTTTTTATTTTTCTAAAGGCGGGGGTTGCTGTGCTCCATCCCCGGCCAGTCCGACTTGGTGCTGGCAACTGAATTTAAACGAATAATCCCCATTTCGCCATCCAAAATTAGCGGAGAGGCGCCCCCGCACCGGAAGGCCTCCTCACCAGTCTTTTCTTTTTGGCTTTAAAATAATTCTTAGCCTCAGAAGTTAGCATTTTCAAGACCTGGCATCCGCAGCGTTTCTATCGCGGGGACTTCTCTCTTCGGCTCTGAGGTCTCCGCGCGCAGGACCCAGGGCTGCTCTTGGTTTTACGCGTGGCTGTAAGCTGGGCTCACGCTGCGTGGCGCATCCACCCCCCGATTGACGGGCGGAGAAACATTTTTCATTTTTTCTTTCAGCTTCTATCCTTCATCTTAATCCCGGGCTTCTTAGCAAAAAATGCGTGTGCGTTCGTTTCTCCTTGTTTATGGAGAGGTTTCCGGTGAATGTTAGACAGCAACTAAATAATTAAAAGGTTTAGAGAGCGCTGTGAGCAGGAGAAGATGCGGGCAGCTTGGCTGGCCCAGGAGAGACGAGTGGTCAGAGAACGAAAGGAAAATCGATGCCTCTTAACTGGGCCGCCTAATAACGGGAGACCAAGTGGGCTCAGGCGAAACGTGGGGGAGAGCTTTCTTTAAGAAAAATTAGGGTTCTTTCTGTCCTATATATGGAAATTCAGCCCAGATTTCAAACAAACATCAGATTTAAGAAGGTGAGGACTCCAAAGAAGATCCAAACGCAAGACCAGGAAGAGCTGCGTTTCCACCACTTCTTCCAATACATTTCACTAATCTTTCTACAGGGATAGTGTTTTAAAACACGACAACCCTCACACACCAAGTTGAAGCTGAATGCTGATGTTCCTTCACCGCATGAAAGGAATCCTTCGGAACTTACTTTCAGGGCCAGCTTCTTCTATCTCGAATTTTTGCATTTGTAGGGAATTTTATGGAGTAGAAGAGCGAAGAGGGCACAACGTCTCCAAATAAAACCCCAAATTAAGCTCTCAGCCCCGTCGGTGGGATAGCCTGCGGCGGAACCCACTCCCTCTTCTCTCAGCATTGCCCTGGGGGCGAGCAGAGAGTGGATTTGGAGTCTTTTCCCGCCTGACCCCTGCTCGCCCGAGAAGCATTTTCGGGCCGGCGGCTGCAGCCACCCGGGCGCCACTAGGGGATGCAGTGGCTCAAAGGACCGAGCGGGCCGTGCAGGTTGGAGCCCGCGGGGCGGGCCAATCGCGGCTAGTTCGCAGCCTCGCCCGCTGATTGGTCCCTCGAGGCCCCGCCCCTTCTCGCCCCGCCCCCTCTCTGGGGCGCCTTGCAGCCGTGTGCCCTCCGCGCCGGGGTGCCCATTGCGCAGAGCGTGGCCTGGCCTGGAGACCCGCGAGCCGGGGAAGGTCGCCGTGGAGCCCCGACCGGAGGCCGGGGTTGGGGTCGGTGCAGACTGAGGGCTGGTTTCCTCGACTGGGGGAGAAACGCCGGGAGCCGGAGTAAGTAGGACTCCGGGCGGGGCGAAAGGAAAAGTTGGGTTCCTGGAGTGAAGACCGAATTCTTTCTGTCCGTCTACACTGAGCGTACTCGGGGAATGAGTTAGAGCCATTCTTCCTCCCCTCCCCTCCCCCCTTCTAATCCCTCACTGTTGCCACTCAAGTCAAAAGCACACATTGATTACAAATATTAGGTCTGGAAAGGGCAGCTGCAACAGCTGAAGCGTGTTCACTCTGGGGGCTCGAGAGCGCAGAAGGCTCGGGAAAGAGGTGACAGTGACAACAAAATTGACACGGACTCACCAGTCAAAGGCATCTCTCCTTTACCCGATGCCTCACCCTCTTAGGAAGTCGGCCGGAGAGGCAAATCTCAAAGCACTTTGACACCAAACATTTTGTTTTACTGATCAATTTAACGCGCACGTCTCCCCACATCGATGCGCTCTCCCAAACAGCCTGCATTGGATCCTAATGACGATCCATGCGTGCCTATTGTTTAAAAGTCTGAAAAAGAAAAGTCTGCCCATCGAAATGAACTTCATGAATGGGGCAGGCTGGCTGCACTGGGACAGAATCGTCCACCCGACCCGAATGAATCCGCAGGAGCCGAGGCCACATTTAAAGGGCCAGAGCGCGCGTTCCCTCCCGTCCGCCCCTAAGCCCCGCGGGCCTCGCCCACCCTGCCCGCCGCCCCTCCGCCCGCGGCCGCCCTCTGCGGCGCCCCTTTCCGGTCAGTGGAGGGGCGGGAGGAGGGGCGGGGGTGCGCGGGGCGGGGGGAGAAGTCCTGGAGCCGGTTTGGGTTGCAGTTTCCTTGTGCCGGGGATCCTGTCCCCTACTCGCCAGCGCCAGGCTCCTCCCCCCTCGGCGCGGATGACACTAGAACCTCCTTAAGTTGCGTCGCGCCACAGCTGTCTGCGAACACTGAGCTGCCTGGCGCCGTCTTGATACTTTCAGAAAGAATGCATTCCCTGTAAAAAAAAAAAAAAAAAAAAAAAAAAATACTGAGAGAGGGAGAGAGCGAGAGAAGAAGTGAGAGGGACGGAGGGAGAGCGAGACAGAGCGAGCTACGCAATCTGACCGAGCAGGTCGTACGCCGCCGCCTCCTTCTCCTCTCTGCTCTTTGCTACCCAGGTTGGTACTGGTGACTTTTTTTTTTTATCTTTTATTTTTTGCCCCCAACCACTTGGGAGGACGTAAAGCAATTTTAAAAACTCAACTCTCCTCTTTTGGAGGTTTTCTAGGGGCTGAGGGGATGGTCCCGGGACCGGTGTCCCCGAGGGAGGGACTTGTCCTCCAAGTTGCAACAGTCAGCCCTGGGACTTGTCCTCCAAGTTGCTCAGCCAGCCCCGGCTCCCGCGAGTCAGGCTGCAGGGACGTCCCTGAGAGTCCTGCGGGCTCCCTGGCCGTTTCCCCGCGCGCCTGTGCGGGTCTCGGGTGCGCTGCGCGGGCGGGCGGCGCGAAGGGAGGTGGTGCCACTCCAGCAACTCAGGGGCTCATCCAAGTCTCCCCTTCTCTCCCTTGCAGGTGACCCGAGGAGGGACTCCGCCTCGGAGCGGCTGAGGACCCCGGTGCAGAGGAGCCTGGCTCGCAGAATTCCAGAGTCGTCGCCCCTTTTTACAACCTGGTCCCCTTTTATCCTGCCGTACCCAGTTTTTGGATTTTTGTCTTCCCCGTCTTCTCTTTGCTAAAAGACCCCTCCAAGATTAGTTTTTTAAAATCCTCTCCTTTGCTCACCTTTGCTTCCCAGCCTTCCCATCCCCCCACCGAAAGCAAATCATTCAACGACCCCCGACCCTCCGACGGCAGGAGCCCCTCCACCTCCCAGGCCGACCGCCCTCCCTCCCCGCGCGCGGGTTCCGGGCCCGGCGAGAGGGCGCGAGCGCAGCCGAGGCCATGGAGGTGACGGCAGACCAGCCGCGCTGGGTAAGCCACCACCACCCCGCCGTGCTCAACGGGCAGCACCCGGACACGCACCACCCGGGCCTCGGCCACTCCTACATGGACCCGGCGCAGTACCCACTGCCGGAGGAGGTGGATGTGCTTTTTAACATCGACGGTCAAGGCAACCACGTCCCGCCCTACTACGGAAACTCGGTCAGGGCCACGGTGCAGAGGTACCCTCCGACCCACCATGGTGAGTGCGCCCGGGGTGCGGGGGCTGTTGTCGGCTGCGTCAGTCCCAGCTCGGGGAGGTCGGGAAGGACCTGAGGGCGGGGAGAGGTCAATCGAAAGCCCCCATCTGCCGTTCCTGGTTCTTTTACAAAAAAATTGGGGCCCGGAAATGGGCAAGGAAGGCCTCTTGCTCGTCGCCAGAGTGTGTTTTCAAACAGTCGCAGCAGGCGCCTCTCCCGGCTGGTGGCCCTGGGGCCTGGCGCTCACCTGGCGGGCGCCAGGCCGCAGCCCTTCGTCCCTGCGCGGCTGCAGGTTTTGGAGGGGGGGTCTCGGGATGTCCCCAGGCGTGGGGTGCCCTGGTTCTGTCTCCGCGGGTCCGGGCTCTCTGGGCCCGGTAGCTGGCGCCGGCCAAGCCCGGCTGGAACCCGGCTCTTCCAAAAAACCTGGCGTTCCCTGTTACCCGCTAGCTCTTTCTAGGGGGGCGGCCTCTGCCAGCGTCCCTCAATTCGCACATTTTCAGAAAGGCCCCAGAGACTTACTTATTCACACCCTTCTCCTTGACCTTTTCCCAAAGCTAGTGCCTTTGGTTTTTAGACAGGTCTCCTACCTCTTGGCTTCAGGAATGGAATTCTGATGCTGAAGGGATTTGGAGGGGAGACCCCTGTCTTAAGTTTGAGGGATCTGACGTTTCCCAGATTCCCGGCTGCACAGAATTTTCCTGCGTCTTTGCTTTCAAGTTGCCTCCTTGCCTGCAACTCGTGCCTTATACTCTGTCTCTGGGTACTGCCCTCCACTAGCCTCCCACCTAAGATGTAGGATACACCCCCGTTTAAATAGAGGCAATTCCAGAAGCACCTCTTTCCCCCTTTCACCTGGAGACGTTTAGGAGAGTTTTGAAATGTAAAAAAAGACCGGGCCTGTGCAGTTTGAGGAAAAAAGATCGAATACTTTCCAGCTCTAAGTTTGTTCCTAAAGAAGAAACAGGGGCAAAACATTGGTCAGAAAAAGTGTGAGGCTTTCTGAGTCCAGCCAGACGGAATTCTGCCCTGATCCCCCTACTTAGAGCCTGCCTAGGCACCGATGACATAGCCCCTCCGGCAGCAGGCGTCCTCTACCTTGCTGTCGCCAGGTTTTAAACAATCGTTTCTGCGGATGGGGCGCTCTCTGCCCACGTTGTGTGCAGATCAACAGTTAAGTGGAAATGCGGTAGAGGCAGACTTAATATTATTTACTATACTACTTCCTGCATAATATGAATCTTGACCCTTGGTGTTCAGAGAACTCTCTTTCCCTCTCCACTCCCCTCCCCTTCCTCTCTCTTAAGTTTAGTTTCAGTATTGTTCTTAATGGTTGAATCGAATGTCAAATGCTGAGGCAGGTACCCGATTTAAAGATCAAGAAGTCTGTGGATTTGCACTTGCTTTTTAAATGAACCCCTCAGAGTACATGAGTTACAGCTACTTTATTGTGCGTTGTAAAGGAAGGCTAAACAGACTCTGTATCTGAGTCATCTTTGATTTAAAATATATACATCAACTGGAATTTTGTGTCTTTGGGGCTCAGGTGAAAACGCACCTGTGGCACTGGTGGGCTCATAGTTTTATGGAGGGCGCCTGGGGCTTATGTTATCTCCTTCTCCTTTAGGATTTGGGAGGGTGAGAAAAGTAGAGAAAACGGCCATCCCAGGGTCCAGCCTTGGGAACTTTCTCCAACAGCCCCAGCAATGAAAATGTCCCTGCAAATCCCATTTCAGGCCTTTTGCAGGCAGCCTGGCTGATTCTGAGCAAGCACTGGGTTAGGTTTCCGGGAACTAACCCTGAAATCTCCTGACTTCTGTCCCAAGGCCTCTCCTTCCTGCATTCAGTGCTGGGAGCTGGGCCTGACTCCAGGGTCGTTTTCTGGTGTGGAGCAGTTGTGTGGCCGGGCTCCAGCCTTCAGGCCTCCTCACTCACAGCCGTCTCTCTTATCAGGCTGACTGGGATTAAGTCCCAGTCGGGGAACTCAGGGCCATTGAAGGAAACCCATAAATCAAGTCAGGTTCTAGAGAGAGACTTTGGGGAATGTGATTTAGGCGGTGTATCTGGAGAGGCCAAATAAGCAAAGGGGCCCTTCTCCACCCTGCAGCAACCTCTCGGGTGTCAGCCACAGGCCCTTCATTCTGCTGGATTTGATGGGACATCCCTGTGGGAGAGAGGGGTGAAGGATTCTGTCCCCAGCCTGACCCCCAGGTGTGCCAGGCAGCTACTCCTGGGACCACTGGGATGAGAGAATGGGCCTGAGCCCTTGTCTGTGCTTGGACTTTTGCTGAAAGGGAGGCTAGTGCGAGGGAGAGAGTCCCCAGGTGTCCCTGACGGCCTTGCAGGGTCACACTCACCCTCCTTCTCTGTCCTGCCCTTTCCCCGCTGCCCCACAGGGAGCCAGGTGTGCCGCCCGCCTCTGCTTCATGGATCCCTGCCCTGGCTGGACGGCGGCAAAGCCCTGGGCAGCCACCACGCCGCCTCCCCCTGGAACCTCAGCCCCTTCTCCAAGACGTCCATCCACCACGGCTCCCCGGGGCCCCTCTCCGTCTATCCCCCGGCCTCGTCCTCCTCCCTGTCGGGGGGCCACGCCAGCCCGCACCTCTTCACCTTCCCGCCCACCCCACCTAAGGACGTCTCCCCGGACCCGTCGCTGTCCACCCCGGGCTCGGCCGGCTCGGCCCGGCAGGACGAGAAAGAGTGCCTCAAGTACCAGGTGCCGCTGCCCGACAGCATGAAGCTGGAGTCGTCCCACTCCCGTGGCAGCATGACCGCCCTGGGGGGGGCCTCCTCGTCGGCCCACCACCCCATCACCACCTACCCACCCTACGTGCCCGAGTACAGCTCCGGACTCTTCCCCCCCAGCAGTCTGCTGGGCGGCTCCCCCACCGGCTTCGGATGCAAGTCCAGGCCCAAGGCCCGGTCCAGCACAGGTAGGAGCCAGCTCTACCCTGGAGCTTTTTCTCCTCCCTCCTCCCCTTTTCCTCAATCCAGGACCGCACCCAGAGGGACCCCTCCGGGGAGCCGGTGTGTCCCAAAGCCCGCTGAGATGCCATTTCTTCCCATTCTTCCTGCCGAGAAGGCACTGCATGTCCTCCCATCCTAGCTCAGGCCTGGCTTCGGAAGCAGAGGGGAAGTGGGATCTGATTTAAAACCCCCAAATGAGCTGGGAAAGGAAAAAGACAAACAAAAACAAAGTCATGCCCTCTTCTGCCTGTCGCAGGACTTCTGGATTCGGTTGGTAACTTTTAGTTTCCAAAACCAAATGGAAGGCCGAGGGAATAAATCTTGAGTGTTTCATGCTAAAACGAAACCTCCTCAAGCCTAAACAAACACAGGTCCCTCTATGACCCCTTTGGCCTCTGTCATTCTGACTGTTCCTCTCGCTCAGCTCAAAGGGGACCATGCAGTGAGGACAGTCCTTTATTAGACATGTAGATACAAAGTGTGTGTGCAAGAGCCTGGCCAAAGCTGCACACATATTCTCTGCGTGGAAGAGGGGGCTCTCAGCTGAACTGAGAGAAAGTGGTGGCTTTGCACTGGGGAAGCCGAGTTGAATGAAAATCAAATATTGCCTGGCCCAGTTAGTTACCTGCAGCGTCTCCTAGAGCTCTCAGTGCAGGCAGGGGCAGGAAGCCGTATTAGGACATACTGCTTGGCTGAGCTGCAGCCAGAGGAGGTAGAAAGGAACGGAAAAGTGCTCCAGGTGTGTATCTCAGTTTCCTGTGCTCTGTTCCTTTCCAAAATGCAAGCGCTGCCTAGCAGCACGCTGCATTTTTATTCAATTGGTGTCATTACTTGCATGAAAGAACCCCCCCCCCCACAAAATACTTTGGCTTTAAAAATAAATCAATCCATCACCAATTCCATTTCTAACCAAAGTGATTGAGTCAAAAGAGAGCTAGGGATTCTCTGAGATCGATTTAACTGTATTTTTAGACAGGGTTTGGTGAAGATTTTGATGTCTCCTTAGGCGTGTCCATTTCAGAGTGGGCATCTCTTCCCTGATCCACTCCAGGTATCTTGCCTCTGCTCTCTCTCTGTATAGATCCTATATAGAAAGCAATCGTGAAAATCACTTGTCTTTTAGGGATGAGATGAGCAGCCTTGAAACCGAGCTCCCAAAGCTCTGGTTTGAAAAACTTCAGAGGGAGTACTCTGGGAGCCCAGTGACCATGAGATCAGTTTTCAGGGTTTTTTTCCAGGGTGACATTCACTCCGACTGCCTGAGCAGGACTGTCTCTATTTAGTTGATATGTTTTAGCTAATCCAATTATTTTCAGACTGCTGCACGCGACAGTTGCATTGTTTATCCCGAGCCAGGAACTTTAATAGAGTCCGGATGCGGTTAGGCTGACAGAAGAACTCAGACCTGCATGTTCAGTACATGAAAGTAGGCAGGAGGGAGAGGGAGGCAGGCTAGCTGGTGGAGTCAAAAAGAAAGCAAGAGGCCGGGAGAGCTGGAGGCACAAAGTGGCCGTGGTGCCTGGCAGGGGCTGGGCTTGGAGGTGGAGGGAAGGATTAAGGAGAAGTGGGGTGCAGCTTGACTCAGAAACACAGGCTGGGTCGCTAAATCTAAAGAGAGCAGACCTGTGCATTTTGAGGTCATGATAGGATTTCTTTTCTTTTTCTTCTTCTTCTTCTTCTTCTTTTTTTTTTAAAGTTCTCTTTTCTGGTAAGGCTATGAGGTTGGGGAGAGCTCGTGGTATCTGAGGCCGGGGTAGTGGTTGGGGGGGGGGGGGGGCGGGCGGGGGGGACAGAGTGACTTTTCCAAGATACTCTGGTTTCTTTACCCTCATTTCCGTGTTTGATTTCTCCTCCTCTTGTGCACACTTTCGGCCTTAAGTCTAGTCTTTTCTTTCCTCTCATTTCTTTCTGTAAGACTCTGGACATGGAGGGGAGAAAGAGAGGTCTGTGGTTTCCCTAAGCCAGAGCTAGGAATACCGATACACCGATTTTGGTTTTTTGGCAAGGGGGAGAGGAGGCCATTGCAATTTGGCCTTTTTACTTCCTCCTTCTTAATTCCTTTCTCACAGTCATGAAAACCAAGAGCAGCACACCTGGCGGGGGCGGCGAGCGGGCTGGGACTTTTGGGAGTGTGGAGGGGAAGTTTTGAGAAGCCCCTCCTTGTGCAGGGGGTGGAGGTGGTGGGAATTCTTGAGGAGGGGATTCTCTTGGTTTTAGTGGTTGCTCTCTCTCTCTCTCTCTCTATTTTTTTTCCCCCTTTAACCTCTTCTTTGCAAATGCATTTGCTGAAGGAGGACACAGAGAAGAGAGAGTTTTTGGGGTTGTCGCTGGAAACGGTTGAAGTTGTGGTTAGGGCACCTATTGCTGTCTTAACGCCTAGGCTTTCAGGGCTGGGACGAAGCTTTTGCAAACAAAAGACAGAGTCTTTGTATCCAGGGCCGCTTCTTAGCTCCCCTGCCACCTTTCCAGCTGGGCATCTCCCTCCACTGTCCTCTGACCAAGCTCCTGCCCTGCCCTCTACCCACTCCCACAGCCTGGTTTCAGGGTTTCAGGCCAAGGCAGAGTAAGAGGCGTTTGCCAGCAGCTGTTGAATGTCAAGAGGCCTCGCAGCTCTGTGGTTCTTGTCACCTAAGAGAGAGGTGTCTGCCTGAGCAGCTCACAGCAGGCAGGGGTGAGGAGTGGGGAGGAAAGAAGGCACGAGAGAGTCAGGGCCTCCATTAGGAAAATTGGCTGTTTGCTGAAGTCACAGATCAGAGGCAGCAAGGAAAAAAGAAGAAAAGCCCATAGAGGCAATGGCAAACTTGCCGAGTGAATCAAGACAGAAAATTGCCCTAGTGTGCAGATCCTTGTTGAAGAGGTAACCGTTGCTAGCTTTCAAGGTGTTTCTGAAAAGGAAGCTATCACCCTCCCCAGCGCCCTGCAAATGAAAGGAAATCAGACTGATCACGTCAGACTGGGAGGTCCCCCAGCGCCAGGGTGCCCAGGAGCCGGGTGGCAACCACACTCCCCGCCTCCAACCACAGCGGCCTCTCCTCACACTGCCCTCTGCCCAGTGCACAAGTAGGGGAGGAGCCTGAAGGGGTCCCCTGTCTGGGCAGGGTGGGTAGTGGGCCTGCAGTCCTAGCTGGGACAGGGCCAGTGCTGCTCTAGAAGGAGCTAACCCAGCGGCCACCGGGGACGCAAAAAGGCAGGCCTGTGGCCTCCTGGCTTGGGCTGTAGCCGGCTGCTCGCCCACTCACCCTTCACTCTTTCCTTCCAGCCTCCCCCACATCCAGTCTGCCACATCCCTCAGGCTTTTGACCCCAACTGAAAGGTGTCTGGGTGTGATTCAGGCCTGAGTCTTTTTCAAGAACTGAGAAGAGCCGTTGGGTGCTTAGGAAGGTGCCTTTGGCACGAATTGTGGCATGTTTGTGTTTAATCTCAGGGGTTCTGGGGCACAGTGAAGGCACTCTGGGGACCCTGGGTTAAGAACCTTTTGGAATGTGGAGAAAAAAAAAAAAAAAAAAAAAACCTCTCTTACGTCCTCAATTTTCTTTTTTGAAAAAGCAAAGTAGACAAAAACTAGTGGGCACCATCCCTGACTCTCATGGAAAAGGGTGCAAGACCTTCTTCCATTTGCAAAAGTCTTTAACTTTCCTGAAGAACTTATCCCTGGAGAGGATCACAGGCCCCCAAGTGTGAACCCCCCCTAGATCCCTCCTACTTGGTCTGGGGCTTTCCAAAGGCCCAATAGGTCCCGTATCTGCCAAGGCAGATTTTTCCTCCTTTTAGGGGAATCAAAATTCTAAGGACCTTACTGCGTTCTCTGTTTCCACCCCAGTGGTCCAGGCAGGTTGGAGGTCATTAATTACTCTCTTAAAACAAAACAGTCTTCAGGGCTCATTTTTCTTCCTTACCCACCCTCCAGGGCCCTCCTCTGTGCCTCCCCTCTCTGGGGGACCAACTGGAGTTGAGCCTCCTGTTCCTTCAGGGAATGGGAGTCCTGGCTTTCTCCCCGCACCAAGAGACTGGGCACTAGAGACCCAGGTGTCCCTGGGCCCCCCAGAAGCAAGGCGATTCTCCTAGAAAGCATCTTTCTCTTCCTCCTGCAGAAGTTGAAATCAGTTAGCAAACTCCCCCATGTCTTGAAATGGTAATTTAAGGGATTCTTTCAAGGAGTTTTCTGGGTGGGTCTGGGTCACTTTCCAGCCGGGACTGAGGGAGTGAATATGCCGCTCAAACTCCCTACCGGCCTGGCCGGTTTTTCGTTTATTTTGTTTGTTTGTGTTTTTGGAAAAAGAGAAACTGCAGGCAGGCCTTGGTTAATGAGCAGCCACCCCCCTTCGTTAACTTGCCTCTTCTCCTGATCTTCCTCTGATCGGCTTCACTCTGTCCTCCCAAACCTTCCCTTTTCCTTTTTCCCTCCCTCCCCCTCTTCTGGGTTCCCCGCCTAAAGTTTGCATCTCCCCCCTGCACACCCTGGCTGGGGTCATACTTTAACTTCAGTCTCTGTAACAGTGACTGGAAAGCTATGGAAACCCCTGCTGGGTCCTAATCGCTTCCTCTCCAGCCGGGGACATTTACAGTTTGATTGGAAGTAAAATCTAAAACCCTAGCTACTGAAATCAATCAGCCGATTGACCAATCTATACATCTATCTATTATTTGTTCACCTATCTAGCCATTGATTAATCCTTCCTTTCCCCTATCCTAATCTTCATTATTTAATCAATCTCTATAGACAGACCCATGATGATAATGGGTCACCTTTGTCTTCCTTTTTTCCTTTGAGGGAAATGAACGGAATGTGTGGCTTTTGCCACCATCCAGGGCTCAGGATTTTCTCAGGGAAGTCTTTGAGCTGGAATCTGCGTTCCTTCTCAGTCCTGCCCGATCTTCTCCATCAGGTCGGGCAAGCCAAGAACAGGGTTCTGTTGCAACGATGCATCTACCCCTTCTGCGGGCGCCTCTATGTGTGTCGGGGGAGAGGTCACGCGGGGACAGCATTCCCCAGCTCAACTTTGGAGCGTCTTGGAAAGAGGTGGGGGTGGACACGCTCCCCAAAAGAGGAAGGAGAAGGAAAAAAGTTCTCCATTTTACTTTTCTTCCCCCAGTTCCAAATGCTGTCAGCCTTCCCGCGTGTTTTCCTTCCCTAAGTGGCTTATCTGTGCTTTTGTTTCCAGAAGGCAGGGAGTGTGTGAACTGCGGAGCAACCTCGACCCCACTGTGGCGGCGAGATGGCACGGGGCATTACCTGTGCAATGCCTGTGGGCTCTACCACAAAATGAACGGACAGAACCGGCCCCTCATTAAGCCCAAGCGAAGGCTGGTAAGTTCTCGGGAAGGGATGGATTCCACGCTGACCATTCCGGGTTTCTCATTTCCTCTCTTCCGGAAGGATAGCTTTCTGCAGGAAATTGATTGACAGGATAGCCTCCAATCATGTCAGCTGGCTTGGGGTAGTTTTTTTTTTTTTTTTTCTTTCAAGTTTGATACACAGAACAACTCTTTTTCCCCATCCGTGTTTCTTAAGTCACTTGTGAAAATTTTAAGGAGACTGAATCCTTGGTTATCAAATCTGCAGTGTATTCCTGAATAGAATAATGGTATGAACAGGACCGGCGCAGCTGGTTTAAATGTATGGATGAGCGCTGTTTGACAGATAGAGATATTTAGTATGAGGATGGAATGTTCCAGAAACCATCCAGAGTGGGTTCCTGAAGTTGTGGTGTGTGGCTTCCTAGGAAGGATCACAGACTCGGTGCAGTGGATGGACTTGTTATGCTAATGCTTCGAAATGGTTGGAGCTGATTAAATGAATTTCAGAGGCTTCACTAGCAACCAGTGAGCCTAATGCCACTTTCCTCCCTTCTTGGTCTCAGCATTCGAGAACTTTCCACAGGCAATTCCTGGGGGCAACGTCGTGTGAGTCCTCTCATACCTGGCATTTGGTCTTATTTTCTCTTTGAACTACTACCAGTAGGGTGATAGTTTTTTCCCTCCTCTCTCATTATTCTTTAAAAAACTTTTGAAGCATGAGGGGTCCTTGAGAAAACCTGGTTCTGTCAAGCATTTATAAGGAAGACTCAAAAGGGACATTCATTTGCAAGCTCCTCTTTGGAAGTTTGAATAGTGAATGTACGTGACACACAAATAACAACTCTAGCCACAGCTAAGAGATCAAAATGTGAATGTGGTGCTGACATTCACCAAGTAGATATGGGAGGAGGGGATTTCCCCATGCAGATTGATGGATACATTAGCATCCATCAATTTCTAAGGGAGGAAAAAGAACACTTTTGTATTCTTTTTAAAGAATTATTTGCCCTCCCCATCAGATTGTAGTGCAACTCAACACGTTTCACATCCTCTTTTGAAGAAGGAAAAACTTTCTTTTTTTTTTTTTTTTTGAGATAGAGTCTTACTCTGTCACCCAGGCTGGAGTGCAGTGGCACAATCTCGGCTCACTGTGACCTCCACCTCCCAGGTTCAAGCAATTCTCCTGTCTCAGCCTCCCGAGTAGCTGGAACTACGGGCACACACCCCAACACCTGGCAAATTTTTGTATTTTTTCAGTAGAGACAGGGTTTCGCCTTGTTGGCCAGGCTGGTCTCAAACTCCTGACCGCAGGTGATCTACCCACCTCAGCCTCCCAGAATGCTGGGATTACAGGCATGAGCCACCGCTCCCGGCCGAAGAAGGAAAACTTTCTAGGGATGGAAATGTCCACATGACTTTAATCTTTGACAATCCTGGATATTGAGGCTTTATTCTTTCTGATCTTTGCCCCTTCTCCAACTTTCTCAACCTTCCCCCAGCTCTCCTCCTGCAGTTTGGTTTTTTTTTTTTTTTCCTTTCTCTCATGTGCAAAGCTGACTTCCTAGGAAAAAGCTGCCGGATATCTGAGCACTGGAGATAACTCATAAACAACAACTCAGCTTCCCCAACCTAAACACCAAGATGTTTGAGCGTATCAGAACAAGAAGTGTTTGAAAAAAAAAAAAAAAAAAGGCTAGAGGTGTTAGTGCAGAATGAATATGATCACACCACAAAAGAATGTTTTGAATCACTCAAAAACCTGGCCCTAGTAAAAAAAAAAAAAAAAAAAAAAAAAGAGAGAGAGAGAGAGGAAAAAAAAAACCCAACAAAAACCTTCTTGTTAAAATGTGTCTTGGTACCATTATAGTTTTTTTTTTTTTTTTTTTTTTAAATAAAAGTAAAGAAGGCAAAAGAGAAGGATTAAAAGTCTTAAGGTATGGGCTGATTGGTGAGCAAAAGTTTATTTGACATTTTCTTGGGTTTTCTTCTTGTGTCTGGTCAGATTGCAGAGGAGGATCGTACTTCCATTTTATACAATTTTGTCTCCACTCACCTTTCATAGGAAAGCTCTAGAACTCTGAGTAATAATTGCTTTGAATTTTAGAGTTCAATGACTGTCACATTTTCATCTGTCTTTTCTTTCTTAATCATCTGTCTTGGGCGGTTTGATGTTTTTATTTCTATAGAATTCATAAGCTACAGGGAGATAGAACACAGGACACATTCAGATTTCGCTTCCTTTCTCTCTCTCTTTCTTTTCCTTTCTTTCTTTCTTAGTTTCTTTCTTTCTTTCTTTCTTTCTTTCTTTCTTTCTTTCTTTCTTTCTTTCTTTCTTTCTTTCTTTCTTCTTTCTTTCTCTCTTTCTCTCTTTCTTTCTTTCTGTCTTTTTTCAGCCCTGAGATGTATTTGACTTCTGAACACCTAGAACCCGTTGTTTTCTTTTTTCCTGTATTCCCTAACCCTTTATTCCAGTTCCAGATTGCTATTTTTGTTGAAAACATTTGCAGATTCACTGAAGACCACTCAGCCCATACATAGCTAGCTCTTCTGTGAGATGCATATTCAACTCTGAAGAAACTAATGCAGGAAACAGGAGAGAGAACTGAAAGGAAGATTCATAGATTCTTTTCCCCCTGGCGTTGCCAGGATTTTCATCCATCTCACCACTAGCGAGAGGCTGAGCTGCTTGCCTTAATATATTCTACCTCCTGCTAGTGACCCAAACAGTATGGCTTTGAGAGACCCTAAGTTCCCATAAAGTTTGCAGTACGGGAAGCATCTTCCTTTGCTTTTATTTAGGTTGCTGTCAATAGACTGCAAAAGATTACACGCTGCACCTTGTCATCTGGAGCTCTGATTTTACCAGTTGGCATTATACGCTTGTACTGTGTACATTCAGAATTGCTGGGCTAGGAAACCCAGGTGCCTGAGTGATACTAATCTGCTATATCTGAGTAGCTCTTCTAAAGAAAAAAAAACACTATAGGAAGATAATAATCACATATAATTTAATTGTCAAAATCATTAAGCACTGGTTTTATGTTGTACTTTCTCCCGAAGAGTACACAAATGAAACAGTTGTTTCAGCCTTAAATTATCACGTTTCATAAAGGCAGTCTGGCAGAGGCATATGGGGTTAGAATCGACACTCATGGACAATGTGAATTACGTTCAAGATGGACAGCAAAAGACTCCCATCTTCTCCATTGTGATAGATCAGGGCAGTTTTTAGTTTCCAGTTCCTTAGAATACAGAAAAGAAAGAATTTGTTTAAAAAGGTCATAATATACTCTGTTATTTATATCCCACAGGAGCATATCTGTGGAACAATTTAGCAACTTTGAAAGAAAAAGGGTCACTCAGGTTAATTCAAAATTGCCACTGGGTTCTCCATATTTGGTGGCTTTGGGTGTTGACTTCAACGTTTTGCTTGATAAAATATTGATATAAAATTGTACCAGGATCCCAGGCCAGGTGCAGTGGCTCACACCTGTAATCCCAGCACTTTGGGAGGCCGAGACAGGCGGATCATGAGGTCAGGAGATCGAGACCATCCTGGCTAACATGGTGAAATCCCGTCTCTACTAAAAATACAAAAAATTAGCCAGGCGTGGTGGCGGGTGCCTGCTGTCCCAGCTACTCGGGAGGCTGAGGCAGAAGAATGGCGTGAACCCGGGAGGCGGAGCTTGCAGTGAGCCAAGATCACGCCACTGCACTCCAGCCTGGGCGACAGAGCGAGACTCTGTCTCAAAACAAAGCAAAACAAAATGAAAAACAAAAAACAAAACTGTAGCACGATCCCTATAGTTCTTGTTCTGTGTTCTTATAACCATACCAGAATTTTCTTCATCACAGACAGAGACTAAACTCTTTCTTCTCTTACCTTTCCTTTGATAACATTTTTGATCCAGGAACGGGGATAATTTTGCAGTTAATATTTTTTTTTTCGTGATAGAAGGTGAGGAAGAGAGAGAGGTTAGTATTAGAAGTGACCCAACTCCATTTTCTTCCAACGGTTTTTTTCATTTTTTTTAAAAGCATGAACAGAGAATAGTCACTTGATCAATTTAAATATGTCAAAAAGTGAAAGAAAAATCTCTCTTTTAAAGGAAATTAGGGCAGTAACACAACCAAGGAATTAAAATTCAAGTTGAGGCTGACCTTTGACCTGCAACTATGCTACTCCGTGAACAGCAAATAGGAAATGCCTGATTTCACGAAGGTGAACTGGTATCAGAGGAGGCAAGGGATTCTGGATCCTTGAATTCTGGTTCCTGATGAGTGGCAACATTCCTTGGTCTTTTGAGTTTGTTTGATTGGTGAATCAAATTTAGGTGACAGCCACCTAAAGAGAGTGAGGATGGCTGTCTCGTGAATGGGAAGTGACCAAGCTTGAAAGCACAGGCTGTGGTGGCTCACGCCTGTAATCCCAGCACTTTGGGAGGCCGAGGCAGGCGGATCACTTGAGGTCAGGAGTTCAAGACCAGCCTGGCCAACATAGTAAAACCCTGTCTCTACTAAAAATAGAAAAATTAGCTGGGCGTGGTGGCAGGTGCCTATAAATCGCAGCTTCTTGGGAGGCTGAGGCAGGAGAATTGCTTCAACCCGTGACACAGAGGTTGCAGTGAGCTGAGATCACACCACTGCACTCCAGCCTGGGTGACAGAGTGAGACTCTGTCTCGAAAAGAGAAAAAAAGTAAGTGCAGGCTGTATAAATTTAGGAGGTCTTGTCAACTTAGGATGTCCTACTCAGCGCTTCCTCAGGTGTGTCACCCATGTGTGCATGCCACACACTTGCACAGACATTCTTTGCAGAATTTGCTGTTGTGTTAGTAGGCTGTTTTCTTGATAACTCAGCATTTCTTTATTTGGGATCCAGAGTGTTTTTGGTGCTTGGCTTTGTGCTTCCTTTGCTGATGACCGGAGCCTGTTTGAGGATGGATATTCTTGGGAGTTGAGTTGGAGTTTGGAAACGACCTCTTGTGGCCTTGGACTTGGTGAAAAAGGCAACTGAAAGCCCAGTTCCAAAATTGGCTGGCTAATTCAAAATTGCCACCCATAAAAATGAACCCTCTGGTGTACTTTGTGGGAGGAGGCCCTGGCTTCCTGCTCCTACCGGAGAGTGGTGGGTGAAATTCTGGCCACGTTACTGCAATCCTGACATGCTTCAGTGTAGTGGCGACATTTTTCTTCTCGAGGCAGCTTTTGGGGATCTGTATCACTTTCATGTGGGCCACTTGCTAGTTTTGATTTCAATGATAATTTCTTCCTTCCTTTTGTTTTTTTTTTAAGGCTGTCTTCATAGTGATGGCAACACATTTAACATTTGTTTTGATTTTACCCTCTCCTCTCTCCCCACTCTCAGTCTGCAGCCAGGAGAGCAGGGACGTCCTGTGCAAACTGTCAGACCACCACAACCACGCTCTGGAGGAGGAACGCCAATGGCGACCCTGTCTGCAATGCCTGTGGGCTCTACTACAAGCTGCACAATGTAAGTGGACTGGGACCAGCAAGAACAGGGCTCCCTTCCTGATGGTGACTGGCAAACAGTGTCACCACCGCCCTCTCCATGTGAATCGCCCACCGCGGGGGCAGATCACAGGCTCCAAATAATCGATGCAATAGGACCTAGCTTGGAAAACTACTTTGTCTAGCATAGCCTTGCTGAGGCCGAGGGGTTTTACAGCCTGGCGGCCACACAGCCCCCTTGGTATGCATTGGACACTCCACATACCATGCAGCAATCCGATGTGCTGGCTGGGCCTGTCTGGTTTATAACGGAAAAAAAAAAAAAAATCTTCCTTTTGGAAAACAAAAACAGCCACCGGTCCTATGTTGTTGTTTCCTTACATTTTAAACTTTTTGCAGAAAGAGAGAGTGAAAGAGAAAGGTAAATAGAATTGTAATGAGTGGTAGGGCCTCTGGAAACCAAGAGGATCCATTCGGTTACTGAGAGGTAAAAAGTCTTGGCTAAATCTGTGCTATGAATTTGAAATGGATTCTCCGTATAAAAGACACGGAAAAAATGTCTGAGAGATTTTGTCTGATGTCTTTGTCCGAACCAACTTTTACGTGCAGAGAGCTAGCTCCTGAGGAAGGTGGCTCACCTGGGAGAAGTTACCATACCAGGGAAAAGAAGCTGTCATTTTCTCCTTTTATGTCATGTTAGCAGAATGGTAATTGCCAGTCACCTGAGTTTAGCTGTGTCATTTCTAATCTTTCCATTTGGGGTCCTCTCATTTCGTAATATATCTTAACCTTAAAAAGTTTTTTTTCAGGTTTTTTTTTCCTTTTTCCTGAAACCATTCTGGCTCACAGGCCATGATCCTAGTGAGGCTTCAAGTTTACGTTAATTCCAAAGACAAAAATGGTCATTTTGGTCTCTCTCTGTCTTGTTCTCTCTCTCCTTCCTTTTTAGCTCTTTCTGATTCTCCTAAATTCTCTTGGCCGACCTGACTTTGGCAAAGTCTGGGGCTGAACGGGGAGGAGACAGGGACGTTTGCTTGCGGCGGTTCTGGCAATGAACTCATCTTACTCAGGAATACCTGGGAATTGGGGAGGAAGCTTTTCTGGTTGGATTTTTTGAGTCATAGAGAACTTCTTAGGGTGACCCCAGCACCCTGCTTCTTTTTCACTTCTTGGGAACAAGTTGTTGTGATTCCGAGGAGCTCTATACACTCATTTCCCTGCCTGTGCCATCTCTCTCGCTGTGGTCCCGGTCCAATGAATGAAACTAGAGTCTTACTACGATCCCTTCTTTCCCCTTAGGTCCTGGGACTGTGGTCCATATACATTTATCAGCAATTGAATCCAAGTTCTGTTTTCACTTTGGGGAATTTACTTGCTGACTGCAGTAGAGATAGAGATTCATGATTAAAATCTGGAAGACTTGGGCTTATAAGCTATTAGGCTCTTAGCATTAGGGTTTATTAGCTATCAAGTCATCAGCACTGCCTATGAAGTTATTTCTGGGCCGTAATTTATGGATTTCAAAGAACTTTCCTGTTACTTGATTACATTTGAGCCTGAGATAGTCCCATGATGTAGATGGGGCAGAAATTATTTTTATTTCGGTTTTACTTGAAGGAATTATGACTCAGAAAAGCAAGTTGCTTGCACAAGGTAACGTGGCTGAGAAAGAAGAATCGGGGCCCATTTCAGAGTCAGGAGGCTTTCCTGGGAGGTTGGCAGTGTCAGAACTAAGAGGAGAACCAGGGGAAAGGGAATGCTGTCTTTTTTTAGAGTACAACAAAATCGTAACGAATCGTGTGTGTATGTATATTTCATCCCTATATCCGTGAAAGTATAGGAATTACAGGAGATTAACTAGTTATATGCTTTTTTGAATAGTTAGCTGGGATGAGATATGATCTCACTTGTGTCTGATCATATACATATATATATGTAATATATTTCTGAAGAATATGAATTTCTCAAATCAAAGAAAAGCTGACAAATCCTCTGCATGGCTCACTTCTACCTCCTCAGTCTTAATGAGCTTGGTCTTCATGACTGGGCTCGGGTGAGTGGGAGACAAACTTCCTCATCCTCAAGAGTGGTTTTTCTGTCTTCTCTGGTTTACCAGGAACTTGTAAAAGGAGGCGATTGATGTGTATTGAACAGTAAGAGATAACAATCTATTAACGTTGTCATCGCGTTGCGTTTTGCTCTGCCCTTCTAGACATGTCTACATGGACACCATAAGCTCCTTCTTCTTATCTAGGTGTTGAGATAACTGCCTACCTCGGTATCAGCATCTCTCAGTGGTGTTGTGACTGGTTATCTGGGGTTGTGTGGCTACTGGTGTAACTAGATATTATATTTAGATACCCGGCTATGTATAGCTAGATGTCAGCATCCACAGCTGTGTATCTGGACATCATCTTGGTGAAGATTTGATGTGGGAGTAGATTCCTGTCATTTCTGTAGTCTGCATCTTTATCTTGATGAAAACTTTGAAGAAGGAACCTGGAGATGTTCTTCTGGCAGTGACCTTTCTGGGCTCTCCTGCCGTCGGTCACATTGCCTTCCTGGGTGTGGGGGAAATAAGGTCTCAGCTCCAGTGTGGGGCTTTGTCTCTTTCTCCAGGTGACCTCTCCCAGCTCATCTTCGGGAAGCTGGGTGTTGGCTGCTCTCAGCACACTGGCCATTTGAATTCTCCCTTTCTCAGGTGTGATTTTCTGGCTTTGGGAATAGATAGGTAAAACCCAGAGCCAAGGGTTCTCCACGCTTGAGAACTGTGGTGGAAAGCGATGCTTTCAGCCTGGGAAGTCAGGAGCGGCCCGACACTGACATTCCCTCCTTGAGTCTGTTTGCCACCCTCCCCTGGGAATGTGGCCAGATGTGGAGTTTGCTCTTCCGGGCAGATGTCTGCTGTCGGGGTTAGTCTGCCTCTGCCTCCCTGTGGGGAGTAGCTTCTGTTTACTTTGTCAAGTTTCCTTTCTTGATTCTGGGCCCCCAAAGCAAGTGTATTTTTAAAAGGCAAATGAGGTTTATCAAGAAGAGAGAAATGGTAGCTGTCTTCGAGATTGAAGTCTCTTGATCTTCAGAGTAGGGTCTGGTCTCCGTCTCTTTACTCTAGCACATTCTTGGTCTTTCCTTATTAACATGAGTGCCCTTTTGTGCTTTGCACCCCATAGGTGGTTATTAAATACTAGTTGATTTGTTGGTTGGCTGTTTGGTTAGAAGTGGAGAGTCAGAGCTAAGTGGAAATAGCACTTGCAACCACTACAGCTGCTGCTGGAGTAATATAGAGGCAAGAGATCACCTTTTGGCCAGGCGCGGTGGCTCACGCCTGTAATCCCAGCATTTGGGAGGCCGAGCTGGGTGGATCACAATGTCAGGAGTTCGAGACCAGCCTGCCCAATATGGTGAAACCCCGTCTCTACTAAATATACAAAAATTAGCCAGGCATGGTGGCGGGCGCCTCTAGTCCCAGCTATTCAGGAGGCTGAGGCAGGAGAATGGCGTGAACCCAGGAGACAGAGGTTTCAGTGAGCCAAGATTGCACCACTGCACTCCAGCCTAGACAACAGAGTGAGACTTCGTCTCAAAAAAAAAAAAAAAAAAAGAAAAAAAAAAAGAGATCACCTTTAAGAAACGCATGGTTTCGTGAAGTATAACCCTGCTACATATAAATTCTAGGGGAAGATTTTATGACCTCTCAAAGGCCAGGTAGAAAAGAGGCAACCACAAGTTATTCAGTAGAGCGGTACAGTCCTCATTTCTTCAAGGCAGACGGCCTTAACCACCTAGAGGCTGATGACCTGGGGAGTGCTGTTCAAGTTCAGATTTGTCAGAGTAGACAAAATGGTATTTCCCTCTTGAAGATTCTTCACTACCTCGATTCTTATGATATAGCCTAAGGAAGTTCTAAAGAAATAAGACAAGTGAACTCCATTTTCGTTACCAGAGAAATACAATGCTATTAGATGGGTCTCTAATCTGGTAACTGTATGTATTTGAGTTCTTCCGTCCCTGGGACAGAGACAGGAGAAAGTGGGATAGAGGAAGGGGCCGGCTGAAATGGAAACGGATCCCTGACCAGGGCGGCCGGTGGAACCCTTGTTGGTGTGGGAGAGCCTGTGCATTTCAGAGGCAGCCAAAAAGTAAAAAAAAAAAAAAAAAAATTGATCTTTGTTTAGATTAACAGACCCCTGACCATGAAGAAGGAAGGCATCCAGACCAGAAACCGAAAAATGTCTAGCAAATCCAAAAAGTGCAAAAAAGTGCATGACTCACTGGAGGACTTCCCCAAGAACAGCTCGTTTAACCCGGCCGCCCTGTCCAGACACATGTCCTCCCTGAGCCACATCTCGCCCTTCAGCCACTCCAGCCACATGCTGACCACGCCCACGCCGATGCACCCGCCATCCAGCCTGTCCTTTGGACCGCATCACCCCTCCAGCATGGTCACTGCCATGGGTTAGAGCCCTGCTTGAGGCTCGCAGGGCCGCCAGCGAGAGTCCCTGCAGCCCCCTTCGACGTGCATTTTTGCAGGAGCAGCATCATGAAGCCTAAACGCGATGGATATATGTTTTTTGAAGGCAGAAAGCAAAATTATGTTTGCCACTTTGCAAAGGAGCTCACTGTGGTGTCTGTGTTCCAACCACTGAATCTGGACCCCATCTGTGAATAAGCCATTCTGACTCATATCCCCTATTTAACAGGGTCTCTAGTGCTGTGAAAAAAAAAAATGCTGAACATTGCATATAACTTATATTGTAAGAAATACTGTACAATGACTTTATTGCATCTGGGTAGCTGTAAGGCATGAAGGATGCCAAGAAGTTTAAGGAATATGAGAGAAATAGAGTGTGGAAATTAAGAAGAAACTAGGTCTGATATTCAAAAGGACAAATTGCCAGTTTTGTTTCCTTTCACTGGCCACAGTTGTTTGATGCATTAAAAGAAAAAAAAAAAAAAAAAAAGAAAAAAGAAAAAAGAAAAAAAAAAAAAGAAAAAAGTTGTAGGCGAATCATTCGTTCAAAGCTGTTGGCCTCTGCAAAGGAAATACCAGTTCCGGGCAATCCGTGTTACCGTTCACCAGTTGCCATTGAGGGTTTCAGAGAGCCTTTTACTGGGCCTACATGCTTTGTGAACAAGTCCCTGTAATTGTTGTTTGTATGTATAATTCAAAGCACCAAAATAAGAAAAGATGTAGATTTATTTCATCATATTATACAGACCGAATTGTTGTATAAATTTATTTACTGCTAGTCTTAAGAACTGCTTTCTTTCCTTTGTTTGTTTCAATATTTTCCTTCTCTCTCGATTTTTGGTTGAATAAACTAGATTACATTCAGTTGGCCTAAGGTGGTTGTGCTCGGAGGGTTTCTTGCTCTTTTCCATTTTGTTTTTGGATGATATTTATTAAATAGCTTCTAAGAGTCCGGCGCCATCTGTCTTGTCCCTATTCCTGCAGCCTGTGCTGAGGGTAGCAGTGTATGAGCTATCAACGTGCATGTCAGCGACCCCGGCCCGACAGGCCATGTCCTGCAAGCAGCCCGGCTGCCTCTTCGCCCTGTCGTGTTCTGTGTTAGTGATCACTGCCTTTAATACAGTCTGTTGGAATAATATTATAAGCATAATAATAAAGTTGAAATATTTTAAAACTACAAAATGACATCGTATCCACGTGGTGGCCAAGCTCTTCTAGAATGATCTGGTAGCTCTAGTTCATTTCAGAGAAAGGAGTTAAAAGAGACAACAACCTGACGTGTTAAGTTATTCACTAGGAGCCGATGCTAACCCCCGAGAGTCAACGTCTCTTTTGGGGGAAAGTGGGAGTATCTGGAGTTCTACATGCGGCCTGGAGGAATTTATCCTGGGGCTGGGGTGACATCTGGGGTCCCCTAGTGAGCGGCAGTGTGTCTTCCTGCTCTCCTCCTGCCCATGGAAGGAGGACTGGGAAGATTTTATGCTGAGATTCCCAGGCGCAAACTGCAGCTGACGGGTTCCTCGAGGTTCTCTTTGAGATGGAAACGAGCCGGCTGCTCTTCTGTTCATTTCTGTTTTGCTTTTCTACTGTTGAGTGAATAACACCACAGTGAAGGGATTTTTGGAATGTTTTCGAAACACTAAATAACCATTTTAAACTTCTGCTGTATAGTTTTCTTTTCCTGTGGAGGGAGTGTGTAACTATAGCACACATTTAAAAGAAATCTGTTAATTGCCTCTGCGCTATCTTGGCAAATATTTTAAACCTAAAGCTAAATGTTGAAGTAAAGGTGTAGAGCATCACTGAGATGCAAACGGAGCTCTCTCTGGCTCCTAATTAATGACCTACAACTCGAATGTTGTTTCCAATTACTTCTGAAACACCGAAGGAAAGAATCACTGCTGGCCGTGGTAAACTTGGGAGGTTTTGTCACATAGTTCCAGTGTCTTCAGGTTTGCCACCGCTTTGCTTCATGAACAGATTTGAGTTAATGCCCTTTCACCTTAAGAACAGGGAGTTCAAATTCTTGACATTCTTAGGGCTGGACAAGGGGCGGGGGACACGTGGAAAAATCCCAAACTCAGTATCTCAGCTACGGTTTGTTTTAGGTACATTTCATCCCATTCCTTCTTCAAGGAAATGTCATTTCATCGTTGTGGGCATGGATTGAACCTTCTAAGATGTTTCTAGCAGATGATGCAACAGCCGTAAAATATAAATATATATATATAATAACAGTGATTCAGATCCTTTTTTTTTGTTTTCTTTTTCGAGACGGAGTCTGGTTCTGTCGCCCAGGCTGGAGTGCAGGGGCGCAATCTCGGCTCACTGCAACCTCCGCCTCCCAGGTTCAAGCGATTCTCCTGCCTCAGCCTCCGGAGTAGCTGGGACTACAGGTGCCCACCACCATGCTCAGCTAATTTTTGTATTTTTAGTAGACATGGGGTTTCACCATGTTGGCCAGGATGGTCTCGACTTCCTGACCTCAAATGAGTGCTGGGATTACAGGCATGAGCCACTGCACCCGGCCCATTCAATTTCTTCTTTGGAATATTATCATATATTTTAATGGCCAGAATGGTTTGGTTCTTTTTTCCTTTTTCAAAACCGTAAGACACAGTAGAACAGCAATACTAAAGAGGGTTTAATCTAGAAAAGTAGAACAAGATTGCAGATCTAAAATATTGCTAAATTTTTTTTGAGTAAATTGTATTCCTAACTAATTTCCAATCTGTTTGACCTCACTTTTGAAGTTGTTGTATTAGCACATCTATGGGAGAATATTTGAGAAATGTATGGGTTTTTTTTTTTAAAAGATCTGAGGATTTGGGTTAGTTCTTTAAAACATTTAAAAATCCAACAAAATAGAAAAAAATTACGTAGGAATCGAAAAGTTTTGCTATTTATAAACGCCTCTATAGTGCTTCTGGATTAAGCACTTTTTTCATTTATTCAACAAATACCCAAATGTCTACGTTGACCTTTTTTTTTTTTTTTTAATTTTTTAAAAAGCAGATCAGGAAACAGAGAAATCAAGATTCCAGTGACGTCATTCTTACTTTGTGACATTTACATTGTTATTCTTCTTTAAAATGAACTGCGTGAACTGGGGTGTGTTCTCACTGGGCCTCTGGGTTAGTCCCTAAGCAGACAGGTTGTGATGGAACTAGGGTTACCCAGAGCTCACCTTCTGAGATCAGCGTCTGCTTTCTAAACCTCTTTTTCTTTATTTTTTGAGACGGAGTCTCGCCCTGTCGCCCAGGCTAGAGCGCAGTGGTGCGATCTCGGCTCACTGCAACCTCCACCTCCCGGGTTCAAGTGATTCTCCTGCCTCAGCCTCCTGAGTAGCTGGGATTACAGGCACGCGCCACTGCGCCCAGCTAATTTTTGTATTTTTAGTAGAGATGGGGTTTCTCCATGTTGGCCAGGCTGGTCTTGAACTCCTGACCTCAGGGGATCCACCCATCTTGGCCTCCCAAAGTGCTGGGATTACAGGCATGAGCCACCTCACCCGGCCCTTGCTTTCTAAAGCTTTCTAAGGTCTTAAAGTTGTTTTTAAAGCCTACTCCTCATCACAAGACTTCATTTTGGTATTTCACAAGTTTCAAAGTGTGTGAAGGGTGCAGATTCTTTCCAGATATTGCATACGTGACTCGAGTTTAGTGAAACACCCGTTCCCAAATGCAAACCCACAAACTCCAACGCAATCCATTGCCTGCCTTGGATGTTTTCCTCCTCATGGTAAATTGTCCTATTTACATTTTGAAGATGTAGAGGTATTATTACTCCATTTTCTCTTGTTCCATTCCCCTGTCCACATCCTCAACCCCAAATCTACCCCTAGAGCCATTTTTGGGATCCTGCATGGACAGAGGACATTGGTGAGCCCTCTGCAACTTCCAAGCTAAGGAGAGATTAAAAGACCAAAGGAAAACATTTGGACAATGGCATAGAATCTTATCCATAGGACAAAATGCTAGCCATTATCTAAATCAGCAGAGCAACACACCAACACCTTTCGCCCTTCAAAATGAAGCAAACTTCCGGAAAACGTCTTCATTTGTCTTTGTACCCTCCAGCTCAAGCAGATTTGACATCATCAGCTCTGTCTTGTCCATACGCTTTGCAAAGAGCCCAGGAAGGGGAAAACCCTGGAATTCTGAGACACTCATTGATCATTTGAGCGTGTTTTGACTATTGTCCTAGGAGTCTGGAAACTAGGGCTTCGTTCTTGGCTGTGCTGACAGTTAACGGGATGATGTGAGGCTCTCTGTTTGATTTCTCTGGGAGCTTTGTAACTCTGTAATTAGTGAGAGACTCTCTAAGACTCATTGGAGTTTTTTTTTTTTTTTTTTTTTTTTTTTTTTTTGAGAACTTTTCTGAGGAAAGGATTCTTCGCACCCCCAGCCATATTTTTTTTAATTTATTTTTTTTGAGGTGGAGTCTCACTCTGTTGCCCAGGCTGGAGTGCAGTGGCACAATCTTGGCTCTCTGCAACCTCTGCCTCCTGGGTTCAAGCAATTCTCGTGCCTCAGTCTCTGGAATAGCTGAGATTACAGGCGCCCACCACCATGCCCGGCTAATTTTTGTGTTTTTAGTAGAGATGGAGTTTCACCATATTGGCCAGGCTAGTCTTAAACTCCTGGCCTCAAGTCATCCACTCATCTCGACCTCCCAAAGTGCCTGTGATTACAGGCATAAGCCACCATGCCTGGCCCATAATTTTGACCAGGGTATTTGAAAAGCCTGAAGGGAGAATAGCCAATTAAAGATTCCAGATGGGGGCTGGGCTCAGTGGCTCATGCTTACAATCCTAACACTTTGGGAGGCCGAGACGGGCGCATCACCTGAGGTCAGGGGTTCGAGACAAGCCTTGCCAACAAGTGAAACGCTGTCTCTACTAAAAATACAAAAATTAGCCAGGTGTCGTGGTGCATGCCTGTAATTCCAGCTACTCGAGAGGCTGAGGCAGTAGAATCACCTGAACCCAGGAGGCGGACGTTGCAGTGAGCGAGATCCTGCCGCTACACTCCAGCCTGGGTGACAGAGCGAGACTCAGCCTCAAATAAATAAATAAATAAATAAATAAATAAATAAATAAATAAATATAAATAAATAAAAAAGATTCCAGATGGGCTGGGGGAGTTCCACTTCTATCTGCCCTTAGTGCTATCTCGTGAACTGCAAATTAACTTGTATTTCATGACTGTCAACCCGGGATACGAGTCAGCGTCTCAGTCTTAGGAGTCTGCTCTTTCTGAAATGTGTCCAGGCCCCTCTCGAACTGAATACACAGGGCTTGCTTGTCCTGCTGATTTTGGCAGCCTGGTTCATATTTCTCTCATCCATTGTGTAAAGAAATTCTGCCTGAATTGCTTACAGGCTATTCTAGGGCTATAGCCAGAGTCCAGTCTTTTTTTTTTTTTTCCTTGTCTTGCCTGTCTCTCTTTCTCTTTGGAGAAGGGGATCAACGGAGGAAGTGGATCAGTGCTCAGAAAAGTGGTTCCTTTTAGGATGCTCTGTTTGGATCCTGGTGTCCCCAAGTCACTTCCTGACACGCCCTTGAGCTCTGGTGCAGGGGACGCTGGTCCATTAGCTACATTGTCTGTGGTGCATTTTTACAATCCCCTGTCATGTCTGTGTGCAGTTCGGCAGGCTGCACATTGGAGCAGGGATTTAGAGAGTGGGCCCTCTCCCCTCGCCCTTCCCTACCCCCACAGGTCTCAAGCTAAACAAAAGCCATGCTGTATAAAGCCACTCATCTCATCCCTGACTGTAGTGGCAGGTCCGGGTCCCCAGCAAGAGCCTGAAAGATGTGTAAACACCTGGAGGAGGCTTTGTGCTTGGGCCTTGCATTGTGTAACTAAGGGATGTTGTGTGGGGAATTGAGGCTCCCAGGACCAGGTCCTCATTCAGAGAACAGGTCTAAAGAGGACCCTGCTTCAGAGATGCGGGTTGCACAATGCCCAGACTACTGCGTGCTCTGCAAGGAAACCAGCCAATCCGGTTTTGTTTTTGTTTTGAGGGGGTGGGGGTGGGCTGCCTGTGGGCATAAGAAACTTCCAGAAAATTAAAGTTTTGTTTTCTTTCCTTTTTTAAAAAAATTACAAAATTAGTTAATAATTTATTGACCAAACTTATAAAGTACCAAACTGTTTTTTAGAAGAAGCAGAAGAGCCAGGTGTGGTGGCTCTCACCTGTAATCCCGGCACTTTGGGAGGCCAAGGCAGGAGGATCACTTGAGGTCAGGAGTTCAAGACCAACCTGGCTAAACATATGAAAATTAGCCAGGCGTGGTGGTGCACGCCTGTAGTCCCAGCTACTCGGGAGGCTGAGGCACAAGAATCACTTGAACTCAGGAGGGGGAGGTTGCAGTGAGCTGAAATTGCGCCACTGCACTCCAGCCTGGGCGACAGAGCGAGAGTCTGTCTCAAAATAAAAAATAAATAAATAAATAAATAAATAAATAAATAAATAAATAAATAAAAGAAGCAGAAGCTGCAGAGTTTTCCTCCTTGCTGTTGAATTGACCACGTGCAGTGCAGTCTTAGGAAGGGTTTGTCCTGAATGCTGTCTTGAACCTGATGGTCTCTGGGGGTGGGGGTGGGGGAAGCTTGCGTATAGCATTTGCTTTTTTGAGGGTCATGAAAAGTTCATCTCATGAACTGGAAGGGGTCGTTAAGTAAAAACCACCTTGTAAACTGTGGCCACCCTCTTCTTACTGTTGGGGAGTCTCTGTTCCTCTTTATTGGGTCTACTAGGCTACAGCCATGCCAAGGATAACACAGGGACTGCTTGAGCAGGCGCAACAAGTGGCCCACACTGCCCCACAACCTCCCGCAGCTTCCAGGACAGCCTCTACCCACGGGCACAGCCAACTCTCAGCAGACACTGCCTGACTTTCCCTCCATCGCCAACCTGATGATCCCGAGTCAGGAGCTCTGTGACACTCCTCCACTCCAGGAAGACCGTTCCCATGCCAGGCACACGAGCTGGCCTGTCTTTGATAAATTCGATACCCAAGTGTGTGAAATCACCCTGTTCTTCACTTTGAACATCTTCGGGCTCCTTTGTGCCAGAGTGACCTGAGTGCGTTGACACAAGATGGGCCTCCGGTGGCAAATTCTCAATTTCCCAGATTGGAGTCACTGTTCTGGAAACCAGACCTCCGAACTCCGGACAACTGCATAGACCCATGGGGCCATCCTAGAAAGATAAGGGAATGGATTTGTTCAGTACAGCCGCTGGGACTCACTCAGCCTGGACGATGAGAGTAATCCACCTGAGAAAATAGGCTGGGAAGCTGGCCTCACACAGTGCACAGAGGCTAACAAACTAAGTTTGTAACACATCAAACCCCTGGCAAATGGCAGTGGGTGTTTCCACTGAGCACATGCTCAGTGTTGAACTCTTTGGAGAGATTTTTCTCCCTTGACTCAGAAAAGCTCTGGAATGTGGGAAGATCACTCCCCTTATTTTATGGGTAGGAAAATCACGGGATACAAAGGGTAAGTAATTTGCCTCCAACAGGAGTTCAACATAAGGAGGGGCATCAGGTCCCTTTTGCTCCTCCCAGAATCCTGCTAGGATCACAGTGGCCGGCAGGCAAGACCCACCCAATAGGTTTGGTTGAATACATGAAGGCCAGTGTTATGCTGCTTTGAACATAAGTAGGTCCCTTTTTTGGAGGAGAAACTGACATCACCCGTCAGAAACAGTGGCTTCTCGTCTCCCCTGATTCTTGTTAGATAGCAGGTCCTGGGAAACTGGGAGGCAGACAGGATGTGTCTGAAGATCCTCAGAGGCCAGAGGACAGACCCACAGAACACTGAGATCTTCAGCTTCTAGGGACGCTCTTCTGCAATGTCCAGTCCCTGGCCTTGATTCAGTCAGCATCTGTGTTAGTTGCCTGTAGCTGCTGTAACAAATGTTTATTTGTTATTTCCAAATAACAAATATTATTTGTAAATAACATTTAAATAACACGTTAACGTGTAAATAACATTTGTCATTCACGAATGGTTATTTGAACTTGGTTGCCTTCAACAGCACCCACGTATTCTCTTGCAGCTCTGGAGGTCAGAAGCTCGCAATCAGCGTCACTGGGCTATAGTCGTGGTGTTGGCAGGGCTGATTCCCGTAGGAGGCTCCAGGGGGAGAGTCTGCTGCTTTGCCTTCTCTCGCCTGGGAGTCAGCCTGCATTCCTCGGTGCATGGCCCTTTCCTGCCATCACTCCAACCTCTTGCTTCTGTCATCACATCCCCTAACCATCTGGCTGTCCTTTGCTCTGCAGAAAGATGCAGCTTAGAGGTTACAGCAGGGGAAGGGCTCTTGGGGTCAGATGAGACAGGTGAAGTTGGGGAGTTTTTCTCCTCTGCAGAGTTCGCTAGTGAGCCCCAACTGGAGATGGGGCCCGCAATCTTGGCTTTATTTGCTGAAGGCATTCATCAGCTGAACTTGGCCTCAGTGATTGTGCATGTAGCTGATACCAAAGTATTTGTTAAAGACATAAGAAACTGAAGAAATTCTTTTACCTAAGCCCAGGGCAGTTTTGTACGTGTCTTCTAATCTCAAAGTCAGGATGACTCTGGTTCCTTGGACCCCAAGGTGAGGTGAGAGTGTGATTTTTGTCGTTGTGTGATGAATGTCCTGAGATGTGTCGGCGAGAGGGCTTCGTGCAAGATCTCTCAGCAGGGCAGGGAGGCACGCCCTCTTTCTATATCTCTTCTTGCTACGTGGGACCTTTCTGTAATGGTGGAGTGTAGTAAAATGACAGGGACTTCTGCTATTCTGCCTGTTTTCATTGTAAAATTATAAATGAAGGCATTTTCATGACAGTATTTCTACCCAATGAAAGGCTGTTTTAAGAATGAAACTTCAGGCCGGGCGCAGTGGCTCATGCCTCTAATCCCAGCACTTCGGGAGGGCGAGGCAGGTGGATCATGAGGTCAGGAGGTTGAGACCATCCTGGCTAATACGGTGAAACCCTGTCTCTACTAAAAATACAAAAAGTTAGCCGGGCATGGTGGCAGGCATCTGTAGACCCAGCTACTCGGGAGGCTGAGGCAGGAGAATGGCGTGAACCCGGGAGGCGGAGCTTGCAGAGAGCCGAGATTGCGCCACTGCACTCCAGCCTGGGCGACAGAGCCAGACTCCGGCTTAGAAAAAAAAAAAAAGAATGAAACTTCAGAAACTTCAGAGACTATGGTGGGTGAGTAGCAGGAAACAGCTTTCTCTCAGCTCCCAATAAATTATACCAAGTAAGTGAGCAACTAATCCAACTATGTGTGAAGTCAACCCTTTCCGTCAGAGGTTTACAATCTCCTTGGGGTGACAAGATGTGCCTGAGAACAATTAAGTCCTGAACGTGGCTCTGGCTCACTGGATGAGGAAGTGGCGACACTCAATCCCTTTCTTCGAACAGAAGACAGGAGGGCTGTGCCTCTTAGTTGGATCAGGGGGCTTGGAGCTGCCACTCGGGCTCTCAAAATGTGATTGTGGGTGGTACAAAGGGATGGAACTTGGAGCTTAATTCACTTCACTGCTGCTCTGGCCAGCACTCCACACCGTCAGCTCCATCCGAGGCTGGCTGTCCAGGCTGTTCGTGACACAGACCCTGTTGCACGGTTTCCTTGTAGAGTCCGGAGGCAGCTCACTCCTCCGTGCCGTTGCACATCTGCGAAGAAGGGGAAGGAGAGGTAGCAGCATCACTGCCAGCCGCATGGACGGATCACCAGCAGCTCTGATGAAGGCAGAGGTTTTAAACTACAGTTGTGTCTAAGATGAAGTCTGGGGATTAGGTGTCTCTGCTTTCCATTACCCCAGATAGAAGTGTGCTGGCAGAATGTCTGCCCTCGGAGCCAGCTGGCTGGCCAAAGGTGAAAGGAGAGGAGGAGAAAAAGAGGCGTCTATCAATCCACTTTTTCCATCAGCATGGTCCTCTAAGGTAGACTGCTGTCCTCTCTGTCACGCCCCCGGAAACTGAAACTCCGGGATGTGTTGAAGTTACCCAAGGACACAGAAAGGCTTGTCCCCAAGGGCCTGTCCTAGATTGTGAGACTGTTGGTGTATCTGCTCTCAGCACTCACAATAAAAAATAGAAAAGAAAAGCCCACAGTGTGATTCTTAAATTTGAGGGAAATGCTGTATTGGCTTAGGACTGATAAATACATTTTGACATCTAGATAGAAATATCCCAAATCAGAGTTGTCACCTTGATTTGTCATTTAAAAAAGTCCCATTGTTTTGGGCTGGGCGCGGTGGCTCATGCCTGTAATCCCAGCACTTTGGGAGGTCGAAGTGGGCGGATCACCTGAGGTCAGGAGTTTGAGACCAGCCTGGCCAACATAGTGAAACCCTGTCTCTACTAAAAATACAAAAATTAGTCAGGTGTTCTGTAATCCCAGCTACCCAGGAGGCTAAGGCAGGAGAGTCACTGGAACCCAGGAGACAGAGGCTGCAGTGAACTGAGATCTTGCCCCTGTACTCCAGCCTGGGTGACAGAGCGAGAATCTGTCAAGAAAGAAAGAAAGAGAGAGAGAAAGAGAGAGAGAGAAAGAAAGAAAGTAAGTCCCATTTTTGTCAATGGATGCCCCATTAAAAGTCTTTGAATTGTGCTTTGCACAATGGAACTTAATGCCTGTTGAAGGTGTGACCAGTAGGAGTTCCAGCTTGATCCTAGAGTCTGAATGGCAAGCATGAATTTTCGCTGAAGACAGACAGCTGTAATGTAGTAAGAAGGGATGCTCAAGTTGGGCTGAAGTTTGCAAATCAATACAATGTGTTGGCTTGCTGGGAACTTCCCTCATTTTGTTAAGGATTACATTTCTACATGGTTTGCAGACTAGATGTTAATCAGTGGCTGTTGGCCAGGGAGGCCAAACCCTACCAGCAAATAAATGCATTTAAGATGTTAGGGAGTGACCAAAGAGGAATATGTATGCAGAGACCTGGAAAATATGAAACCAGTTAAGAACTCAAAGGTCATTTTGTTCAGGGCAAAATTCTTGTGCATGGTGCTGACAGTTTGCCCTCTGGGTGTTTTCAGAGCTTAAAGGATCAAACTTGTCCACATGAAATATGAAATGTCTAATACAGAAACCCCACGTACCCCGTCAGACCAACCTTTTTGCCCTGTAATTACCACGGCTCCAGCTTCACGTGCGATCCCACCCTGTCTATTGCTCTTGCATAGGCGTGGCCTGGCTGAACATCTAGAGGACCCTTTGAAGACATCTTAGGGAATTAAACAAAACAGAATACTTAACAGTCTATGCAAAGGAGGGGGAGGATTATCCTCCATATCTGAGATGGGTTCCCAGTGGTAATGCAACTTTGCTACAATGCAGAAATCTCACCAAGGCTTCTGATGTCACTGTCAAAGTGGACTGCCGTGCTAAAAGGAGGATGAACTATGATCTTCCACTTTCTTTTTCTTTGGAGACAGTCTGGAGTGCAGTGGTGTGATTACGGTTCACTGCAGCCTTGACCTTCCAGGATCAAGCAATCCTCTCCCCTCAGCCTCCTGAGTAGCTGGAACCACAGATGTGCACACTACACCTGGCTAATTTTTAAGTTCTTTCTATAGAGACAAGGTCTTGCTACATTGCCCAGGCTGGTCTCAAACTCCTAGGCTTACGTGATCTTCCCTCCTCGGCCTCCCAAAGTGCTAGGATTACAGGCGTGAGCCACCACACCTGGCTGATCTTCCCTTTGTACCAAATTGGTTATTTTCCTGCAGGTGGACAGGATAGAGTAGGCACTTATGTTGTGGAATGGAGACCTTAAGAACCACGTGTTTTGGGCTGGGCGTGGTGGCTCACACCTGTAATCCCAGCACTTTGGGAGACCGAGGTAGGCGGATCATGAGGTCAAGAGATGTAGACCATCCTGGCAAACGTAGTGAAACCCCATCTCTACTAAAAATACAAAAATTAGCCAGGCATGGCGGCAGGTGCCTGTAGTCCTAGCTATTCGGGAGACTGAGGCAAGAGAATCGCTTGAACCCTTGAGGTGGAGGTTGCAGTGAGCCGAGATCGTGTCACTGCACTATAGCCTGGCGACAGATTGAGACTCCATCTCAAAAAAAAAGAAAAAAAGAAAAAAAAAAAAGAACCAAAAAAAAGAACCATGAGTTTTGCCAAGAGATGGATTGTGAAGAGGCGATAACTCAAGAAGATGAAGTAGAATTACTTCCGTCTTCCGGTTTCTGGCCCTCACAATGTGACAAATGTTGGTATTTGTCACAGTGGTACTGGGCCCCTGGTACAGTTTCCTCATTCATCTGCGGAACCCTGATGCAAATAGGGCCCTGTATGCTGGGCCCTCGTCAACTGATCCTTGCCCCCTAGAATAAACCTGAGCTGTTCAGAGTCCTGCTCCACACTAAGTCTGAGCTGATACATTCTTTTGAGCTAAGGTATTGATGACTCTTAATGGCTTAATGTTATCCTTCTTTGTTGAGCTTTGCATGTAAAAGAAGCCTTTAATGCCTTCAAACTTATACCAAGCAAGCGAATCCTGTGGGAATTCCGGGCACCAGGGGAGATACGATAGTTTTGGTCAGAGATGTCTTTCAACACCTAGCACAGTGTAATTTGTCGAATAATAACTGTCAGCTGATGTGCAGGGTGGCCAGCAAGTCTGGAAACATAGAAGTGATTTTATCATGTAAGGAAATTAATATCAACACAGCATTTCTGCATCCCCTGACGTTTCTAGACTTAGTGACCACCCTGAATTCTGAGCGTTTACCACGTGCTGTCATAAATGCTCTCACTTAATCTTCCCAACAATCCTATGATGTAAGTATTATTATTTATCATCCCTGTTTTACATATGAGGACAAAGAGGCTTAGAGAAGCTAAGTTGAGGAATTAACTCATCGCTGGTCTGTAGCTTTGACCGAAGAGCTGTGTTGCTACCTTTACTTTCTTTCTTTTTTTTTTTTTTTTTGAGATGGAGTCTCCCTGTGTCACCCAGGCTGGAGAGTACAGAAGTTGCTCACTGCAACCTCCACCTCCTGAGTTCAAGTGATTCTCCTGCCTCAGCTTCCCCAGTAGCTGGGATTACAGGTGCCCGCCACCACGCCCAGCTATTTTTTTTTTTGTATTTTTGGTAGAGACGGAATTTCGGTATGTTGGCCAGACTGGTCTCGAACTCCTGGCCTCAAGTGATCTGCCAGCCTCGGCTTTCCAGAGTGCTGGGGTTACAGCCATTGCACCCAGCCACTATCTTTACTTTCTACTGAGAGTGACCATCCCTCCTCAACCCTAGATAGAAACTGAAAAAGGAGCCTGAGGCTGTATGTCCCCAGGCTTCTGGATTTCTGTAGAGTATTTTCCACTGATCTTTTCTGTTGAGTGGTTGCCTTGCAGTTTCTCCCTTGTAAGGCAGCCTGACCATTAAACCCTTCATCTCAAGAGGTTGTTTGCCCAATACTACAAGCAAATCAGCACTGGGGTGAAAAGTCACAGCCATAGGTGCTCAGGTCTGGGCATCCTCCTGAGTAGCTGGGACTACAGGCCTGCACTATGCCCAGCTGACTTTTTTGTGGAGACAAGGTCTCGCTATGTCGCCCAGGCTGGCCTCTAAGCCCTGGGCTTCAGTGATCTTCCTGCCTTGGCTTCCCAAAGTGCTGGGATTACAGGCATGAGCCACTGCACCTGCTTGATCTTCCCCCTTTACAAAATTGGTTTTTTTCCTGTAGGCACTTACGTGTGGGATGATGACTTTAAGAACCGTGAGTTTTACCAAGAGACGGATTGTGAAGAGGCAATAACTTGGGGAATGTTCTTGGCAGAAGTAGGTTAAGTTTAGATTTGATCTCTTGTTGGTCATTAATAGGCTTGAGGAGCCTAGCATCATCTCCAATTTGGAAGCTCTGGTTTAAAAAAATCTCCTCCCGGCTGGGCGCAGTGGCTCATGCCTGTAATTCCAGCACTTTGGGAGGCCGAGGCTGGCGGAGCATGAGGTCAAGAGATGGAGACCATCTTGGCCAACATGGTGAATTCCTGTCTCTACTAAAAATACACAAATTAACTGGGCATGATGGTGCACACCTGTAATCCCAGCTACTTGGGAGGCTGAGGCAGGAGAATCACTTAAACCTGGGAGGTGGAGATTGCAGTGAGATTACAGGCTGAGGCCAGAGGATCACTTAAGCCCAAGAGTTCAAGACCAGCCTGGGCAACATAGAGAGACCCCATCTCTACCAAAAAATTTAAAAATTATATGGCAATGGTGGTGCGTGCCTGGAATCCCAGCTACTTGGGAGGCTGAGGCAGGAGAATCAGTTGAACCCAGGAGTTTGAGGCTGCAGTGAGCCGTGACGGTGCCACTGTACTCCAGCCTCGGAGACAGAGCAACACCCTGTCTCTTAAAAAAAAAAAAAAAAAAAATTAAATTAAATTAAAAAAAGAAAATCCCCTTCTAATGCAGAAGGAGGATGTGGTTTCCTATTGGACAGACTGCAGGGAGTGGCCATTTCCTTTCAGACTGCCTGCCTGCCCACACACTTAAGCACATAACGGATTTCAGGCCCCACGTGGAGGCTTGCTACCCTGAATTATGTCTAGGCTGGTAAAACTCAAACCAAACTCATCACAAAACACTTAGTCCCATAAAAGAACCCCTCTTTTTATGATGGAGAAACTAACCAGTCTTGAGCAGGAGAGGGTAGGGAAACTGCCGTAAGATATAATTACAACCATGGTAATATTAATAGAGGTACACTCTGCATGCCTTTTGCCTTTTGTCCCAGATCTGAGAGTGGCTGACTGGTTAGTTAACGTGAACGAGCGTGATTGGCCCTGTTAGAACTGTACATGGATCTAGAAAAAGAAGCAGCGATGCTTTGCCTGTTTTTCACTGTGAGCCCCGTCCTACTTCGTGTGGGGGAAGTGGAAGTGGTGGTCTTAGCCTGGCTCGCTCCCCCTTTTGGAGGTTGAACAGAATTAATATGAAAACAGAAGTATTTTTTGAAAATTTAAGTTTAAATTTTTGGCCATGCGCAGTGGCTCATGCCAGTAATCCCAGCACTTTGGGAGGCTGAGGCAGGCGGATCACTTGAGGTCAGGAGTTCAAGACCAGACTGGTCATTATGGCGAAGCCCCAACTCTACTAAAAATAGAAAAATTTCCCGGACGTGTTGGCGGGCACCTGTAATCCCAACTACTTGAGAGGCTGAGGCAGAAGAATTGCTTGAACCCAGGAGGCGGAGGTTGCAGTGAGCTGTGGTCATGCTACTGCACTCCAGCTTGGGCGACAGAGTGAGGGACTCCATTTCAGAATAAACACACACATAAATAAATAAATCTTTTTTTTTTTACAGGCGAGATCTTGCTCTGGCACCCAGGCAGGAGAGTAGTGGACTGATCCTAGCTCACTGCAGCCTCGAACTTCTGGTCTCAAGCGATCCCCCTGCCTCAGCCTCCTGAGAAGCTGGGACTACAGACATGTGCCACCATGCTAAGCTAGTTTTTAATTTTTTTTTTTTCTTTTTGTAGAGAAGGGGTCTTGCTGTGATGCTCAGGCTGATCTTTAACTCCTGGGCTCAAGTGATCTTCCCACCTCAGCCTTCCAAAATGCTGGGATTACAGGCATGAGCCACTGCACCCGGCCCCCATTGTATTTCTTAGGGGTTGTGAAGGAGACTTACGAACTCTCTGTGATATCCAAGGTTAGGCTGGGTATTAGGAGTCACTGTCCTGAATTAGTCTTGCACCTAGCACACCCTGTGAAACCAAACATTCCCGTGTGGCACAAAATAGGTGGCCCCACTCTGTCATTACTATACGTGACATCCTTCAAGGGATGGCAGAACAAACTGAAGCATTTATAGCAAAGCAAAACTAAATGAAAATCCAAACAACTTGCCTTCTGAGAGGTGGCTACCGGACTTTATTAAGGCATTTACTGGACAATGAAATAATCAGTCATACGAAGGCAATAAACAAGAATATGAATGCTGCTACCTACCAGGAATTGGCCAATAAAGTGAAATTTCCAATTTAATTTAATTTAATTAGTTCCGGAATATATGTGCAGGATGTGCAGGTTTGTTACATAGGTCAACGTGTGTCATGGTGGTTTGCTGCATCTATCAACCCATCACCCAGGTATTCAGGCCTGCATGCATTAACTATTTATCCTGATGCTCTCCTTCCTTCAACCCCCTGACAGACCCCAGTGTATGTCATTCCCCTCCCTGTGTTCATGTGTTCTCATTGTTCAGCTCCCACTTATGAGATCAATAAAGTCAAATTTCTAACTGTCTGAAATTCCTTTTAAAAAAAAAAAATATATAAAAAATCCCTAGAGTTGGAAGGATGAGTAGAGCAATGCTAGGTACAATTCAGGTTTTTGTTTGTCTTTTTTTTATAGCACCTGTCAGTGCTATAAAAAGGCAAGAAGGAAAATCATCCTTATGAAGAGAAATGGATGCCCGCCAAGGGCTGGGATTTGATCTTTCAAGTTCTCTTTTCTTCCTTTTGGAATCACTGGGTTTATGAAAGAAAGTGTTGAAAAATATGCAGAACGTGAGAGATTCGTCGTCTTTGTCCTAATGTTCACTTGTTACACAATACCAGACCAGGGCCTTACTTCCTTCGTGCTAGTTTTCTCCTTTCAAGACGGTGGAATACGATGGTAATTATAGCTTGTGGGTCCTTTGGCGAAGGGAGTATTGATAAGAATATGTTGTCCAAGGCGGCCTATTTTGTGACCTCCCCCAAGGGTTGTTATTCCAGCCTAGGTTGAGGTCAAATAGTTGGACAGTATTTGAAAAGTGTCACAATGCAACGTGCTATTTGGCTCAACGTCTGAATGTACTCTTGTCCTCCAGAGTGGAGTATCGGTGGTGTGGACGTCAGCCCCAAACGGACTCAGGGGATCCTCACAAAAGGAACAAGTTGGGCCGGGCATGGTGGCTCATGCCTATAATCCTAGTACTTTGAGAAGCCGAGATGGGAGGGTTGCTTGAGGCCAGGAGTTGGAGACCAGCCTGGGAAACATAGTGAGACCCTGTCTCTACAGAAAAATTGAAGAAATAGTCAGGCATGGTGGCGTCTGCAGTCCCAGCTACTTGGGAGGTAGAGGCGGGAGGATCGCTTGAACCCAGGAAATCAAGGCTGTAGCAAGCTATGAATACACCACTGTACTCCAGCCTGGATGACAGAGAGAGATCCTGTCTCTTAAGAAAAAAAGAAAAAGAAAAGAAAAACTTTATAGCTTAATGTGATCAAGGCATTGATCCCCAATAATAGGATCAGGTTAAAGTCATGTGGCGGATGGCTACAGAAGTGACTATGTCTGGAGAATGTGCACCTGTGTCTTTCTGAATGGATGTGCAAGCGTTTACATGCTTGTGTGTTCACTTGACATCCCAAATCCAAATGTAAATGAGTTTAGTGCCTGTATTTTTTTCCTTCTTCCATCAGAGCAGATATCTGAGGCTCAATATTTGGGTGGGGAAGAGAATATATGTTTGAGATAGAGTCTTGCTCTGTCACCCAGGCTGCAGTGCAGTGGCGCAATCTCACCTCACTGCAACCTCCGCCTCCTGGGCTCAAGTGATTCTCCTGCCTCAGTCTCCCGAGTAGCTGGGATTACAGGTGCCTGCCACCACACCTGGCTAATTTTTGTGTTTTTAGTAGAGATGGGGTTTCACCATGTTGGCCAGGCTGGTCTCAAGCTCCTGACCTCGTGATCCGCCCACCTCGGCCTCCCAGAGTGCTGGGACTACAGGCGTGAGCCACCGTCCCCGGCCGAGAATACTTTTTAGGATTGCCCTTTCTTTAAGTAGGAAAAAGGCAGTGAGATCCACTCTGATAGGCTGTTTGGATTGGAGACCAGCTTTGACAAGGTCCCAAAAAGCTCAGGGCCCTGTTCTCCGTTGGTGAGGCAGGTGTAGGGAGTGTGCTGTCAGCTGTGTAAACAGGTTTCTGTTCTGTGTGGTGCTTGCCTCATGCTTTCATGGAGCCCAGAGAGGCTGGGAAGAGCCCTTAGGTCCTTGTTTCAGGGTCAATCAAGCCCTGACCTCTTACCTAGACCAGTCTCCCCAAGCATTCAGGCCAGGGCTGCAGTCAGCCTTCGCGTAGGACTCAGATCTCTGACTCTCCTAAAATATGAAGGTTTTAGAATCCTGGGCAGGCAGATGAGGGAAATACTTTCTCCTCTGCACCTTCTGGACATGTGCTTCCGTGTGAGTAAGGTAGACTTGTGTGTATGTACAGCAGTGCATGTATGATAGCAGTGCATGTGCAAAAATTCAATTACACCCTAAAAAGAAAAAAAAAATTCAATAAAAAATATAAAGTGTCCACTGTGTCCCACACATTGTGCTGTACCTTTGGTGGTGACCCAGTGGTGTGAAAGATGCATAAAACTTCAATATTGGCCGGGCGCGGTGGCTCAAGCCTGTAATCCCAGCACTTTGGGAGGTCGAGACGGGCGGATCACGAGGTCAGCAGATCGAGACCATCCTGGCTAACACGGTGAAACCCCATCTCTACTAAAAAATACAAAAAAAAAAACTAGCCGGGCGAGGTGGCGGGCGCCTGTAGTCCCAGCCACTCGGGAGGCTGAGGCAGGAGAATGGAGTGAACCCAGGAGGCGGAGCTTGCAGTGAGCTGAGATCCGGCCACTGCACTCCAGCCTGGGCGACAGAGCGAGACTCCGTCCCAAAAAAAAAAAAAGCTTCAATATTGAAGTAGAAAAAATGATTCAGGCACATTGAGACAAACAGGTCTGACTGCTTCTCCTGCCTGTTATCGTACTGACTCGTGGCTAGTGCTGATTAACAGCAGTGGCAAATTCTTTATGAGTGGCTCTTCATAAGGAGAATTAGTGGCTCCATAAACTCAGATATTCTTAAAATGAGGCACCAAGGCGAATTGCCATTTAACTCCCCAGGCTTCCAGAGCTGAAGTGGAGCGCAGGACCATGGGGGTCTGGTTGGGAGTGGGGCAGGGGTGGAGGGTCACTGAGTCACATACTTTTAGACTGTAGAAAATATATTTTCTTACCAGTAAAATGGGAGCTGCAATGAGAATTAAATGAGATAACATAGGTACGACATTTAACCCAGTGCATGGCATAGAGCAAATGTTCCATAGATAGTGACTGTTATTATTAGAAAGGCCCTGCTGGGCGCAGTGGCTCATGCTTTGTAATCCCAGCACATTGAGAGGCCAAGGTGGGTGGATCGCTTGAGCCCAGGAATTTGAGACTAGCCTGGGCAATACAGCAAGACCCTGTCTCTCTATTTAAAAAAAAAAAAAAAAAAAAAGGCCTGACTATCAATATATTTAATACCTTTGAAAATCAGGCCAGGCATGGTGACTCATGCTTGTAGTCCCGGCACTTTAGGAGGCCGAGGCAGGTAGATCACTTGAAGTCAGGAGTTTGAGTCCAGCCTGGCCAACATGGAGAAATCCCCATCTCTACTAAAAATACAAAAAAAAAAAAAAAAAAAAAAAAAAAGTCGGATGCGGTGGCTCACACCTGTAATCTCAGCACTTTGGGAAGCTGAGGCAAGTAGATCACCTGATGTCCGGAGTTCAAGACCAGCCTGGGCAACATGGTAAAACCCCGTCTGTACTAAAAATACAAAAATTAGCTGGGCGTGGTGGGTATGACAGTAATCCCAGCTACTGGGGAGGTTGAGGCGGGAGAATTGCTTGAGCCTGGGAGACTCTGTCTCAAAAAAAAAAATAATAATAATTTAGCTGGGTGTGGTGGCATGCACCTGTAATCCCAGCTACTCAGTAGGCTGAGGCAGGAGAATCTCTTGAAACTGGGGGGCGGTGGTTGCAGTGAGCCAAGATTGTGCTATCACACTCCAACCTGGGTGACAGAGCGAGACTCCGTCTCAAGAAAAAAACCCGGAAACAAAACAAAACAAAGAATTGGGCCTTTCTTCTGTATTTAATATGGAGACATTAAAGGCATTTCAGCAGAGGAGTGATCTTATCACAGCTCCACATTTGGCAGTGGATATGGGATGGATTAGGGGGTAGAAAGATGGGAAAAGGAGAAACTAGCCGAGGCAATTGCAGGAGCCCAGGTAAAAGGGGGCATCTCAGAGGGCAACTTGGAGCGATGGGGATGGATGGGAGAGAACTTGCAAAGGAGAATCAGGGGAACCTGGAAATTGACTAGATGAGGTGGACTGAGGTAGAATGAGTCTATGCCGGGTGACAGGGAAGTGACTTCTTTATTCTGCTTTCTCAAACACCCCTGCTGCCTCTTTGAAGGGTATATCAAGTCTTGAGGAGGCGGTGTTTGAGAAGAGATGATAAACCGAGCTTCAGACATCTTGAGTTGCTGGTGGGGTATCTTGATCAAGGGGTTCAACACGTAGAGAGTGGAATTAGGAAGAGATGTGATGGGGCGATCTGAGTAGAATCCCCCTTGCAGTCATGGGAAGGCTGTGAGGCCATAAAGAGAGACCTTGACAGTGGAGAGCATGGATTTATCAATGGGGAATGCCATTGATTTGACGATCGCCCTGCACACGAGGTGGAAGGCAGAGAGCACTGGAGCTGGACAGGGAGATGAGAAGCCCATTTGAGGGGTGAGAGCAGCCTCCAGGAAGACCTGTTTCCTGGAAGCCAAGCCAGGAGACAGTTCAAGGGGGAAGGCGAAACGTTGCAGAAATCAGGGTTAAAGAGATCACTAGCTTTTGGAGGGAGGTGGCTATTTTGACCTGGGAAAAGAGCTTCAGTGAGATGGCCGTGGTGGGCACTGGATGGGTAGGGGCAAAAGCACATGTTGGAAGAGAGGAAGAAGTCCTGGAGATTCATCTTGGAAATCTTCGTCAGAGAAGAGACTGGGGTGTTAAATTGATGAATGAGGCCAGGCATGGTGGCTCATGCCTGTAATCTCAGCACTTTGGGAGGCTGAGGTGGGTGGATTGCTTGAGGTCAGGAGTTCAAGACCAGCCTGGCCAACATGGCAAAACCCTGTCTCTACTAAAAATACAAAAATTAGCCAGGTATGGTGGTACCTGCCTGTAGTTCCAGCTACTCAGGAGTCTGAGGCACTAGAATTGCTTGAACCTGGGAGAGGGAGGTTGCAGCAAGCCGAGATCACACCACTGCACCCCAGGCTGGGTGACAGAATGAGACTCCGTCTAAATAAATTAATAAATTAATAAATTAATAAATTAATAAATAGAGGGGATGAAAGGGTTGCTCTCAAGTGTTTTAGGTTAGAAGTGATGCAATCAGGTTATCAAGCAGAAGAGAAGGAGTGACTGGAGTGAAGATAAAGATAAAAGGTGGCAGACAGGGCCAGGCACGGTGGCTCATGCCTGTAATCCCAACACTTGGAGAGGCCAAGATGGGAGGATTGCTTGAGGCCAGGAGTTTGAGAACAGCCTGGGCAACATAGTGAGACCCTCATCTCTATTAACAAAATAAAATCAAAGTGCAAGACTGATGGAGCTGAATGGCAAAAAATCCTCCAGGAGATGGGAGAGAAAAGGATCAGGAACAAAGGCCTTCTCCCAAGAGAGAGAAAAATAGAAGGAAAAAAATTCAGAAGTTGAGGTAAGGAGTAGGGTAGACAAGGCAGTGTCTGCACATAGCTGTGGCGTCTCTGGGTGTTATGTTAATGACGAACAGAGAAGTTGAGGACGGTCATGGCGGGAAGAGGCCAGGCCATCTGCAGGGAGAACAGCAGGGCTGGGCAGGTTGGAGATGCCAGGGAATTCCTCAGGGAACGCAGCAGGGAACCCGCGGGAGATGACTGAAGGATGGTGGAGCCCTTGGGCGGGCTTGGGTGAAGGTAGGGGCTTTCTGCAGCCATACTCTGAAATCTGGGTGCCAGGGCACAGAAACTGGATGGAGACTGGACAGGCCTGGCTTGCTGGGTGGGCTGTCTTGGGGCTGGGGGATTTCTACCTTCAAGAGCAGCAAATGAACCAAACTAGCGGGACAGGCCGTGAGTTCAGAAGAAATAAAAGTGCTTTCCATTTCTTTGCTTGAGGTAGGAGCGTGGGCAGCGGAAGCGTTGGGCGGGCATCCATGTCCTGGCTGCCTCTCCTGCTCCGAAACCCCCCTTGGGTTCTGCTGCCAGATTCTCATTGCATGACTTTCTTTCTCTCGGTGAAAGACGAGAGGGTGACTCTCCCGAGAGACGGGAAAATCTGTCCCATTGTTTGTGCGCCCCTCTGCTCCCCTGCGAGGGATGTCTGGCTTCTTTACGGCTCCTCTAATAGACCGTGTTTAATCGTCACTGTCAGGCGGTGAGGAGCAGCCGTCGGTGGCCTGGTGGCAGTTTATAGGCCCAGGGCCATATGTCCCAGAGTGACATGCAGGGTTGCAACTCTGCAATGACAAAGAACAGCCGCGGTGACCACAGCGTGAACCATGACTGATGACAATCTGCAGGGTTTTTTGCATCAACCTGGCAGCATGGCTCACGTAATGGGTGAGTGTATTTGGGTTCAGATTTAAAGCAGTGTACAGTGTCAAGGGATCATCTGAGTTAACCTCAGCAGGTCCACCTGAAACTTTGGTGGATCCTACAATAGATATTAAAAAAAAAAAAAAAAAAAAAAAAGCCCAGGTGCGGTGGCTCACACCTGTAACCCCAGCACTTTGGGAGGCCAAGGCACGTGGATCACCTGAGGTCAGGAGTTCGAGACCAGACCAGCGAACATGGAGAAACCCTGTCTCTACTAAAAATACAAAAATTGGCCAGGCATGGTGGCACATGTCTGTAATCCCAGCTACTAGAGGAAGCTGAGGCAGGAGGATTGCTTAAACCTGGAAGGTGAAGGTTGCAGTGAGCCAGGATGGTGCCACTGCACTCCAGCCTGGGCAACAGAGCGAGACTCTGTTCCCGTCCTCCCAACCACCCAAAAAAGGAGAGCCTGGCCAACATAATGAAACCCTGTCTCTACTAAAAATACAAAAATTAGCTGAGTGTGGTGGTGGGTGCCTATAGTCCCAGCTATTTGGGAGGCTAAGGCAGGAGAATCACTTGAACCTAGGAAGAGGAGGCTGCAGTGAGCCAAGCTTGCCACTGCACTCCAGCCTGGGCAAGAAATTGAGACTCTGTCTAAAGAAAAAAAACAAAAAACCAAAAAAAAAAAAAAAAACAGGGGACCGGTGAATGTGGACCAAGAGCACTGTGGTCAAACCTGGGTTGGAGTCCACAAGGTGACCTCTGGGCCTCAGACTCATCGTCTGTAAAATGGGCATGCTAATATGTGCCTTGTAGCATCACTGGGGAGATACAGGCGATAGGCCACAAAAGGGTGATTATTTTACACACCTCACAGAAGTGAGCACAGCATGTAGTCATTGTTTGCTTTTAACATTTCTCTCCCCCACCAGACGATGTCATCCTTGAAGGTGGAAACATGTGTCCCCAGAGGTATCTTGACTCTCAATAAGTAGTTGTTGAATAAATGAGTTGCTGGATATTAACAACTCACATTTGCTAAGTGTGGATGTGCCAGGTTGCATGTGTGTATTTATCTCATGGAATCTTCATGACAACTTAAAAGGGGAAATGCTGCTATTATTTACAGATGGGGATACAGAGGCTTAAAGAGGTTCAATAACCTGCCTAAGTTTGCACAGCTAGTAGTTAGTGGTGGAGCAACCTCTTATCCACTCTTAGAGGGGCCGGGAAAGGCTCCAGTTGAGGATTTAAATCTCAGGGGTGCTCACAGCCACTGTGAACCAAGATGGGGAAGATGTGTGGTCACGAGTTTTCTTCTAACTCTTTTCAAGTAGCTTCTCCTACTGGAGCTGTGCAAAGAGCTAAGGCCACTTGGCCCATCTTGCAGGCCCGTGCCCGTATTAGGTAAAAAATATTCAGAAGCTGTTCACACACATGAAGATCCATTAGGCACTATACAACAGACGGTGACCCCGCCAGGGAAGTGTCGACTCGTGGTGGGGCTGGGTGGGTCCCAAGACCTGGAGTGCCTGCATTGAGTTTCCTGCGCCGAGCCTGCTGCTCTCATGATTAATGCGACAGTGGAAAATTCCTCCCTTGGTTTATTTTTTTCCCCTGAACCGAGAGCTCCACGTAGGAGCTGTGAGTGCCTCAGGGTGATACTTTCCCATTTATCAGTACGTGGCTTACTCCACCCTCACCTGGACGGATGGCTCACGTTGCAGGAGGGCAAGGTGGGGATCGGGCCAGGCGACAACTCCCCAGGCTTGGGCCCCGAGGCTCTGCGGCAGGCAGGGGCCCTGAGAATGCGGGGTTGTTATTTTCCAGGTCCCTCTGCTGTAGTCATCTTGCGGCACGGAATGCAAAGGCTCCTGTGGCAGGAACCGAAGCTTAGCACCCCGGGGTTCCCTGACACTGAAGCAGAAGGTCCTGCCTCTGAATAGGGCCTCACTGACACCATTGGAGAAAGAAAGACCGTTTTCTGCCTTTAAAGAGCTCTGGAAGTCTGCCCACAGGTTAACAGCGATTACCGCCACGGTGACGTCTACTTTTTCAGTTTCATTTCAGGTGTTCTACAATGAAATTATATTGCTTTAATAATCAGAGGAAGAAAGCTCTAGCATGACATTAGCCTCCTGTGTGCTCAGCAGATCCCTCTCTTTGGGGTGTTCTTTGGGGAAGACGAAGACGAAGAAGAAGTTGTTCTTCTCTCCTCTAAGCGCACCTGACCTCACTTCACCCCCGATGCAATTTCTGGTCCTGTAATTTTTCTTCATAGCTTCCACTTAAAACGAACCAACCAACCAACCAACCAACCAGGCCAACAAACAAATCTGATAATCGATCTGAAGTATTTATTGGACTCCTGTGATGGGCTTAATCTCTCAAACTCTTGGATTTTTTTTTTTTTTTTTTTTTTTTTGACAGTATCTTGCTCTGTTACCCAGGCTGGAGAGCAGTGGTGCGATCTCAGCTCACTGCCACCTCTGCCTCCCGGGTTCTAGTGATTCTCCTGCCTCAGCCTCCCAAGTAGCTGGGATTACAAGTGCATGCCAGCAGGCCCGGCTCATTTTTGTATTTTTAGTAGAGATTAAAATTAATCATCTGATTAAAGAGATGAACAAAGGGCATCTAAGGGCTATGAGATTAGCCCAAGAATACCCACTAGGAATTGACTGAACCAACACTGAGTCCCAGTCTCTTGACTTCCCATTCATAAGAAGATGAAATTAACATTACTGGAATCAGACAGAATCAGGGTTTCACTATGTTGGCGAGGCTGGTCTTGAACTCCTGATCTCAGGTGATCTGCCTGCCTCGTCCTCCCAAAGTATTGGGATTACAGGCATAAGCCACCACGCCTGGCCTGGATTTTTATTTATTTATTTTTGTTTTTATTTTATTTATATATGTATGTATGTAAAGTTTTGTTTCTTTTTGAGGCAGTCTCTCTCTCCCCCAGGCTGGATTACAGTGGTGCAATCATGGCTCACTAGAGCCTCCACCTCCTGGGCTCAAGTGATTCTCCCACCTCAGCCTCCTGAGTAGTTGAAACTATAGGTGTAGGTGTATGCCACTATGCCTAGCTAATTAAAATAATTTTTTTTTTTAGAGATCGGGTCTTCCTATGTTGCTCAAGCTGGCCTTGAACTCCTGGCCTTCAGCGATCCTCCTGCCTTGGCCTCCCAAAGTGCTGGGATTATAGGTGTGAACCACCACAACAGGCCCATGGGCTTAATCTCTTAAACAGTTTTTTTACTTCCTTGTAATCTTTTCTGCATCTATGTAGAACCTTGCTTCTCCCGTCTTTGCTTTAGAATAATGCTGCTGAGAATTTGGGAGTATTTTCCTTTTGATGCCATTTATTCTTCCCCAAATGATAGGCTTTCTTTTCTACCATGTTAATAATTATTTTCTTCTTCTAGTGTGGTGACTCAGATGCTAAAATTAAAAAAAATGGTTATTTTTCTCCCATGAAATTCCTCCAAAATCTTAATTTTGGGCATTATGGTTGGGATTTTGCTCTGATAAAGTGACACCTAGAAGATGGGAGAAATTAGGAAAGAGGTGGCTCTATCTGACTTCTCTGCTGAACCTGCTCTTTTTCAAATGTTTTCTTCCCATGCTGCTCCCAAAGTGAGGTCCTTTATGGAATCTGAGCCGTGCTTAGAATAATATGGAGATTAGCTTTCAGTACAGATACACACTTCACTTTAAGTAAAACTTATTTATAAACATCAGGAGGAATGATTCGCTTTGCAAAAAGATGCTTTGCTAATAATAAGAATTCACCATAGGATACTTTATATAGTCAACTTCCCAGTGCATAGAAATGCTATCATTGCAAAAATTCAATATGAATTCAGCAGCATAGAATTTTCAGGAAGTAAGGCATACCTGCACGTACCTGTATGATTAGGAACCCCAATGATGTGTTTTCTCTGGAGACTGTAGGACCTACTATCTTGTCACCCCAAAGGTGATGTCACTGACAGTATTATGGAACCCAAATTGTGCTTGTGAGTGAGGTTAAGCTAATCAGCACTGAGCTCACAGCATTATTCTGTTTAAACCATAACAGAGGGGCTGTCTGATTCCGGTAATGTTAATTTCATCTTCTTATGAATGGGAAGTCAATAGACTGGGACTAAGTGTTGGTTCAGTCAATTCCTAGTGGGTGTTCTTGGGCTAATCTCATAGCCCTTGGATGCCCTCTGTTCATCTGTTCAATCAGAAGTATGTCCTAGAGAGTCTGTGCAGGTCATTCTCAACCTAATTTCCTCATTCTTTGATGACATTCAGCTATGTGGATAGGAGGCTGGGACTCTCTTGGGAGCTGCACAGGAGATTTTGGAATTTTACTTTATCTGGTTATAGTTCTACTGGTTTTAAGGAATTTCACACAACACATAGAGGTAAGAAACGGCATTTCTAAAAGACAGTGTTGTTTCGTGGTTACGTGCTTCCAGGAAGGATGGGAAAAGCCCAGTCTGGGTTAACTCAACATAAGGGATCATACATTACTGACATTCCTACTCCTCTTGCAGGACCTAGAGGGTAACTGAAGTTCTTTCCACCCAGACACTGGGCTGTGAAAAACTCTAGGTCACACGTTGGCTCCTGGAGATGAGGAGCCTTCTTTGTTGTGGCTCTTATCATCTTTAAGGTGCAACACTTCCCCTTTCAGCACCTCAGTTTCCCTGTCTGTAAGAAGGTTCATTTGTCAGTTCTCAGTTTGACTCATGGAACACTTGTGCAAGGTAGAAGAGGGTTATTTTTTATTTTTAATCTTTTGAGACAGAGTCTCGCCCCGTCGCCCAGGCTGGAGTGCAATGGCACAATCTTGGCTTACTGCAACCTCCACCTCCCGGGTTCAAATGATCCTCCTGTCTCAGCCTCCCAAGTAGCTGGGATTACAGGTGCCGGCACAGCGCCTGGCACAATGCCTGGCTATTTTTTGTAGTTTTAGTGGAGATGGGGTTCCACCATGTTGGTCAAGCTGGTCTCAAATTCCTGACCTCATGATCCGTCCCCTTCGGCCTCCTAAAGTTCTGGAACTAACAGGCATGAGCCATCACGCCTGGCCAGAAGATCATTATTAACTGCACTGGGTTGAGGGAGAAGCACTAGATGAAAAGAAAGACCAAGGAAGCTCCATTTTCATAATGAAGCAATTCTGTCTCAAAGACAGATCTTGGGAGAAGGGATGAGGCCAGAGGCTTAATCATGAGTGATTGTCTTTAAGACTGAACCCCAAATCCCTGGTCAACAGTTTCTGGGAAAATGCCCCCTTTACCCAAGTGTCTGGTGACTGGAATTTTAGCTGAAGTCTCCTGGAATTTCAGATGAAGCTCAGCCTAGCTAATCGAGGTGTGAGCTTGTTCACATCCAGAATAGAACAGACACAGGCCGGCCGGGCATGGTGGCTCAAGCCTGTAATCCCAGCACTTTGGGAGGCCGAGGCGGGTGGATCACGAGGTCAGGAGATCGAGACCATCCTGGCTAACATGGTGAAACCCCGTCTCTACTAAAAAATACAAAAAACTAGCGGGGCGACATGGCAGGCGCCTGTAGTCCCAGCTACTCTGGAGGCTGAGGCAGGAAAACCGCGTAAAACCCGGGAGGCGGAGCTTGCAGTGAGCTGAGATCCGGCCATTGCACTCCAGCCTGGGCAGCAGAGCAAGACTCCGTCCCAAAAAAAAAAAAAAAAAAAAAAAAAAAAAAAAAAAAAGAACAGACACAGGCCATGCTTGGATATCCCCAGGGGTCCAAGGAACAAAGGGCATCATCATTGCAGTAAAAAGAAGTCACCAATCCTTGGATTAGGACAACAAATTCTCTTGGGTTTTGAAAAATTACAATTATTTTGAACACCAAGACCCTTTTTTCTGGGGGGGGGTGCTTTTTCTAGGCTGGGTCACTTTTGTTATCACCGTCAACTTCTTCTCACCTTCTTGTCCCTCCCTCTTTTTTTTTTAACCAAATGTCACCACCATCCTAGCAGATTTTCCTTGGAGCGTTTTCTCCCCACCAACTGCCTTCTCCTCTCCAGGATTCCACCTTAGTGCGTTTGGGAGGCTGGGCTCTCTGGGGCTCTCTGGCTCTGTGTCCCTGGAACTCTATTTCTCTGGGTAGCTCCCTCCCAATGAGGCAAGGTACTTCTCCGTAAGGCAACCTGCTGTGTCACGGAGCCATGGCCCTTTGCTGGGGGCTGGGTGGGCTGTGCCATGGTGGGCTAACCTGTCTACCTGGGCTTCCTCTTGGTAGCCCCCCAAGTACACACAGAAATGAGGTAGCAATGGAGGCACACATGCGGGAGCCATTTCCTGGAAGGGCCGCATGTTTCACTCATTCATTCTTTGGCCATCACCCTCCAGACAGGGAAGAGCTGGACCTGAATCCTTTCTTTCTTTTTTTTTTTTTGAGATGGAGTCTTGCTTTGTTGCCCAGGCTGGAGTGCAATGGTGCGATCTTGGCTCACTGCAACCTCCACCTCCCAGGTTCGAGTGATTCTCCTGCCTCAGCCTCTCGAATACTTGGAATTACAGGCACCTGCCACCATGCCCGGCTAATTTTTGTATTTTTAGTGGAGATGGGGTTTCACCATGTTGGTCAGGATGGTCTCAAACTCCTGATCTCGTGATCTGCCTGCCTCGGCCTCCCAAAGTGCTGGGATTACAGGCCTGAAGTTCTTTCTTAGTGAATTGAATTGAAAAGATCTGGTCAGACATGGTGGCTCACACTTGTAATCTCAGCTCTTTGGGAGGCTGAGGCAGGAGTGTTGCTTGAGCCCAAGGAGTTCAAGATCAGCCTGGGCAATGTGATGAGACCACCCCCGCATCTCTACGAAAAAATTTAAAAAAAATTAGCCAACCATGGTGGTGCACGCCTGTGGTCCCAGTTACTTGGGATGGGAAGGTTGCTTGATCTGGGAAGGTTGAGGCTGCAGTGAGCTAGGATTGCATCACTGCACTCCAGACTGGGTAACAGAGCAAGACCCTTTCTTTCTAAAAAGAGAATTGGATTGTTATCATCCACCCTCAACCTACACATCCTTGAGGAGTAATTCTCTCTCCTCTGTTCTTCTCAATGTGGGAATCAGATATGGGAAAGGAGAAGTGTGTCTTCCCAAAGCCCTGGCAGGGGTGAGATAAGACTCTGACATGTTATCGAATCTCCAAACCTTAGAGCACTGGGGGGTGGGGAGTGGGGGTTGTACATTTCACTACCCAGACTTCAAGGTCCTGGACAGACTGTCAGATCCTGGAGGACAGGCTGCCTCCTGCCCACCACGGCCATAACCCTCATGGGCATTGGCTGGGTCTGGGCCTTGGTAGGCCCTGCAGGGATGGATGACAGCCAGCCTGAATGACAGGCTGATGGAGTCGAGAAAGCAGAACTCATGGGGTCCCCAATAGCTACGGGGATTTTCTGCTTCATAAGGGGAGTTCCAGAGCTCCTCAGAGGTGGTGAGGGTGAGTGCTGCTTGCTGGAAGGGCTGGTGCAAAAACAGTGCGGGGAGGGTGTGGTGTGGCTCAGGGACTCCAGCCTTCTGCTCTGAGAAAGGAGTTGAGGTGCCTCCCTAAGCCGCCAGCCCCAGGGAGGCAGAGGGAGTGGCTGGGACACCTCCCTAGCCGCCCACTCCCACTGGGAGGTAAAAAGGAGTGGCAGGAGGCACCTGCATGTGCCTCTTGCCGCAGGAGAAAAGCCAGAGACACCTGCTGGGGCTGCTGCCTCCCTCCCGGGAAGAGGGCGGAGCTGCTCTCTCGAGCTGCTGCATGCCCGCCTGGGGGGCCCGAGGCTGGGGGTGGTGTGCGGCGGGAGCTGAGAACAGTCAGATGTTTGCCAAGGTTTCACGAAGTTGGGAGCAGATCTCAGGGTGGCAGATGCTACCCTGGAGGACCTTGGCCAGAATTTTCTAGGCCATTGGGATTGCTCCTAATTTAGAAGATTCAGAATCTGGAAGAACGCCCTTTTGGAAGGAGGAACTAGAGGCAGAAGGATCCTGTCCTCCAAAGCATTTGCCTCCAGCCTGTCGGAATTTACCCTGTGGTCTAGCTTGTTCTCTCCCCCAACCCCACCTTCATTCTTCATGGGGCGTGGGGGCAATGGAAAGCAGAGGGTTTGTCTAGTGTGTCCTGTCTGACCTTGACCTCTCCAAGTGCCATGGCCTTCCCACCTGGGGAAAAACCGGGTCACTAGATTTGAAGAGAGCCCCTTGGCTCTGCGCTGGTTAGGACAGCCCAGAGCCCAGGGCGACTTCTGTGCTGGTATTTGATGCTCCACGTATGCACCTCGCCCCATGTGGCTTATCACGTCCAACATCTAACGCTCTTTAGAGGGCATGTGTGTGTCAGTCTGCTAATATGGGATTTTATTTTATTTTATTTTTGGCCCAAAAGTTGAGAATTCAGAATAAGCCCCTTTCTACTCCAAAAGAACACTTGCGAGCGACTGCGCTGATCAACGTCAAATGCCAGCCAAGGACGAGGGAACGAGTGAGCTGCCTAAAGTCTATTTTCTTCTTTTAGTTCCCAACTCACGCTGACAGCTTGGGGATTTTCAGTGACTCAACAAAGAGAATGACAGACAGAGCTCCCTGAGCGGGTTCCACACCACCAGCCATCATCCTTCTCTCTGGAGGTGTCAGCCGACCCCTAGACACCTGTCAGAGCCTCCCGGCCCTCTCAGGAATATATGTGATTGGATATTAAAGAGGGTATTGCCTTGACCCCAGGACCACACACTCCAGAACTAGTTAGAGAGAGAGACTAACAGAACGCAAATTCTGCTCAGTGAGACGGAGAGGTCCTACGGAAGCTTTTATAAGCCAGAATCTTAAAAACATTTCATCTTTGGCTTTCTAAAACAAAACAAAACAAAACAAAAAACTCCTATTTGCTGGCTAAAGACTCACATCCTTAGCATATAAAAATAGAAAGCTTTTTCTTGATGTTTGTTTTAGAAAACAGTATTTTTAACCTCCCTGTAGACCCCGGGGAACAGGCTGCTTGAAGTGAGGGGTCTCCAGGGTGGGAGAAACTCTTAAGGGCTGCAGGGATTCCATACGGAGCCAGGCAGGGTACCCAGCCGGCCAGGGCCAAGGAGTCATCGCCAAGGAATCATCCCCGAAGATGCTGCCTTATCCCCGGGAGAATCTCAGACATCAAAGGCAACTCACCTTAGGAGGGAATCAGATCCCTAACTGGGATCAAATACGGGAAGAGTTTCCAGTCCAGGTAGCTGAAACTTCTCATCCTGGCCATTATCTGATGCTGGCAAGAGGGAGCCCTGAGAATCACCAGGGGGCATTCCCCACGACATTCTGGGAGCTTAAAGTCTGCTGACTGTGCAGCTGGGCTTTCTGCAAATAATAGTCATAATGATAGATGGACAGTGGCAGTCCCTGTCACCCCCACCCCATCGTGCCCTTTCTCTCTAACCATAGACCTGTACCATCTTGATGGAAGGAAACAGGACTTTGACAGTTACCAAAACTCTGATCTGGTGAGATCATTTCATCAGTTTATTGTGTTCAGGTGCAGTGGCTTGGGTGGCATCAAAGCTGAGACGAAAGGTGTTAATCTGAGTGGCAGCGTGTAGATGCCCATATTGTCTCCACAGCCTCGGCTGCCCTAGGCTTATTTTCTCTAGAATCACAAGTTTGAAAATATCCAGGCACAGAACGACGAACTCCAGCCGTCTTCTCGCTTCTTGGCTCTGAACTGTGCCCTTGGCAGACCTTACCCCCTTCCCTGGTGACGGTCGCATCTCCTCTTCCATCCTCCTTCCCCCAGTGGGAACTCGAGGGAAACAAACAGGGAGAACATGAGGTCCAGCACCTTCTTAGGGGGTGCTTTCCAAAAGCCCAGGCCTTAGAGAGGCTCGTGGGAAGGCAGCGCTCTGGATGCCACTTAGATTCCTTTACCCGCTGTGGGAGGCGTTCCAGATGGAAGCCCAGTCCGGGAAAGGAGCCTTGTGGGAATGTCACAGCACACGCGTCCTCTTTCTGGGTGGGCTTATCATGAGACCCACGAGGCAACACAGCAGGGTCCTGGGCCATCAGACCCCAGTGTCTCCTTTCCCAGCACAACAGGCATTGGTTATATCTAGGCCAGTGTTGGGTTATTCTTTCCTGCGGCAGCTGGGTTTGGTGATCATGAGGAACGTTGGCTCCCTGAGTTCCAGATGCTGATATCTCACCTGAAGCACGGTGTAACATTTCGGTTGAGTGCAGAGTTTTAGTTTTATTTTGCGTTCAGGGGCACCATGTGCAGGTTTGTCATATAGGTAAATTGTGGATCTTGGGGGTTTGACATACAGATGATTTTGTCATACAGATACTATGCTGTCGCCCAGCATATATATATATTTTTAATCTCTCCCTCCTTCCATCCTCCACCCTCGAGGAGGCCCCAGAGTCTGTTGTTCCCTTCTTTCTGTCCTTGTGTCCTCAAAGTTTAGCTCCCACTGATAAGTGAGAACATGTGGAATTTGATTTTCTATTCCTGTGTTAGTTTGCTTAGGATAATGGCTTCCAGCCCCATCCATGTCGCTGCAAAGGACATGATCTCATTCTTTTTAATGGCTGCATAGTATTCCATGGTGTACATGGGCCTCGTTTTCTTTGTCCAGTCTGTGGTGGATAGGCACTTAGGTTGATGCCGTGCCTTGCTATTGTGAATAGTGCTGTGCTGAACTGAACTGTGTGAGTGCAGTTCAAGGGATTCTCCTGCCTCAGCCTCCCAAAGCGCTGGGATTATGGGTATGAGCCACTATGCCTGGCCTTAGTCGTGTATTTTATCTGGCAAACCTACCTGTGATGCAGAAAACGTTAACTTTTCCATAGCCAGCCGATCTCTCCTGCCGTGTCTCCCAGCCACTCTGTGTAGGGGAGGATGAGGAGAACATGTGCCCCTCATATATTTCTCTTCTGACACTTCCTCTCAAACCTTTTATCTCAGCCTCTTTTATCCTCAGGGGCTTTGGGGTGAGAAAGACCAAGCTCAGGTACCGTGAGCCTCCAATTGTGCCCAAGCTCTTTCAGCTTGGACACAAGCTTTCACAGGATTAATCTTTCTCTTTTTCTAACCACCAGCATTTATTTCCTAACTCCTCTTACCATCCGTGAGAAACAAAACAGAGTTCAAGGCCCAACTATGTGTGGGACCTGAAATCCAGCTGGAATCTACCTGGTTCAAGCTTGGGCTATTAGAATCATCAAAAATTGTTCAGGTAATAGTGTTTAATTACTTTAATTCCAAGAGTTAATTCCACAAAAACCAAGCAAGCAAAAAAACCTCAAAAATCTAAACTCAACTCCTTACTCTTCGTGAACACCTCTCATGTATGCCTAAGGAGGGAATTTGTGACTTAAATTTTTATGATTTTATTTCCTTTGGGAACAAAGTTACACTGTCCCCCTGCAGGAAGACCCTGATCCTGTCCTAGAATGTGTGCTCTGCCCCGCGTTTTCTGCCATGTTGCTAACAAACATCGGATGAATTTGACTTAGTTCCTCAGGGAGTTATAAACGGAAGTGCACACGGGCTGCAAATGTTCACTGCTCAGCATTCATTTTTAAGATCTTCTGGACACACAAAACACTTTTTTTTTTTCCTAAAACATAAGAAATATGTACTTGATGGGGTTTAGATTGGAGTTGCCTGCTATTATCTTTTTTAAAAAAATTTAATTTAAAATTTTTTAATGAAAAAAACTACTTTCTGATAAATTTAAATACATAGGTTAGATTTTAAATACATACATAAAGTGGGCAAATTTCCAGAAAAACATAGTCAGTAAAATTGATTTAGAAATGGAAAGCCTGTATAATTTTTAAACTTGAAAATAAATAGATCTGTAATTTAAAATCTATCCATTCAAAAGCCACTAGGCCTATATGGTTTAACAGATGATCCCTACCAAGCTTATTTTAAACGTTTTTTTAACTTTCTTATTGTTTGAGATAGGGTTTTGCTGTGCGTCTGAGGCTGGAGTGCAGTGGCACAATCACAGCTCCTGCAGCCTCGACCTCTCGGATTCAAATGATCCTCCTGCCTCAACCTCCCGAGTAGCTGGGACGATAGGTGAGTGCCACCACACTCAGCTCATTTAAATTTTTTTTTTGGTAAAGGTGAGGTCTCACTATGTTGCCCAGTCTGGTCTTGAACTCCTGGGTTCAAACGATCCTCCCACCTCAGCCTTCCAAAGTGCTGGGATTTACAGGTGTGAGCGAGCCATCATGCCCGGCCTCCCTCCCTCCAATAAACCCTATATGGAGCATTCTTGTATGGGGGTTGCCATGATTCAGGACCACGGAAAACTGTCTTATTTAAAAGTCAATAAATGAAAGTACGTCGGCATAGCGTGGAAACTAAAAGAGGAAAAAAAGTCAATAAACATGTTTTTCCTTAACTTGGCTTTCTTCCCTTTGGTTAGGTCCCCTGACCCCTTCCTCCTTCTTATCTCTGTGTCTTCATGCATGCTAAGCACGGAATGTCCTCACCACGCCTTCCCATTCCTAGTAACCCAACCCTATCATCTGTACAGACCCCTAGCAAGTCAGAGCATTCCAGAAGGTGCCTTTCAGGAACCCACAGCTCTGCCATCTTTCTTGTCCTCTGAATGTAGTTACTTTACTATTATCAACCAGAGAGAAGGAACTTGTTTTTATAGGACTCTCGGATATTTGTTTCCTGTCCTGGTCTTAACACACACACATACCCCCACCCCAGAATCCCAAACCTCCCACATGGATGAGATGGGTGGTGGTATTCCACGCTAATGCTCAGAAATCTGTGCTCAGTCATGAAGAGTCTTGGGTTTTCTTTCAGAAAGTTCATTGAGCTTTCTGCCTAGCAAATCAGTCAAGCTTTCCTTCTTAACACCTTTACCTCAAAGGCCAGAAGTATTGATTCTCCTAATTGTATGCTACATGGCATCACTGGACTGCAGCCAGCTATTGTTACTATTGTTGCTACTAGTCAAGGATTCTCATAGTTTCAAGTTTTGTTACGTCTCCTTATTTCTCTTTTTATTTCTTGTTCTTAAATCTCATTCAGGGAGGAAGCTGGCTCAGGCAAGAAGTGGGTAACAACATTTAATGGGCTCTAAAATGCCATATGCATTTTAAATATGCTAAAAAACTGTGTCGTAGATAACTCATTTTTAAGAAAATAGGCTGGACATGGTGGCTCACACTTGTAATCCCAGCACTTTGGGAGGTTGAGGCAGGAGGATCACTTGAGGTCAGGAGTTTGCAACCAGCCTGGCCAACATGGTGAAACCCCATCTCTACTAAAAGTACAAAAAAAAAAAAAAAATTAGCCAGATGTGGTGGCACGGGCCTGTAATCCCAGCTACTCAGGGGGCTGAGGCAGAAGAACCCCTTGAACCCAGGAAGCGGAGGTTGCAGTGAGCTGAGATTGCACCACTGCACTTCAGCCTGGGTGGCAGAGTGAGACTCTTTCAAATAAATAAATAAATAAATAAATAAATAAAAATTCCAAGGAAAGCCCATTTTTGGTACTTTTTGATTCTTTGTTTGCGGCCCCTGTTTGAAGCTAAACTCAACTTGAGCCTGAAGAGCCACAAAAGTATTGAATGAGGCAATTCAACTCTTATTCTCTCAAAAACTGTGAACACAGCCTAGGGGAGAGACCTCTCCACCCATGTACTCAGGAACCATTTATTTAGAATAAAAAGGGTGTGAGGTATAGCGGCTGAAACACAGAATTAGACACCCGTAACTTCTCATTCTGGCTCGGACGCTGACTCTGGCCTGAGGGAGCTCACTTAAAAGCTGCCTCAGTTTCCCTATCTGTAAAGTGGGAATTATAACTGTAGTCACCAGGGCAGGGCTGTGACTTAATTAGCTAATGATTGTAAAAGGCTTTGAAGAGGCTCATAGAAGCTACGGTTGAAGGATAAGATGATTATTAGGTGGACCACATCACCAGGCAGCCGGCCCTGGGGAGACTGATGGGTTTGGAGTCATCTCTTGATGTCCACGGAAGTTGGGCTTCAAAACACCAGGGCCCTGGGGAAGACTGACATGTGCTGCCACCTGGTTAGACAGAGATCAGCAAACTGCAACTGTTTCTTTTTTGAGAATCGCAAGAAATGGTGCTCAATCCTGGCAGGCAAAAAGGAGGTGAGGGGGAACCTGGGGCCAGGCCGACGGCTTGGGACAGGCAGAGAAAGGCCATGTTGGTGACATTGAACAAATGCTCATTCCACACGAAGGCAGCCAGAAAGGGAGGAAAAACAGTTTCTGCCCTCAAAAGATTTGTAGTCTAGTTGAAGTATGAAAATCAACCCTGGCCGTGCTTCGAGAATAATGTGAGTTGGAGGGTTCTCCAGAAGTCAGCGGAGTGGGGCACAAGTTGACGGTGACGACGATGGAATGGCACAGAGACGTTTCCCTCTTGCTTTTCTCTCAAGGGATATGGAATCCTGGCCTGAGCCAGCCATGCCATTGATAAGTGGTTGACTTTGTTTTTTTTTGTTTTTTGAGATGGAGTCTCGCTCTGTAGCTCAGGCTGGAATGCAGTGGCCGGATCTCAGCTCACTGCAAGCTCTGCCTCCTGGGTTCACACCATTCTCCTGCCTCAGCCTCCCGAGTAGCTGGGACTACAGGCGCCCGCCATCTCGCCCGGCTAGTTTTTTGTATTTTTTAGTAGAGACGGGGTTTCACGGTGTTAGCCAGGATGGTCTCGATCTCCTGACCTCGTGATCCACCCGTCTCGGCCTCCCAAAGTGCTGGGATTACAGGCTTGAGCCACCGCTCCCGGCCAAGTGGTTGACTTTGAATCTGAGGCAGGAGAATCGTTTGAGCCCAGGAGGCGGAGGTTGTGGTGAGCTGAGATCACGCCACTGCACTGTAGCCTGGGTGACAGAACGAGACTCATCTCAAAAACAGAGGAAAAAAACAAAAAGGAGAGCAATCAAAATCGGTTTTTGTAATCACAGGTTTTTTCTTTTCTTTTTTAAAATGTTAGTTTCTTATTATAAAAGTAACATAGGTTTGTTTTCATTACATCATAGGGTCTCCTCTCTCAACCTCCCCGACTTCAGCAGATGCTTCCTCCCAGGGAAGTATTTGTCCTGGGACCTGCGTGGAGACCATGGGGGTTGGAGGGAGAAGGAGCTGGCTTGGGAGGTTTTGTCTGCTGGGCAGGCACTGCTCTCCTCTCCAGGTTGGTTGTGAGGGTTTATTGATTGATTGATTGATGGTGTCTCGCTCTGCTGCCCAGGCTGGACTGCAGTGGTGCAGTCATAGCACGTTGCAGACTTCAACTCTTGAGTTCAAGCCATCTTCCTGCCTTGGCCTCCCAAATAGCTGGGACTACAGGCGTGCGCCACCATGCCCAGCTAATTTTTTTGGGTTTTTTTTTTTTTTGTAGAGACATGGCCTTGCTATCTTGCCCAGGCTGGTTTTGAACTCCTGGGCTCTTTCCTTTGCCTCTCAAAGCACTGGGATTGCAGGTGTGAGCCACTGGGCCTGGCTTTGAGTGGTTTTCACCTCAAGTTTCTCTTCCCTTCTTTGTTTCTTGGCTGCTGGCTCTCTGGGTGTATGTTTTCCCCTCTACAACTGGATACTGGCCCGGGAGAGGCACGCGATGCTGCATGGAGTCGTGTCAGCTCAGGCTGATGCTACAGGGCCATCACGCTCCTTTCCTGTGAGGCTGGAGTGCCTGCGGGAATGTGCTCTGGCCAGCCACTGGGCCTGACCTGGGAATGAGGTTCACCCACCTTACTCCTGCTGGCTGTGGCCTCAGCCCTGGCAGAGAAACAGGCTGGTGTTTCCTTAGCTCCCACTGCCATTTTACCACCAGAATCCCATTCATTTTGCTTGGAATCTTTTCTGTTTCATTTCTACTTGTCTTTCTTCCTATTTTTGCAAGCAGGCACCCATGGGCCTCAGTCTCTATAAACTGTGCCTTTCTTCAACACTGAGCTCTGGTGCATTAATCTCTGTACAAATTCTGACCCACTTATTCCAGGGCCTGCTGTGTGTCAGAAGCTGAAGCATGCGTCTCTATAGAACTACTAAGGGGGCTTTTTAGGAGCATCATAGCGATTGTTAGCTAAGAAGGATTTCTTATAAAGAAATGTACCACCCCAAGTCACATACACATACAGACACACACACACACAGAGGCAGACACACACACACACACACAGACATGCACAGACACACACAGACACACATACACAGTCACGCACACACACACACACAGAGACACACAGACACAGACACACAGACACACACAGACACACACCCCCCCCACACAGACGCACACAGACACACACACAGAGGCAGACACACACAGACACACATACACAGTCACACACACAGATACACACAGAGACACACACAGCGACACAGACACACAGACATAGACACACACAGAGACACACACACAGATACACAGACACACACACACCCACACACAGAGAGACACACATAGACACACAAACAGAGGCAGACACAGACAGACACACACACAGACACAGAGACAGACATGCACAGACACACATACACAGTCACACACACAAACACACACAGAGACACACGCAGAGACACACACATACATACAGACACACAGACACAGACACACACAGAGACACACACAGACACACACAGACACACCCACACACAGATACACACACCCACACACAGACACACACCGAGAGACACACATAGACACACACATAGACATACACAGATGCATACACAGAGACACACACAGAGACACACACACACAGAAAGACACACACACCTATCTTATTCCTTTCATTGATATTAATTTCTACCAAATGTGCTTGTTCCAGTTCCACTTCTAGATTAAAAACCCATTGAAGACAGAGACCCCCCCCTTTTTTTTAATCACCTTAGAGCACACACCCAATACATTCACTTATTTAATGTTCCTGTATCTTGTGAGGCAGATACTCTTATCATTACATTTTACAGAACATTGCCAAGGTCAAACAGCTATGAAGGGGCAGATCCAGGACTCAACCCAGGGCCAGGCCCATGCTCTTGGGTACCATTAACTTTGGAATCTGAGGAATTGCTTTGTGTGGCCTCGTCACTGTTTAGATGAGAAAGGGCCCCGTGACACGGTGGCTTTTCTGAGTCTCACAGCGCATTTTCGATCTAGCTGAGACTGGAATCCACACCTGTTGACTCCTAGTCTAGTGCTCTTGATGATAGAATAATCCACTTTGCCTCCTACTGGGAATTGGCCTGGGGTCTGTCTGGACACCCTAGAACCTGGTGTGGGGTCACCAATAACATGTCTGCCACCGTCAAGAGCCTGGCCTGAAGACTTTTAGTCACTGCTTTTTGTTCTAAATATTCCCTTTAAAGGGAGGTGGTGTAACAAATAATGACCTCTCTTTCCCACTTAATGACATGCTCCTTTACCCCATTATCTTTAATGACAGACAGTCACGCAGAGACAAGACGTCACCAGTCTAGGGAGCATTGCTCTTCAGGCTTTTCTATCTTTTGGATTCCCAAAAAAGTGAAGTCTCTGAAAGCCAGTGGGACCCTACTCAAATCCTTGAAGCTCAACAGGAGGGCGAGTGCCATGGACCCCCGTTTCTGACTCGCCCTCCTCTCCTTTGGGTGTTGCTAGACTTGGGATGAGATGCGATGTTGACGAAGGTTGATACTACTATGGCAGGACCCTTCCAGGCACCACCTTTCTGGGTTGAGGCTGGGAGGAGGCAGTCCAACAGCAGCCAATATGGTGCCAATTGACAGCCACCTGATCTGTATCCAGTTTGCTTTTTCTGTTCTACTTCCTTTTATGCAAGAACAGCTAACCTCTCCCCTTCTACACCAGGGAGGAAAATACATGACTTTGAAGGGAAATAGGACCCAGGTTCTTCTAGATGGACACCTGCATCTCTTACAGGGTGCTCCTTGAGTTTTTTTGCTATTTTGTTTTGAGACAGGGTCTCGCTCTGTTGCTCAAGCTGGACTGCAATGGCGCAATCGTGGCTCACGGCAGCCTCGATCTCCCGGCCTCAAGTGATCCTTCTGCTTCGGCCTCCCAAAGTGCTGGGATGACGGTATGAGCCACCGCGCCCAGCTCCTTGGGTCTTTTTTGAGCTTTAAATGCAGATGTTTTCCTTCACTTCCCTGTTGTTATCCGCACATTGATAACTGCCGTATCGCTTCCTGGGTTAATTCCCTTCATTCCTAAAGTTCTTCTCAGTCCCTGTCTTCCCTGTAGCGAGAGGAAGGAGTCAGTTCAGGCCCTTAACAAAGAGAACTTTGCCTCCTTCTTTTCTTTATTTCTTAGTGGTCCCTGAGAGGTAGCGACGCCTCTGAGGTAATCTGGACCTGTCTCCCTTGGCCAGCACAAGATGATTTTGCACCAGCATTTTTCTAGGAGTTGCATAGGTCACTCTCGGATATCCTCACTCCACTCACTGGAACATGGATAGCTGCAATTTGTCAGGTATTTAGTATGTACAAGACACTGTGTGTGGCACCGTACAGATCATCCCATTTAATCTTCATAATTCTGAAAGGTAGTTATTGTTATCTACAAAAGAAAGCTCAGGTTTAGAGAGATTAAGTAATTTACCCAAAGTTACACAATACATGATAGACCAGGCCTCAACTCCAGGACTTCCTAACCTCACAGCAGCTGCCTCTCGGATTTCACCAGGCTGCATGACAACGCACGTCTGAGTTGACAGGGATCCCTATGCTGTTAAGAATGAGTGGGAAGGCCCTGCTTTTGGTGAAAGGTGGTCTCACATCTGCATCCCCTTGGGGTGATTTAAAGCCCATTCCGTTTCTTCTGACTCCAGCGTGCAGTGTCTTGGTTTCAAAGAAAGGGACTGAGGCCAAGTTTTACCAGGTCCTCTCTATATTTTCAGAAAGAAGAGAATGAAGAGACATTCATGATCCTGGGTGGACCAGTTTGAATGTCAAGGACTTTCAAAAGAATTTGCACTAGTGACTTAAAACCAGCTTTGTTTTCCAGAGGACTTAGCCACATTCACTAATTTAAAAGTTTTAAGAGGGTGTGGATTGTCATGGCAGCACTCGTTTGGCGGCTCTTGGAGAGCAAGCGAGAGCAAAGACTTTTCTCCCTTGAAGGTATATAGAGGCTGGGCATGGTGGTTCACACCTGTAATCCAGTGCTTTGGGAGGCCGAGAATGGAGGATGGCTTGAAGCCAGGAGTTTGAGACCAGTCTGGGCAACACAGTGAGATCCGCATCTCTATAATAAAAAATAATAATACAAAAATTAGCCAGGTGTGGTGGTGTGTGCCTCTAGTCCTAGCTACTTGGGAGGCTGAGGCAGGGGGATCACTTGAGCCCAGGAGTTCAAGGCTACAGTGAGCTTTGGTCACACCACCATATTTCAGCATGGGAGACAGAAGGAGACCCTGTCTTTAAAAATAAAATTGGACAGGTGTGGTGGCTCATGACTGTAATCCCAGCACTTTTGGAGGCCTGAGGTGGGTGGATCACGAGGTCAGGAGTTCAAGACCAGCCCGACTAAGATGGTGGAACCCCGTCTCTACTAAAACTACAAAAATTAGCCAGGCGCAGTGGCAGGCACCTGTAATCCCAGCGGAGGCTGAGGCAGGAGAATCACTTGAACTCGGGTGGCAGAGGTTGCAGTGAGCCGAGATCGCGTCATTGCACTCTAGCCTGGGCGACAGAGTGAGACTCTGTTTCAAAAAAAAAAAAAAAGAAGAAGAAATAAAAACCCAACCCAAAACAAAACAAAACAAAAACAAAAAAATAAAAATTAAGAAAAAAACATTATGTTGAGAATCCTAGATGAGAATGGGCCCCACAGACCTCCTAGTCTAATGTTCCCATTTTACAGATGGGAAAACTGGGAGCCAGGAAGCTTACCGACTGCTCCAGTCCATACAGGAGATAGTAGCAAAGGTAGGGGAGCTACGTGGATACCCAGGAGACCAGCCTCCTGCCAATCTCTGCTAATTCTCGGAGCTCACTTTTCCCATGTTAGCTACTTTGACAGTTTATAACTTGAAGATTATTTAATAGAAAGTTAAACCTAGTTTTGGTAGTACAATGAACTCCAAAGTATTAGATACCATTTTAAAAAGCTCTGACTTAGAACTAGAATTCCAGAAATGGCCCAGGGCAAAAAATCTTCACTCTGGTCACCAGCGAAAGCCCACCAGAGCAGAAGGCATGGAGGGGAGTCAGGGCAGGGTGGTTACGGGAGTGGCATCAACTCTGCCTGCTGGTTTTGGAGAAACAAGATGAATTCTCTATCTCCGAAGCCTTTACATGGCCACTTGCACACAAACCAGATCCACTTCCTTTCATTTCTGAAAGGGAGAGCCAGAGAAGAGATAAGAGGCACAGCTCCTGAGGCCATAGGCGTAAAGCTTTAGCTAGCCTGAATTTTTAGCAGACCTGCAGCCACTCCCCCAAATGGTCTGATAACAGAGCTTTTACTGTCATTGGCATCCTTTCTAACAGATAGATGGTCATTGCCCTGCCGTTCGCTTAATTTTATTTGTGGAAATTTGATTTCAGCATAGAGCTTTATGTTGCTCAGATTCCTCTAACAGCCTTGTCCTGCCTCTTGTGTGCTATGTGTGCGTGTCCAGCCCTAGTTTGATAAGGGCTGTGCGCTGCTCGAGAGAGTCCCTGACTCATCTCTAGTTCAGGGCAAAACTCTGTTTTGAACTGAACTCCAGTTTAAGATTCAGGGCCATCTTTGGAGGGAGTATAGTGCCCAGGGGGCAGTCATGTTGTGTATTGATCCTTTCCAACACACATTATTTATTTCTATTTCTGAGACACAGTCTCACTCTGTTGCCCAGGCTAGACTGTAGTGCTGTGATTTTGGCGCACTGCAGCTTCTGCCTCTCAAGGTCAAGTGATTTCCCCACCTCAGCCTCTAGAGTAGCTGGGACTATAGGTGTGTGCCACCATACCCGGTTTGTATGTTTTTGTAGCGACAGGGTTTCACCATGTTGCCTAAGCTGGTCTTGAACTCCTGAGCTCAAGCAATCCACCTGCATCAGCCTCCCAAAGTGCTGGGATTACAGGCATGAGCCACTGTGCCTGACCCAGACATTATTTTTAAAGACAAAATGATGTTAAAAAAAAAAAAAAAAAAAAAAAAAAAAAAAAGCAGAGAACTGGATGTAGTGGCTCCTGTCCATAATCCCAGTATTTTGGGAGGCCAAGGTGGGAGGATCACTTGAGGCCAAGAGTTTAAGACCAGCCTGGGCAACAGAGTGAGATCCTGCCTCTACCAAAAAAAAAAAAAAAAAAAAAAAAAAAAAATCCAGGTGTGGTGACATGCTCCTGTAGTCCCAGCTACTCGGGAGGATCACTTGAGCTCACTAGGAAGAGGCTGCAGTGAGCCATGATGGTACCACTGCACTCCCGCCTGGGCGACAATGAGACCTTGTTAAAAAAAAAAATCACAGAGGGAAAGCTTTGAAGGAGAAAAACGTAACAAAGACAAGGCTTGAAGAGTGCCCTTTCTAGACTGGAGGGCAGGAGTGGAGGCAGAGATTGAGGATGGAGTGACCAGGCTTTCTGCCTTACCTTGGAGATGTGTCCACCAAGAACTGAAACTAAACCGCAGGTGTTTTCTTTGGAGACAGATGGATCCATGACAGATAAAGACATGAGTTTCCTAGAGACGTTTCCTGAAGTCCCATCTCTTCAGACATGGCTAACTGTAGGAGAGCTGGCCTGAAGTTTGGTTGGTGAGGTTAAATTTTGAAAGAGCTATGTAAATGGTGGCCAGGTTCCATTCTTTATAGCGTGTCTTTGCTTCCCTCATTGTTGGCACCTTCAAAGAAATCTGAAAAGAGATGGCATTTAATCTGTGGTCACTCATGTCCTTTCATTTGTATCTGCTGATTGAGGAGCTTAACACTCTGGCTCGATGGAGGATGTGCTTGAAGTTGAGTTTGCAATCTCCTTCTTTAGCCTTAAATAATATGAATTTTTATTTATTTATTTACTTTTTTACTTTTTTGTTTTATTTATTTATTTATTCGAGCTGGGATTTCACTAGATGGCCCAGGCTGGTCTTGCACTTCTGGCCTTAAGTGATCTTCCTTCCTCTGCCTCATGAAGTGCTGGGATTACAGGTATGAGTCACCAGTGTAAATAATACGAATTATTATGGAGAAGAGAAGACTGGGGAAGGAAGACTGTGAGCTTGCTTGGCCTGGGAGAAACAAACAGTTTCCTCTATTTAGATTCAGGGCAGCACCACTGCCTTAGTGCCCAGGAATGACCTAACACTGATGCCTCTTCCCTAGCCTGGGACCCATAGGCATTTGGCCAGGAGTGGGGGAATGGGTTGGGTACTGGTCAACAACTGATGGCTAAGTTATCAAGTGAAATGGGGCCCGTCTTGAAAATGGAATGCACCAAATTGATTCTCCCTTGAGCTTTTGAATTATGAAAACAACTTTTTGGAAAATGAATCCAAACCAAATATACAGTATAATGTTCAAATGTTTGGCCATCTATTTATTTCCTATGTAGAAGAGAAATAAAACTCTTTCAACACCACTTAAAAATAGGTAGAAAGTAGCTCATTTAGCCCATCAAAGGCCTGAGCTTATTTATTTATTTCTGTATTTAATTTACTACCAAATAAATGGAATTAAATGGTTGTTTTGGCTGTAAATAGACTCAGCCTAAGGATCACACCACCTGCAGCCCATCTTCTTCTTTAGCAGCGATAATCACCACTGAGTGGGAAATTGCCATGTTTGAAATTATTGCTGAAAAAAAAAAAAGGTTGGTAAAAGACCACACTTGAGACTCTTCAATCCTATGTCCTTCTCAAAGCTCCTGGCTGAGAGTTCATTTATGTGGGGAAAAGTCCTTTAGTGAAACATTCAAAATAACAAACATCAATTAGACTGTGTGCTCATAGGATGTCTTTCATCTTCAGACCTGAGAGTGCTCTACAAACACTCATTAATCCTTCCAAATGCTGCCGCCAGGTAGGTCCCAGGATCTTCCTTCCCCATGAGAGGGAGGCAGAGACGTCAGGAAACATTTCTTTCCCCAAATCTTTCACCTTTGTGTGGCAGTGCCACCATCATTTCAAATGTACAATTCCCAAACCAGAAAATAGGAGGTGTATCTAGACATGTTAGCCAAATGAATACAGATTGAGCTGGAAGAAATTCTCTCTCTCTCTCTTTTTTTTTTGAGATGGAGTTTTTTGCTCTTGTTGCCCAGGCTGGAGTGCAATGGCACGATCTCGGCTTACTGCAACCTCCGCCTCCCGGGTTCAAGCGATTCTCCCGCCTCAGTCTCCCAAGTAGCTGGGATTACAGGCATGCGCCACCATGCCTGGCTAATTTTTTTGTATTTTTAGTGGAGACGGGGGTTTCTCCATGTTGGTCAGGCTGGTCTCGAACTCCCGACCTCAGGTGATCCGCCTGCCTTGGCCTCCCACAGTGCTGGGATTACCGGCGTGAGCCACTGCACCTGGCCAAGAAATTCTGAGCATAATAAAGACTCATGAGTGGGAACCTTAGCATAGTGTATGCTCTAAAATAGGACTGTATAAAATAGGACCCTAGGAGATGTGCCATATTTTCTGACATGTATACCGTTTTCCATTGAATATAGTATTTTATTATTATTTTTTAACTAAATGCCCATCTCAGAGAAGAATACATTGAATACATTTATTTCATTGTCTGTTTTCTCTTAATTCTATACACCCATGTGAGCTTGTGCACCTGTGGAGGCTGAAGAGAGAGGATGCCTTGAGTCCAGGAATTTGAGGTTACAGTGAGTTATGATCACATCATTGCACTCCAGCCTGGGCAGCAGAGCAAGATCCCGACTCTAAAAATAAATACGGCCATGCGCGGTGGCTTAAGCCTGTAATCCCAGCACTTTGGGAGGCTGAGACGGGCGGATCACGAGGTCAGGAGATCGAGACCATCCTGGCTAACACGGTGAAACCTCGTCTCTACTAAAAAATACAAAAAACTAGCCGGGCGAGGTGGCGGGCGCCTGTAGTCCCAGCTACTCCAGAGGCTGAGGCAGGAGAATGGCATAAACCTGGGAGGCGAAGCTTGCAGTGAGCTGAGATCCGGCCACTGCACTCCAGCCCGGGCGACAGAGCAAGGCTCCGTCTCAAAAAAAAATAATAATAATAATAAAAAATAAATAAATAAACACATTTTACACACACACACACACACACACCCCTGGTTGTGTACTTAATGAAGATTCAAATTTGGCTTTATTTTTGCGAAGACATTAGTGAATTTGAAATCAACCTCTGTACACATTTGCATGCTGAGTGAGGGCCAGCACCTCTGTAGTAAACTCTTCCTTTTGCCATAGCATTTTTGTCTTAATTTAATGTAATGTAACTTAATTTAGGAGAGCTAAGTAATTAAACATGAGGCCAAAGTACATAAGAAAGCGGCAGCCCTTTATTGCAAATATGCACACACTCTGGGGCGAGGTTCCCTGGTCCTCAGGTGTGTGTGTGTGGGGAGGGGGGGGGGGGGTGGCCAGGGAAGTCACCCCGGGGCTCTCGGGTGAGGTCCCCCGGTCCACCAATGCGGGGGCCAAAGAAGTTAGGCCGGCTCCTGCTGGCAGCGGACTTTTATACATTGGTACTGGAAGGGGGCGGGCAGTGGGCGGGATAAGGGCGTGTCGGTGGGGGGGGCGTTCTGTAGGTGCGGCCAGGTAAGTCTCGGTCGCTTCGGATTGACGTCACCTGGCACATGCTCGGTTGATCTGCATCTTCCTGGGCACGGGCTGCGTCTTCCTGGGCGGCGGGTGCATTTTCCCGAGCCCGCGTAAGTTGGTGATGAAGAACCCGGAAACAACAGGTACTGCTCCATCTTGTTCACCTTCCTCCATTTTGTCCCTTCTCCCTCACCCAAACAATTTTATCCTGCTTCCCTCTCGAAATTTACAAATTTGGAAATTTAGAAATTTCTGCCTGGCCTGCAGTTTGCTGGGCTGGTTGGTTTGTGTCTCACGTACATGCCTCACACAGTTAAAATTTCTTCCTGACTCCTTCTCACCTTTTGGAGAAAGAAGGCCAGGACCTGAATTGCCTGAAACGAGTGGACTGGGATTAGCTATCGACAGAATTTCCCTGTAGTTTGTGGAGACTATGAGAAATAGGATCACATGGAGGTCAGAAAGAGCTGCAGGCAGACTGGGGGAACCGAGCTGCAGGCAGACTGGGGGAACCGTATTTCCTTATTTTGGCCAATGGCACCGTGAGCCACCCTGCTGCCCAAACTAGAAGCCTGGCAGTTGGCCACAAGTCCTCATTCACCTCTAATTGGTCGTAAAATCCTGTTGATATTACCTGAAGAACTATTTGGATGGCATTCGTTCAAGCCTTCATCATTTTTTCAGCCTGCATTTTTTCAGCAGTGTCCTAACAGGTCTCTTGGTCTTTCATCTCAGCCCACTTCAGTCATCTCCAAATTGCTGCCAGAGGGGGCTTTCTACTGTGCAAATATGACTATGCCTCTCCCCTGGTTAGCAACCTGCAGTAGCTACTCACTGTGTTCACGACAGCATGCAACCTTCACGGGATGCCACAGCAACAAGCGTCTTTAGTCAGCATGCTTATTCTCAGCCTTCGGGCCACGCTGCAGCCCTCTGCAAGCTCTCTCTTCATCTTGTACCTTTTCTGACCACTTGACCTGATGCACGTGTCACCTTTTCAAGAAACCTTCCCCAAACTTCCTCCTGCCCTCAGATCTGGAATGGAGATTTATTTTTATTTTTTAGAGACAAGGTCTCTGTCACCCAGGCTGGAGTGCAGTGGTGTAAACTTATCTCACTGGAGCCTTAAACTTCTCCTGGGCTCAAGCTATCCTCCTGTCTCAGCCTCCTGAGTATCTAGGACTACAGGTGCATGCCACTACTCCTGGATTCTGTGTGTGTGGGGGGAGATGGGGTCTTGCTATGTTGCCCAGGCTGGTTTTGAACTCCTGGACTCCAGCGATCCTCCCACCTCAACCTCCCAAAGTGCTGGGATTACAGGTGTGAGCCGCCATGCCCAGGCCTTGCTGCACCCAGCAGAACCGTATGTCTGTCTGTGTCAAAACATTTATCCGACATTGATCCGAATCTGCTTCTTTGCCCTTCTCATTGGACTGTGAGCTCTTTGAGGGCAAAGAATGTCTTTCACCCCAAAAGCCCCACGTAGAAAAAGGCATGTCATGGTCCTTAATAAAAGTTTGCAAAATTAGTGAATTAAGACTTTAAAATTATATTTCGTTGTTTGTAGAAAATGGTTTGGAAATTGTTTTAATGTTATATTTTGTGGAGTAATATGTTGGCGCACATATCTGTGGATATACATATTTGTGTACCCACATGTATTTGTGTATAGTTTACAATTCTCAAGCACATTTCCATATGTGGTTTTGTTCGGTTGCACAACTTCTGATAGAATTGTAGAAAAGAAAAGTGATGGAAAAAGGTCCCATTAGGCTTTCTTTGGAAACGCCAAGAAGAGACAAACAAAATGCACCCTACTTTGCATTGAGAGTCAGTATTATTTGAATGAGCTCCTCCTCTGTTTTGGGGGAAACAATTTTTCCTGCAGCCTGTTCTTTGATGCTTCTAGGCATGCCTGGTTTACATCACCAACATCTTAGAAGGAACTCATTCAAATCCGTCCTGGCTTGACTCTTTTACTTCTCTGGCAAATCCACAGAAACGTGTGTTTTCTTTAATTCCTTTGGGAGCGGGCCATAGGCAAAAATGCTCCTTTTAGCTTGTGTTTCATTGCTAGTCTACACTCTTGCTTTTCCTATCTATCATCTATTATCTATCTATCTGTCTATCTATCTATCTATCTATCTATCTATCTATCTATCTATCTATCATCTATCTAATCTGTTTCTATCTCTATCTATCCATCCATCCACCCATCTATCAATCATCTATCTTTCTATCATCTATCTAATCTATTATCTATATCTATATATCCATCCATCCACCCATCTATCAATTATCTATCAATCAGTTATCTATAATCTATCTAATCTATTATCTCTATCCATCCCTCCACCCATCTATCAATCATCTATCTTTCTATCATCTATCTAATCTATTATCTATATCTGTATATCCATCCATCCACCCATCTATCAATTATCTATCAATCAGTTATCTATAATCTATCTAATCTATTATCTCTATCCATCCCTCCACCCATCTATCAATCGTCTGTCTATCTATTATCTATCTATCTATCTATCTATCTATCTATCTATCTATCTATCTATCTATCTTTCTATCATCTATCATCTAATCTATTATCTACATCTATCTGTCCATCCATCCACCCATCTATCAATCATCTATCTATTATCTATCTATCTATTTATCTATCTATCTATCTATCTTGGAGGTGGGATGTTGCTAGGATGCCCAGGCTGGACTCAAATTCCTGGGCTCAAGCAATCCTCCTGCCTTAGCTTCTCTCTTGGTAATATCCTGTGGTCACTGACCGAGTTTCCTACATGTGAAAAGGACTCAAGGACCAAATGCTATTAGGGAGCTGGTGAAAGTTATGAAGTACATGCACAGAATCATGACTTTCGATGGAAGGAATGTATTGTTGTTGGCATTTGCATGTCATCCGGTGTTGCTGTAGGAAGACTTGTGTTGCTGAAGAAATGACTTCCTGCTCCAGGTGGCTCTGCTGGCCCCCATCTTTCTGTCTGCCCTGGCTTTTGCGCTTGCCTTCACTGTCTTCAGGAAGGTTGCTTTTCTCTGTAGAGCTTTTGCACTAATGATGTTCCCTAGAAGGTGGTCATTTAGGCATTGCCTGGTCATGTTACCACAGACATAAGACCAGTTAGAACACATGTACAGAAAAAATATGAATTTTCAACCCTAATATTTTTTTTTGAGAGTCTTACTCTGTCACCCAGGCTGGAGGGCAGTGGTGTGATCTTGGCTCACTGCAACCTCTGCCTCCCAGGTTCAAACGATTCTCATGCCTCAGCCTCCCAAGTAGCTGGGATTACAGGTGCCCACCATCACACTTAGCTAATTTTTGTATTTTTAGTAGACACAGGGTTTTATCATGTTGGCCAGGCTGGACTTGAACTCCTGACCTCAGGTGATTTGCCCACCTTGGTCTCCCAAAGTGCTGGGATTACAGGCATGAGCCACAGCACCAGCCCAACCCAAGTCTTTAAAACAAAGCTGAGAGACAGCGAATGGGTTAGTGAGAAGATACTTAGATGATGGTAGAGCTATGCATTTCCAAAGAAAGTCTTCAGGAACTCCATTTCACTTCTAGGTGCATTCTTACTCTGAAATCCAGATACATAAAGAAGAACTAGCCAGGTGCAGTGACTCACCTGTAATCCCAGCACTTTGGCAGGCTAAGGCAAGAGGATGGCTTGAGCCCAGGAGTTCAAGACCAGCCTGGGCAACAGAGTGATACCCTGTCTCTACAAACAAACACAAAAATTAGGCAAGATGGCACTTGCATGTAGTCCCCGCTACTTGGGAAGCTGAGGTGGAAGGATTTCTTGAATCTGGGAAGTCAAGGCTGTAATGAGGCATATTCGTGCCACTGCACTATAGCCTGGGCAACAGAACAAGACCCTGTCTCCAAGAAAAAAAAAAAAAAAAGGCACCGGCCCACAAGAAATGAACATGAAATCTTGCCTTATTTTTGTTTTTTTTTGGGGGTGCTGCCTGACATACATGAAAATGAATGAAGGGGAGTTTGACTCTAAAGTCAGTCTCAGGCTTTGGGCATTGCATGGCTCCATCTACACCAAGCACCACAGTGAATGTGGGAAGTTAATGCAGATGAATTACCTAGAAGTGGCTCTAGTGTGCTCCAGTCAGTGGTCTGAGCTATTTTAGTTGTTTTAGTGATTGAATCAAATGACCCCATTTGCTTGCATTGTTTGATTGCTGGTTAGTCTGGAAATTGTCAATTTTATAGGGAATTAACAAGTCTTAACAGGAACTACGGTAATAGGCAAACCAAATGGATGTAATATTTCAGATAAGGAATTTGAGTATTGCAACATGATTTTTCACAAGATCTATCAAGGAATGTTACATACAAATTAAAAAAAATTTTACTTTAAAATGGACATAGGACAAAACACAAATGTTTATTTGCTTAAAGCGCAAACAACTGTCTTCTGTATTAAACCAGAGAGAGGCTAAGAGGTTTTCCAAGCAACCAAAGAAGTCACACATGTAAGAGTTTGTATCATTATATAATTGAAAATAGGAGAGTTTATTCTATTTGCGTTGAGATTTTGGTCTAGCAGTCCTGTTAAAACTTACTTTGTGCCTATGCTTTCTTACCATAGGGCTGACACTATGCAAATAAAAAGAAGCAACCCAGGAAATCAAAGAAATCTACTCTATCTCCCGGCATCTAATTTCTAAATGTTTTAGTATTTCAGTCAAGACTGTTTGCTTAAGCAAATGAGTAGATGGTGATTCCCTTGAATGAGATGATGACGGGAAGATAGGCTAAGATGGGAAAATCAAAAGTTGTCATTTCTTTCTTTTCTTCTCTTTCTTTCTTTCTTTCTTTCTTTCTTTCTTTCTTTCTTTCTTTCTTTCTTTCTTTCTCTCTCTCTCTCTTTCTTTCTCTCTTTCTTTCTTTCTTTTTCTTTCTTTCTTTTCTTTTCTTTTCTTTTCTTTTCTTTTCTTTTCTTTTCTTTTC
>NC_045442.1:123281718-123361538 GCF_002776525.5 Piliocolobus tephrosceles | reverse complement strand
TCTTTTCTTTTCTTTTCTTTTCTTTTCTTTTCTTTTCTTTTCTTTTCGAAGGGATCGCACTCTGTCACCCACACTGGAGTGCAGTGGTATGCACTCGGCTCACTGCAACCTCCACTTCTTGGGTTCAAGCAATTCTTATGCCTCAGCCTCCTGAGTAGCTGGGACCTTACACCCCCATGCCTGGCTAATTTTTGTTTTATTTTGTAGAGACAGGGTTTTGCCATGTTGGCCAGGCTGGTCTCGAACTCCTGACCTCAGGTGATCCGCCTGCCTCAGCCTCCCAAAGTGCTGGGATTACAGGTGTGAGTCACTGTGGTTGGCCTTCTTTTTTTTTTTTTTTTTAGGAGACAGGGTCTTGCTACATTGCCCAGCGGCTGGAGTGCAGCGGCTCTTCATAGGTGTGATCATGGTGCATTGGAACCTTCAACTCCTGGGCCCGTGAGATCCTCCCACCGCAGCCTCTTGAGTAATTGGGACTATAAGTGCAAGCCACTGTGAGCGGCTCATGAATTGTCATTTGAACACATTAATCTTGAGTGTCTTTAAGACATCCAGTTGCAATTGGATAGGAAGCTGGGGCTAGAGATCTGATTTTGGGAGTCATCACCATGTAGGTGATATTGAAAATGAAAACTCTGTATCGGAACACCCAGGAAGAGATGTGGTAAAGGAAAGAGTACCTAGGACTCGTCTGACTTCAGTCTTCTTCAGATAGCATAACATGCCCCCTGTGACTACAAGGATGCAAGATGGAGAAACACAGCTCTAGAGGCCTGGGCTTACCCTGCCTGGTCTTGTTCAGTCTCTTTCGAGGTCATTTGTCAGAGGGAGCTCACGATAGAATCTCCAAGTGTGTCAATGACAGGGGGCTCTTTTGGACAGTAAAATGCTATGGGAATAAGAGCAGGGAGAGCCCGGGGAGTGCAAGGAGGCAGAAAAGCAGCAGGTTGTGCTACTGTGTGGACAAGAGGAAGTGAATGAATCCAGGAGACAGACCAAAGTTGAGTTACAGAAACCTTGACCCTGAGTTCTCACGTAGCAACCTGAATTGCAGTCCAGGACCACTCTGAGACTCCTGAATGACAAGTAATCCACAAGATACTGATTTATTTACTGAGCACCTGGTGGATGTTCACGTATTGAGTCTTTCCTGGTTCCATCAGAAGAGTTTTGAGAACAAAATAGACACCCTCATCCATACTTTGGCAAAAAAGAGGTTCATTTCTTTTTCTTTCTTTTTTCTTTATTGATTTTTTTTTTTTTTTTTTTAATAAGAGATGGAGGTTTCGCTATGTTGACCAGGCTGGTCTCGAACTCCTGACCTCAACTGATCCTCCCATCTCAGCCTCCCAAAGTGCTGGGATTACAGGCATGAAAACCATCGCATCCCACCTCATTTCTTGAATATGTTGTGGGATTCCAGTTGTCCTAGAGTTGGAGAAGGCCAGAGAAGGACAAACACAAATATGGAAGTGTAATTTTGGTGACATTTGCCCTACTCATCAAGGGGATATGTTTCTGAAGTTCAGAGCATCAACACTAGAGTATTTGCATTGTGTTTTAGATAATTCTGATGTTACCATGCAGATATATTGCTGTTTTTTATTTTAACAGCTGAATTGAGAATATTTTGTTGCTTACAAGGAACATAAAACTCTTAAGATCACTATTAAGATTAAATGCTTAAGCACTTACCTGTTCACCAAACTCATTCTGTTAGCTTCCTTCAGACACATAGTAGGTGCACAATGTATGTAGGGTGAACAAAGTAATGACAAGTTGGGTTGGTCAAAATAATTTTGTTTGGACAGTCTTTGCCTGAAAATATTTAGAAAACATAACAATATTGGGATGAAGCAACGTAAAGGAAAAAAACAGAAAATAGCACAGAAACATATTAAATGAAGAAACTAACACTGTAAATCCCAGCATTCTGGGAGGCCAACTGGGGAGGATTGCTTCAGGACCAGCCTGGGCAACATAGTGAGACCCCTTCCCTGAAAAAAAAATTAGCCAGGAGTGGTGGCACATACCTGCAGTCCAGCCTACTTGGGAGGCTGAAATGAGAGGATTACTTGAGCCCAGGAGACTGAGGTTGTCATGAGCTACAATCGTGCTACTGCACTCTAGCCTGGGTGACAGAGGGAGAACTTGTCTCAAAAAAAAAAAAAGTTTCTTTTCTTTTTCCATTTTTTTTCCTTCTTCACAAACAGCATTCCCATTAAGCCTAAGTGCAGGGAAAACTGCACGTTATATCACGGTGAATTCCAGAAGCAGATTCCCCAGAACAGAAAGGGTAGAATGGGAGAATTGGCTAGCCATATTTCTGTGAGGCTGGGAAGCCTTTCTAGAGAAGTCCAGATTTTAGGAGCTTCTTGAATAAACATCCAGTGCACTTTATTTTGATTTCTGATCTGGTGACTGGTTTCCAAGAATTGGGTCAGGTTGTCCTGCCACGCGCTTCTCTCCTTGGACATACTCATTTCTGTTTCCTTGCTGGGTTCTTCCGTTGATCAGATGGAAGTCCTCTGTTTTCACTCTAATCACACATCTTGAATTTCTGCTGTCCTTGCACCGTATCCTGTTTTCTGTTTCTACCTTTTGATGACCAGTTCTTTATTGCCCAGTGGCCATTCAGGTTTCATGTGTGCCAACGTGTGGCAATAACGCCAGCTGAAATTTACCTAGTACCCTATCTCAGAAGAGATCAAAGTACTTTTACAAACAGTATCTTGCTAATCTTCCATACACCACTGTAGAGTAAATAGGAAACAGCTATTATTATCCTTATTTTACACATGAGGAAATGGGAGCTCAAAGTGGTGACCTCGTTGGCTCTGTGGTACAGGTACACAGTGGGCTAGGTGTGGTGCCATGCGTGTTCATTTGGTAGGTTCTTGTGACTTTCTAGGCAGATAGTCTTTCTTGATAAAGCTATATAGAGAGACAAGACCATCAGAGCTTGTTTTCCTTTTTTCCCATTAGATTCGTACTACTTTTTTTTGTAGTCTTTGGCCTGTTGCCTTAGGTGGTGTTTATTTTTCAGGGGAGCTGTTTATAGTATGAGCTTGGACTCGAATATTGCTGAGATGTGAGCAAGTTGCATGTCAGAATCGAATCCACAGCTACGACTTATTTTTGGTTTGGGAGATCTCTGAGAAAAGTGTGATTCTTCGTCAGAAAGTGATTCTCTTGAGAGGCAGGAATGGGAGAAATTGTCTCTCATAGTTCCCCGTACCTTTATGCTTTTTGGACTCATAATAGCACTTTGGGGTGAATTTCAGTGAGTGAATACCCTTGTGACAGAGATATTTAATGGGAAATTGTGATCCTGAGCTTTCTGTTGGCAATGGGCTCTAGCTTATCAAATCACTGGCTTGTTTGTTATAGCTTCTTAATTATGTTTTTGGAGAAATTCAGGACTTGCTTTGCCTGAGGACTTTTAAAACAGTGCAAAAAGTCGAAGGAGCTTTATCTTGAAATGTTTTATTGGACGTTCTGAAACACCCTTATGCAAGAATGATGAAGGCCAGGTATGTGCAGGGTAAGGTGTGGTCTTCATACAGTTGCCAAGCGAGACTTGCTTTTTTCTTTTTTTAAGTTTTGTTGAGACTTGGGCAATCATGATCTGGTTTTCTTCCAGGTCAGTCTGCAACGTACTCCCTAAATAATCTTGCAGTCTCTTGGGGCTGTGGCACTTCACTTGGGCTATGTAGATCCGATAACACATTCAGACTGAGCTGTCATTCTCGAGTAAGAGGGCACAGTCATGTATCCCCAAGAGGTCTATGGGGATGGTACTCAACATTGGCTACTCCAAGAACAGGGAATGCTGAATTTTCCCACTCTTCCATAAGCCATTTGTAGGCTGCTTTTACAAATCTGGGATCACGTCAGCTGGATTTCAGATAACTGGATTGATTATCTAGTAAAATAGATAAAAAGTGAACTGGGGAGAAAGTGAGTCTGTCAGTCGGCTCTATAGTTGGCTATGAAAGGCTAGCAACAGAATGGAAATGTCACAGCGGCTTTACCACTCTCCTGGGCTAGCTGCTTAGGTTCCAAAGCCTCAGTTTCTTCTTTCATAAGTGGAAATTCCTGTCCTACTTATTGGGCAGGAAATATGAGGATTAGATGATACTACATGTGAAAGTCCCTCATACACTGATAAAGCTCTGTGGGGATCACTGATGATATGATATCTGTAAAATAGGAATAAAGATATCCCGTCGGTAGGATTGTTGCGAAGATTAAATGAGGTAACTTATATAATGCTCTACACATGGCAATAAGCAACATGTAGCCTCCCCAACAACTTCTTTTTTTTTCCTTTTCAAAACACTGATGTTTATTATTTGTACCCTCATTTTGACTGTTTTTTGAACTCTAGGAAAAGCTGGAATTTGTAGTTCAGTCCTTGACTTGGGTTGCTCCTTCTGTAGGTTCGTTTCCTTTGGTTTCCTGCATTGGATCAGGCCTCGGTTCTCACATACGGATATTCAGGGCTTCAGTTCCTATGCTCCTGGATCTCCTGGCTCCAGAGTTTCCCGATCAAATACCAGTGCCTCCTGGCAGAGCCGCCACTGCTGAGATCAATCACTCTTTCTTCTATGATCTCATGATGCATACAGAGACTTTTATAATTTAGCCCTTATTTTATCCTGTCTAATGTTTTTTTTTCTTTTTTTTTTTTTTTTGGAGACCTGGTCTCACCATCACCCAGGCTGGAGGTCAGTGGTACAATCTCGACTCACTGCAGCCTCCTGAGCTCAAGCGATCCTCCTACATCAGCCTCCCAACTAACTGGGATTACAGACGCGCACCACCATGCTCGGCTAATTTTTTTGTATTTTTTGTAGAGACAGAGTTTCACCATGTTGTCCAGGCTGGTCTCGAATTCCTGGGCTCCAGCGATCCTCCCACTCCAGCCTCCAAAGTGCTGGGATTACAGGTGTGAGCCACTGTGCCTGGTCTATCCTGTCTAATGTGTATCTAATCTCTAACTTTATATTGTAAACTCCATGATGGCAGGGACCATGTTTGTTTATTTTTGAATGATACACAGCATCTAGCTTAGTTTCTGGCACACAACAGGCATGCAATACAAATGAATGGGTAAATGCAGGAGTGAATGAAACTAGCAACTATCAACCCCCTCAATGTGGTTGCTTATAGATATCACTTTCTGGGATATTCTGCTAAAGCCAGTGACAGGCTTTATTTATGTTTTTCAGTCATGCAATCTGTTGGTGGCTAAGGGAGGGTCTCATCACAATGATCTCTTGAAACGGTAATATTCCGATCACCTGCTATTTTGAATAGTGTCCCATAACTTCTGTTCCGGTGACTCATTATGACTCAGTCTCTATCCTGCCAGAAAAGTTAGTTTCATTTGTTGAAAAGAAATGAGTCCAGTTGGTGACTCAGATCCGTCCGACTAGTTACTTGGTTGCATGTAGGTGAAACGAACTGGTCGACTGGGTTTTCCATTTTTGAACTGGTGGTTTTGATCTTGGCATAGGTAGACTCCATGTGACTCGAAGTGGCATTGGAAGGGATAATTCTGGCTGGTGGTCAGAAGACAGGATTAGAAAGAAGCAGTAGGACGCTTGAATTATACATCCAACCCAGCCACCACCTGGCCTTAGGCAGGTTACGCAAATTTCCTTGTCAGATATTTCCTGAAATAGAAAAGGGAAGTAGTGGATGGGATAATAGCAATACTTCTGAGAATCTGTGCCCCACTGTGGGTATAAGGTGTCCCTGTTGCTCAGGGACATGGTAAAATACTCTGAAGTGCTGCAGTGCTGTGAAAGGAATGGGGCTCTGTTTCTTATCTCTTTACTCCTTAACTTGCACTCGTGTACTCCCCCTGCTTGCCACTTTCACTGGGTTCCAGGACCACTAGGCTACTTAAAGTACTTAGAAAGAAACTTTATCTGAGGCTGGTCCGAGTGCAGGGTTGTTTACAACCAGTTGATCACAACCAGTTCTTTTCTTTTCTTTTCTTTTCTTTTTTTCTTTTCTTTCTTTTCTTTTCTTTCTTTCTTTTTGGTTTCAGACAGGATCTTGCTCTGTTGCCCAGGATGGAGTCCAGTGGCATGATCACAGGTCACTGCGGCCTCAACCTCCTGACCTCAAGCTAGCCTCCTGCGTCAGCCCCCTAGTAGCTGAGACTACAGGCACTTGCCACCATGCTTGGCTAGTTTTTAAATTTTTAGTAGAGATGAAGTCTCACTGTGTAACCCAAGCTGGTCTTGAACTCTTGAGATTAAGGAATCCTCCCACCTTGGCCTCACCAAGTGCTGGGGTTATGGGCGTGAGCCACCGCGCCCTGCCCATTGCAGGTTTCTTTGCTCCTTCTTTATGCCTGCTATATCACTTGACTAGCCAAAAAACAAAACAAAACAACAACAAACAACAAAGAAATGAAATTTATTTGGAAAATAATGTATGTGACAGAGTAATATTGTGTCCATATTTAGGAAAAAAATATCTTTATTTGAAAGCTTTTCTTTTCTTTTCTTTTTTTTCCATTTTTTTGAGACAGAATCTCATTCTGTTGCCCAGGCTGGAGTACAGTGGCGTGATCTCCGCTCACTGCAACCTCTGTCTCCCAGGTTCCAGTGATTCTAGTGCCTCGATTTCCCAAGTAGCTGGGACTACAGGCATGTGCCATCACACCCAGCTAATTTTTGTGTTTTTTGTAGAGATGAGGTTTCACCATGTTGGCCAGGCTGGTCTCGAACTCCTGACCTCAGATGATTTGCCCCCCTTGGTCTCCCAAAGTGCTGGGATTATAGGAGTGCGCCACTGTGCCCAGCTGGAAGCTCTTATTGGCTAATATGCCACCATTATGACAAGTATGCCAGGGTGCTGTGCTTACAAAAGCATTATTATACATAATGTATTGCTGAAGACCCTGTTTTGAATGCTCACAGATAACTGTCATTTAAACTGCCGTAGTTAGTAGATAGCTTGAGGAAAAAAGGAAGGAAGAGAAACAAAAATGAAAACAAAGATTCACCCGTGCTTTGGTTTTTTAGAGACTTAAGCTCTGAGCTTTCATCTCTGAGAATAAGCCATTTTGGAGGTTCCCTCCAGCCTTCTTCTCTTCCCTTCCCCAATCTTTTTTTTTTCTTCTATTCTATTTCTTCCCTTCATCTTTTTATCCTCCTGTTATCTTTCTTTTTCCTCTCTTGGGGTAATTGGAGAGGGAGGATGTGGTCAGAATTGATGAGGTGAGAACAATTCCAGTTCCCTTTTTCCTCCACCTCAAACCCTTAGCAGATGTGAAGCTTAATCACATCATCTCAGCCCAGACCACGAATGGAAACTCCAGAAACCTCAGTCTAGGGACATTATGGCCACAACCACACTCTCAGTGGCAGAATCATTCTAGAAAGCATTCTGACCATAAATGTCGGTCACATCGGTTAGAAATTCATCTACAGAGCAGCGAAGAAGGCACCACGAGAATTTGCTGGTGAGGTTGATCACAACAGCATGGGAATAAACCATCCTGATTCGGTAGGGGAGCAGAGTCCTCAAAGCCGAGAGTCTTAGCATGCTGTTATTCACTACTGTTTCCGTCCACTCCTTGCCTTTCTAGTTTGAGTGCCGTTGTTTGTGTGGTGACACCAAAAAGGGAAACTGTGTACTCGGGAAGGGACTGGTCTTAGAAATAATGATATTTCTTAGCTCAGTGTAACTTGCGTGGTGACTTGGATCCTATAATCTTGAAGAAGATGATCGCTGTGTAGTTTTCTAATTGACCAAAAGACTGGAAGATGGTGAGGACAGAAGGCCGTGAGATGTGCCTGTGTAATACACCAGCTGATCATTGAGATTTGGGTTCATTTTCATCACTTTTGTTCATACTGATTTCCAAGCTCAGGGGGGCTGATGCTCATTTCCAAGAGAGAGCATTGCTTCTGATGTGATCATGTCCAGAACCAGGAAACTGGTCTCATCAGCATCCTCACAGGAGATCAGTGATCTGACAATGTATTTTGGTATCGGTTGATCTGGGCATTGAACATATGTTGATTTGGATCAGAGAGCTGTAGTGTCATTCATTCTTGGAGAGACCTCAGGGGACAGATGGAGAAACAATGTCACCAAAGGATACTCTTTATGATGACTTGCTTTTCGTTCCTGAAAGCAAGCTTGAGCTTGATGGTAAGGCTCCTAATTTTATAAAACAAGGAATTTGCAATAGGTGAGGTCGTTTCCAACTATGATTGAGGAATTCAGTTTAATGCAACTAACATTAAAATACTGCAATAGGAAAGAATATAAAAATGTCAAAGTTCCTCAAATGTAAGAACAGTATATAGGCTCTTTCTTGAGATTTTTCACTCCGTCACATATATACCCATATGTGTGTATTAAATCAATATTCACTTTCTTATGGTGGAAAAAGGTTGTGGGTTACCATGACAGGTGATTACTTTATTCTCTCTAGATCATTAGAGCCATGATGAAGACAATTTCAGTTAGAGGACCAAGTTTATCCTTGGTTTATTTAGTAAAATATGTTCCTTTCTACAGAAGAAGAGAAACAGCACTTAAAAATAACGTTCTTTTCTTTTACTGAAAGAAATATAAGCTTATCTTAGAAACCATAGAGAATATAGATAAGCGCAAAGAAAAATAAATTAAAAATTTCTCTCACAACCTGGAGATAACTATGTATAAGCAGGTTTTGATGTGCGTCCTCTCACTTTTTTAGGATGTGTGTGTGTGTGTGTTAGATGGGATTATAGTACATATAATTTCGCAAACTGTGCTTTTCAAATAACCATGTATTATGAGCATATTAAGTATATGTTTCTAAAATGCCACTTAAAATGGTGGAATTGGCAGGGCCCTGTGGCTCACGCCTGTAATCTCAGCACTTTGGGAGGCCGAGGCAGGTGGATCACCTGAGGTCAGGAGTTCGAGACCAGCCTGGCCAACATGGTGAAACCCCATCTCTACCAAAAATACAAAAATTAGCTGGGTGTGGTGGCAGGTGCCTGTAATCCCAGCTACTCTGGAGGCTGAGGCAGGAGAATAGCTTGAACCTGGGAGGCGGAGGTTGCAGTGAGCTGAATCGCGCCATTGCACTCCAGCCTGGGGGACAAGAACGAGATTCCGTCTCAAATAAATAAATAAAATAAAAATAAAACGGTGGAATTGCACTCAGTTTAAGTACTTTGTAAAGGCGATCGACACGTGGAGACGTGAAGTGTGGATTTAGAGGACCTCGCCAGCTGTCGTGGCACCCAGTTCTTGTGAATGGAAAATGTGTAGATGGGTCCAAAGACAGAGAGAAGCAGCAACACGAGTGCTCTTAGGGAGAGGGAGGTGTTTTGGGAAAACCAAAATCCGAAATACCATAACAGGAGTAAAAGAGATAATACTTCCTATTCCCTCAGACTTTGATGTGGAAGAGCCCATAGATACCAAGAAGTGCCAAAAAATGTATTTTCTACCTTATTTATCACCCAGGCTGGAATGCAATCACAGCTCCCTGCAGCCTCACACTCCCAGGCTCAAGCAATCCTCCCACCTCAGCCTCCTGAGTAGCTGGGACTACAGGCATGCACCACCATGCCTAGCTAATATTTTCTATTAGTTTTTTTTTTTTTTGTAGAGATGGGGTCTCACTCTGTTGCCCAGGCTGGTCCCAAACTTCTGGGCTCAAACAATCTTCCTGCCTTGGCCTCCCGAAATGTTGGGATTACAGGCATAAGCCCCTGTGCCCAGTCAAGAAATTTATTTTTCATTCAGGTGGACACAAAGTGAACTCCAAGGACATGAGCAACTTACTTCAAATGGGGTAAAAGTTGTACTGGATTTTAGAACTTAGGCTATTTGTCACAAGCACATGACCCATAAGGTTTTATAATTTTTCAAAGCTCTCTCTCTGTTTTTTTATTTTATTTTATTTTTTTGAGACAGAGTCTCACTCTATTATCCAGGCTGGAGTACAGTGGTGCGATCTCAGTTCACTGCAACATCTGTCTCCCGGGTTCAAGCGAGTCTCCTGCCTGAGCCTCCTGAGTAGCTGGGATCACAGGTGTGCATCACCGTGCCCAGCTATTGTTTTTGTATTTTTAGTAGAGACAGGGTTTCATGCACCATGTTGGCCAGGCTGGTCTTGAACTCCCTATCTCAAATGATCCACCCTCTTCGGCCTCTCAAAGTTCTGGGATTACAGGTGTGAGCCACTGCGCCCATCCCAAAGCTCTTCTCAAGAAAGGATCTCATTTGGACTTTATGAGAGTCCTGTATGGAGAAGTAGTGTAGTCATTGTTATCTGTATTTTACAGACAACTATACTGAGACTGGGTGAGATGAGGTATTGTTCTTCCACCATCATCAAGATGCAGATAAAGTCATTGAATATAGAGTCCATGGCTTCTGGTTCCTGGTGTGGCTTTCACTGTGTGGCACCAGCCATCAAACCCATTTTCACCATCATCTGTGAAAGCCATTTGGCTCTGCATTGGGATTTTTGGCTCTTCAAGGAAAACAGGAAGACTTAGCTGAATGAGACCTCGACCTCTTATTTCTAGGAGCTTCTAATCTGACATAAAGAATTGTTGTGATTATCTAGAGAATGACAATGAAGAATTCTTAGACAGCTTTTCAAATGGAGCTGAAGGAAAATAACACACGAGGGAAATTTCTTTATAAAACCGTGGTGTTTGTCTGCTTTGCAGTTGATGTTTCCTTGTAACAACAACGTCGAATGCCTCATGCAATCAATGCTCCCCCAATGGGAGGGATTAAGGCTGGACCTATCTAAAGAGTGCTGCTTTCCAAAGAAGAGAGGGCATTTCCACTGGGGTAGTTTCATAGTCCCATGAATAGAATCTTCTTCTTATTTAAGGACCTCCCTAACACACCTGTAGAAATGGACAGAATATTGAAACCCCACCAGAAGAGTAACCTCTGCTTTTTTCATGCTTTCAGTGTGCTGACTTGCTTTTTTTGGGGGGTTCTCAAATGACGCAATCTGATAGTGCAACAGCTTCCTGTTTGAGGGTTAATTATTTCTTTTTATGTCTATATTTAAGATACTTAAATTTGTGATTCATTCTTTATAATTAGATCTAATGCTTAGAATATATCCACATACATCACATTAACAGTTTTCCTTTAAGGGTGATTATTTTCCCCTCTGAGCCGTTGCCAGTGGATGTAGATCATGAAAACAGGTTGATAAATGCGGCCGTCTCAGCGCAGTCTGAAATTTGCAGTTGTTGTGGCCATGAGTCAAGACAGCGCCAGCTCTGTCCACGTGGGAAATCGCCATTTCCCCAAGGTTGCTTCACATCTGTGTCCCTGGACGATGCACACCTTTTCAGTTGAACTAGGGCTCTGTTGTTGTCCAATGGCTCTGTTTTGGGTAATGTTCCAGCTCCCAAAAGTCCCACCTTTTTGGCTTTTTTGCCTCAAGAGGGAAACCAAGAAATGACTTACAGGGTGGGAAGGAGAGCAGAAAATACAGTCTCTCCCATGGGAGGGAAGGGCGGGGAAGAGTTTGAAGTTCATTTGAGGTGGCAAAAAACCATCTTCCCCCTTTCTCCTTCCTTGGCTCTGTTCAAATAAGCAGAAGCTTTACCAAGTTCTCAGAACTGAGCCCATTTCTGTTTTGTCAGTGCCTGTTGTTCCGGAATCAGCGCATCCTTGCGACGGAGAAAGTGGCACTTTCTATTCCCCAGCAGTGAGACCGTGATGAGGGAAGGAAGAGAGCAAGAAGAAAAGGAGAGAAGCAGGAACTAGGAGGAGAAAAAACGAGGAAGTGACCAGGAGTGGGAAGGAAGGAGGTGAAGAGGCTGAGAGAGGGACGGAGCTGTGTGCCTCGGAGGGAACACCTTGCCTTCTTGGCCTTGCCAGCAGCTTCATGGCTGTCCCTTTCGTGCCTGGGACTTCCTCTTCTCCAGACACTGAGTTGCTGTCTCACTGGTAACAATAAGTTAATTGAACAGCCTGTGGACAGATGAGCACACAGTGGCTCTCAGCTCTGGACTGTTTGTTCTATTTGTAGGTGAGAAAGTCTGAAATAGCTCCTATCTCTTAAGAGCACATGTGCTTGCACACAGATGTGCATGGACACACACACGTGCATGCACACACTCATGCATGCAGACACACGTAAGTGCACACACACGTGCACACACGCACCACCACCTTTCTTTCTTTCTTTCTTTCTTTTTTTTTTTTAAGATAGAATCTTGCTCTGTCGCCCAGGCTGGAGTACAGTGGTATGATCTTGGCTCACCGCAACCTCTGCCTCCCAGATTCAAGTGATTCTCCTGCCTCAGCCTCCTGAGCAGTTGGGATTACAGGTGTGCGCCACCACACCTGGCTAATATTTTGTGTTTTTAGTAGAGATGGGCTTTTCCCATGTTGTCTAGGCTGGTCTCGAACTCCTGACCTCAGGTGATCTACCTGCCTCTGCCTCCTGAAGTGCTCGGATTACAGTGAGAGCCACTGTACCCGGCCTTTGCACCACCTTACACCAGGCGCCTTCTCTGTCCTCTGTGTGATCTCAGGCTTTCACAATTCAGCCTTTCCAATGCTTTCAGAAGTCATGGTGTATTTCTAAGTGAGGAGTATTTCCATTTGAGCTGTTAGGATACTTCATTAGGGATAAAGACTCAGAATTTGTGCCACTGAAGATCTGGTTATAAAAGAGGAATGGATGTACCCTACTGCAATGCTGAAATGAATTAATTACGTCCTGAGGCTCAAATCTCTCTCTTTTCATCTGTTTTTGTATATTTCACCCTCTGTACAGAGCTGAAGTGTAAACCTGTCTCTCCTTGGACACATGTTGCATCCTTACCACTTCTTTTCATTTGCATCACATAGCACTTGCCAGGCAAGTTCCACTGTTTTGCAGGTGGACAGAGGATGAGGGCTTTCAGCTATGAGTGGCAGAGACCACAACGCTTGGTCTTCGTCTCTTTCTTTGTCCTGATGCCCTGTCACAAAGCAACATATCCCAGGCTGGGCCTGTGTGCATTACCTGTTTGACTGATTTGACTGAATGGACGGGTCAACTGCTCTGTGGTTTAATAAAGATAAGACAAAACAACTGTCCCAGAGAAAACATGACCATCAAATAGATTAAAATGGAACAAACTCTTCTGTGTCCTATAGCCTCCTTTTCCCTCCCCTTATCCTAACATAGAAGTCGGGGGCTGGATGGCCCAGTACACCCCACCCTCCACACACCTGTGGAGCTTGTTTCAGCTGGGCAAGGGTTGGGGACTCCCAGGCAAACAATGAGTGCAAGATGTGCCAGGAATTGCTGGCCCCCTTGCCCCTGTGTGGTCACCTTAGGAAGGCTGAATTGATGATCAGGGAGGCCCGGAGGTTATGTGCGAAGAGTTCAGGGCAAGGGCATCTCACCTTAGCCATTAGTAGGAAGCCATTCATGTACATGATGTAGTTGCTGAGAGACTTGTAACCACTTCCATATTCCTCCTTCAGTCAAAGGTCACCTCCCTCTTACCCAGAAAAGTCTCAAGGCAGTGAAAATAGCGTTGAATTAATGCCTTAGTAAACTCCGATGCACAGGAGACTCATCTCAGAAGCTTGTTAAAGGGTGCAGGTTGGGTGTGGTGGCTGAAGCCTGTAATATCAGCACTTTGGGAAGCCAAAGCAGGAGGATTGCTTGGGTCCAGGGGTTTGAGACCAGCCTGGGCAACATAGGAAGACTCCATCTCTACAAAGGGGAAAAGAAAAAAAAAAAAAAAGAAAAATGAGCCGGGCATGGTGGGATGTGCCTGTAGTTCCAGCTACTTGGGAGGCTGAGGTGGGAGAATCACTTGAGCCTAGGAGGTTGAGGCTGCAGTGAGCTATGATTGTACCACTGCACTCCAGCCTGGGTAGCAGAGCAAGGCCCCATCTCAAAAAAAAAAAAAAAAAAAAAAAAAAAAAAAAAAAAAAAAAAAAGGAAAAAGTAGAGTGTTAGGATCCGCCTTACCCTGATGTGTTCTGAGCCAGCAGGTCTTGGGTTTGGCTAAAGGATCTGCATTTTGAGTAAGGGCTCTTGGACATTCTGATGCATGTGGACACAAGACCTCATTTTGGGAACCACTGGAAAGAAGTTTTTGGCTCTTGGAGCCAGCATTTCCCAAATGCTTCCCTCAGACAATCAGCAAACCCCAACACAATGAGCCCCAAGGAAGCACTGTACATCGTATTAGGTCCTGATGACAGAGAGACAGAGAAATGTCAACTCTGCTCTTTGCCCCCTGAGAAGTAGCCCTTTGAAGTGTCTGTGCAGCCCTCACAGGACAGCGGAAGACGACGACTGGGTTGAAGGAAGCTCCTAAATCAAGGAGGGGAATGGTGGGAGGGAAGGAGCATGCTTCATTGATCCCACGCCATGGAGATCTGGAGTCGAATCCAGTGCCGACTAAGCCCTGACTTCTTGATACCACTCACCCAGTGGAATAATGAGATGGTGGTTTGACTCACCAGCTGTCTAGAAAGCCTTATCACATCCTAAAGTAGAGACAGCACTTAGTAAGGTGGGTTTCAAACAAAGGGGATCTTCTGGCCTCAGGACACTCCTGGGGAACTGTGGGGTGAGGGAGCAGGGCATGGGACCCCATGCCCTCAGCCTCAGTACAGGAATTCAGGGAAGGTGAAAGCCTCGTCCTGTGGGAACTGGTGTGGCCTGGGTTTTCTTCCAGTTGCTTCAGAAGGAAATGCTGGAGCCTCGGGGGAAAGGTCACCCAGGCAGTAGGTCAGGTAGACAGGAGCTGGGGTGGGGACAGAGAAAGATTTGTCAGTGGCATTGGAATCTTTGCTTCTTGAGGCCAAGTTCTCCCTTAGGAGCCAGGGATGGGTGGAAAAGCAGTCACCGTTGGCTGGAGATGTGGGAGGCCTGAGTGTGTCCCAGGAGGACAGGACACTGGGAGAGCTTGTCCTTGGAGGGGCGAGACTGAGGCCACTGCTGCTCTTCAGGCTGACGCATGGTGGAGGAAAGCCCCTGGAGGAGAAGAAACAAGGCCAAGGCCAGTGAAAGGGAGGCAGGAGCCAAGACCTGTTCTACCTACTTCAGGAAGCTTCCTGGGGAGGAGACTGGGTGCAAGAAGGGGAGACTGGGTACCAAAGCTTGAGTTCACTTCTGTTTCTTGCAACTTAAAAACAAGCTGTGTTTCTACCCACAGTGGAGTCTGGTGTTGCCTTCCCAGCTCTGTGCCCACGAGAAGGGACAGAGAGACTGCGGGAGAGTGGCCACCACTGGAAGGGTCCCGGGGTGGGGCTGGGCTGAAAGCTGCTTCTGGGGCACAAGTGATCCCAGGCCAGGTGAGAAAGGAATGCAGGTGGCTTCTGGGACTTGTGAGCCAACGTGGCTGGGGAGGTGCCCAGTCTCTCTTTGAGGCTCTGCGAGTCTTTGTAGACCAGTGACTGGCATTTGCCTCATCTCACCAAAAGCTGCCACCAGAGTGACAGAAAGAGTCCTAGCGAGTGTCCAGGCATAGGTTCCCTCTCCTTGTACCTGGACAAGGTGAGGACCATCTTTGGAGCAAGAAGCACATTCTTAAAGAACCAGCCACAAACTAGGTCAGTTTCAGGGGTGGAGTGTCGCAATGCTTCCAGTGAGAGGCACATGGGTGTTGTCACTAGGGAGGGGCGAACAGGTTCCGGAAAAATGCCCCCCACCCCACCCCCATCCCTACCTCCACTCTGCTTAACTTTCTTGTTTCATATTAGAGCTAAGCAATGATTCTTTTGTTTTTAATGTAGTTTTTTTTTTTTTTTTTTTTAATGAGCGAGACTGTTTTTCCCCTTGCATCCCTTTTGATTTGGTTCTCAGGAGTAGTTTGGAGTTTAGCAACAATGGCCTCTAATTCTTCGGACTCTGATGCCTTTGAGGCTTCTCAGATGGTGATTTAGAGTCAGGGAACATGCAGTGCTAGGGCTGGAAAGGGCCTTGCAGATCACCCTTGACTGACGGCAGAGCTGAGACACTGAGGTTTGCCCACCGTCCGGGAACAAAGTCGCTGCCTCTATATTAAGCCGCTTCAGAGAAATGACTATAGACATCTTTCTGAAAACCCTTCAGAGAAGCAGATCCATCATTTTCTGTGACAGGGCGCTTCAGCGTTAACCATTTCTGAAGCTCAGGAAGTGGTTTTTATTTTATTTTATTTTTCAAAGAGTGTAGGGGCCTGGGGAAGGGGGTTGTTCCAACTTGTTCCAATATAATTGTAGGAAGATTTGACATTGCCATCTTTTTGGCCAAGGAGCTGGGACCAGAGAAGTGTGGCAAGGCTATGTTTTTCCAGAACTTTCCTGTTCCTTTTGGATTTGAGTCTGGTGAGTTTCGGAGCTGGTTATAAATCAAACTTAGAAACAAAATGTATAATCATCTCTAGCTTGTAGACATGTGTACCAGGCAAACTATCATCTCTTCCTGCTTTGAATTCCCATTACATTTTCCGTGTATCACTTTTGTAGTATACATACATATATATATATATATTTTTTTTTGAGATGGGGTCTCACTCTATCACCCCACCTGGAGTACAGTGGTATGATTACAGCTCACTGCAGTCTTGACCTGTTGGGCTCGAGCCATCCTCTTCCCTCAGCCTCCTGAGTATCTGGGATTGCAGGCTCATGCCACCATGCTGGGCTAGATTTTGTAGAGGTGGGATTTTGCCATGCTGCCCAGGCTGGTATTGAACTCCTGGGCTCAAGCGATCCTCCCACTTCAGCCTCCCAAATTGTGAGGATTAGAGACATGAGCCACTGAGCCTCAGTTTTGTGATATTTCTAATACTTGTTACTGTGCTACAGTCATTCATTTAATACATCATCGCTTCTGTACTGAATGTGAAGAGCTCTGAAGGACTGAACTGTATCCTGTCAATGCCTTGCACTTGGTAGGTCTTTAAAACATGATGTTGGGTCAGTGACGTTCCCCATCGTGGCAGAGGCCATTGTTTGTAACCTGGCACCCACCAGTGATGGATGAACCTCATTTTGGAGGTCACGATTCTCTATCATTGTTGTTTAGTTTCTTTTATATCTCTTTGCACAGAAAATGCAATTTAAAATACAAATGAATGGGTCACATTTTTAAAAGATTTTTTAATGGAGGGAATATTGCAAAAAACATGTTAATAGGCTGTCAGTGTTGAGATATCAAGATTCCAGCCTAAAAGGACACAGAGATTGACTTACAGAAAACTTGCCCTTACTCCATGCCCTCTGAAGGGGTTCTGAATGTGTGGGGCTGGGGATGTGGGGGCAGGAAGCCTGTCTCAGGTTCAGAGTGTTAATGATGTCATCCTCTTGGAGGCAAATTTCTGTGGGAGGTACTGCCCTGCATCCAGAGAACCTAGCCATGATAGGTTTGAAATCTATTTGGGCTCGGACGGAAGTATGACCTGTCAATATCTCCTTTCTATCGTTGTTCATCTGATTTTTTTTTTTTTAATTGCAAGCCATGAAAAAAGGATGCTTCAGTGTTTCCTTTCAGGAAGAAGAACTAGAATTCGATGGTAGGAAGTGAGCCCTTTGAGCTTGCTGGCAGCCTCTGACCACGAGCTGCATTCAAAAATGCTTCCCAGGTCTAGGTCTGCATTTTTTAATGACTAAGTGACCTCCGTCTATTTCCTTCCAAGATGGTGCCCAAAGGCCTGGGGGCTTTGAGTCGGGGAGTCAGCATTCCGACAGACAGGTCCCAGCTGAGCTGAGCTGAGCAGGCACACTGTACTGGCCACCTGGAAGGGACTCGAAGAGGACAACACGTTCAGATCAGTTTCCAAAGTTGTAGGTGCTTTTGGCTCCTGGGATCTGGGCTGGAGCTTAAGTCCTCAGAAATGCCTGTCACAGGCCACACCTGGCCTTACTGAGCCCATGGCTGGCCCCTCAGTGACATGGACCCCAACAGCGTATCTGTTTGCTCATTTGTTTGGGGAGAGGAGGTTTGGTATGAGGGGCAGTTGGCGGAAAATAAAGAGCAAGAAGACAATTCCCATTCAATTCCTAGTGGAACAATGAATTACTTGGGAGTGAATTGATATGGGGAAAATACCAAATATTTTAAAGCAAAAGGAGTCACTGAAAGATCATTAAATCTACCTTTATTCTGCTACACAGAAAGATTATGAAGAAATGCCTCTTTGTGGCCATTCATGTTTAGAAATTCCTTGAAGTTGCCTGGAGGTTTTCACTGCAGCAAGTCACAGCTGCTATGAGTTATTTCCGGGAGGAAAATGCCTTCTGCTGAGGCCCCAGCTCTGTAGTTTGGAAAGTTCTCCGTTTGTAGACAGATGCTCCATTAGTCCTCTATGCTTCTGTTAAAACTCAGGAAAAACAAAGGGACCTAATTCTTTTTGTAACAAAACACAAGTCGTTCTGATTATGATTGCTTCTATTCCTGCAAAATCACGCTGATTCTTGATAAAATGCTGCAATCACACCGTATGGTCATTCTGCTTCTTGAAGGGCTGGCAAACCTTTACGCATGAAAGCCCACCATGCTCTGGCGGGCTGGGTAGATGGGGATAAGATCAGAAGCAGAAGTCGTTTTGAGGTTTATTGGCTGAAATGGAAAAGTCTGTGAAGTTGGATTCTCATATGCAAGATTGTGGAGTCACTTTTCCTTCTCATCAGGCGCCCTCATTATGCAAGAGAGCATTTTCTGTAGCAGTGTCAACAAAGGGAACATCAGCAGATAGTGCTGTTCTGAGATGTTTTCTCAATGCTTGAGCTGGATTTGCTCTTAAGCACCTCCAGTTCTCTCTCCTGCCACAAGAACTAGTAAATCCAATAAATGTTTGTCCGCTTCCAGATTGTACACAGCCAGTGCTGTATAAAGGCATGGAGAGAGACAAAGTGGGTTAGATCTAGTCCAAGCTCCCTGGGTGCCTGTTGGGAAGTAAGATTCTCATACAAGAGGACTAAAATGGTCACAGAAAGGACAGAGTCACTATACATACTGAGGACCCAGTGGATGACACAGACAGACTGCTGTCAGAGTTCAGAGAAAACAAAACTGCAACACAGTAGGACTTGATTGTCCAGAAGTCGTGGTTCCGGAGGAAAGAAGCCCGCCCTTTAGCTAGAGGTGTAATCTTTTCTTTCACTTCTTTCTTTTCTCTGGGTTCATAAACATATATGAGGATCTGGATTGTAACTTGCCTTTAACTTGCAGTGCATGCTAGAAAATGGAAGTGCTTACCTTGACCACTCTTGAGTAAATGCTGCATTAGTTAGAAAACGGACGTTTTCTTAGGGATTGCTAGGAATAGGTCCAAAATCGCACATGGAAAATCAGTGTTCTCTAGCACCAAAGTCAGTCAGGAGGGTTGTCAAGAAAGAGTATGGAGTCTGCAGGCCTCTACTTCTGTCTCTGTCCCAGACTGGCAGTTTCATTTTAAGCAAATGGTCATCTTTGAACAACAACAATGACAATGATGACAATAATGACAAAAGTCTCAATAAAAGAATACCTTGTCGATTGTTGTAATGATGGGAAATACTATGATCCCATTATCCTCAAAGAACTTCTCAGTTCTTTCCTGTTGGGTTCTCCAACTTTATCTGTCGTTTTTTTATTTTCTGTCAATCATTTGTGCTTGTAAAAGGCAGAGGGCTTTGGAATGAGACAGTTTGGGTTTGTAATTTGGCTTTGCCACTTAGTAACTGTGGACTTGGGTGAGTCAGTCGCCATCTGGGACCCTCAGTTTCCCCATCCAGACATGATGGTAATATGCCTACTTCTTAGGATTGCTGGAAGATTAACTGAGATCGATCCTTGTGAAATGCATAGCAGAGAACTGGCATGTGCTAAGGACTCAATAACAGCATCTCTTGTGCTTTAAGGATCTGTTTCGTGGCTGTGACCAGCTTTAGGGGATCCACGCTGGTGGTCTGCTGTCCTGAAGAAAAGTGGGAATGTACTTCCCCACCTCTGCAAGGTTGGGGCAACCCTGGCCTGCAAGAGTGGCTCGAGGGGTATCAGTCCTATTTGCTTTAGATGCCCTCGTTTTTGGTGATTGGATATTGGTCACACCGATTTCATGCTGCACCTGGGGTGCTTGGTTTATCCCATCTACCAACTGATGTTTGGCAGCAGAAAGGACACAGCCAAAGCTAGGCACAGCAAAGAGTCAGGGGTGATAAATCTGGACTATTGAAGGTGCTGGAATTGGGCAGTTGGGCCTCATCCCATGACGTCCTACCTCCCTCTTCTTTGAGATGTCTGGCTTAGTACTCCCAAGGGAGAAATGGGGAGTGAAGCCTTGCAACTAGGGGTGGAGGTGAAATGCCTAAGTGTACACAGGCAATGTGGCTGGAACCTCTGCGCCCCTCCTGGCTCTATCACTTCCCAGTTAGGCCATCCTGAGCCCATTATCTCACCTCTTTGTGCCCCAGTTTGCTCATTTCTAAAATGAGGAGAAGAATCATACCTACTTCATTAGGTTGCCATTGGATTAAAGGACTTAATATACACAAAGCAATAAACAGTTTCCAGCACATAATAAATAAATGTTAACGCACTGATGCTCAATAAATGTTAACTATTTTAATTCATTATCCAACTCACTTACATTCGAGTGGAATTACAGTCAGTTCCCTGAGGAAGGCAGGTGGTTTTCTGTCCCTGTGGCCCTTGGCTATTACACATTTTAATAAAGATACTATTCCCTCCCCTTGTACTAGATTTCCCTCCGTCATTACAGCTTCCCGCCACTGACACATCATTGCTGTGAATAGTAGGTGTAGGAAAAACGTTGTGGTCTGGTCTATGTCGTGAAAGTATTTGCGGGAGGTCCCTTTGATTAGCTTTGTTATTGCTTTTAATGCACTACACATGGGCAGTAACACGTGTTTGGAAAGAGGCCATATTGCTTTTCAAGACAGATGATCAAAAACTAGCTTTCATTCATTTGTGGAGTCAAGGAATTCCAGCAAACGTTCCTAAGAACGGCCACCAGATATTCGCTGGTGTTCTCCCTGTGACCACCAACGTTCCTTATCATCTTTCCCCGCTCTACACATTCTGCCCTGGGTCCCTCAATGATGCAGATATAAAATAACATCTGAATTTTAATATTTTTGATTTTATTTTTATCAAAGTTGCACATGTACATAGTTTAGAGAGTCAGATTACGAAGCTTATTATGAAAAATGGTGATCCCTTGCCCAAAACCCTCCTACACTTTACTAATCTCCAGAGAATATCACCTTTTTTTTTTTTCTTTTTTTCTGATGAAGTCTCACTATGTTGTCCAGGCTGGTCTTGAACTCCAGGGCTCAAGGGATGCTCCTGCCTCAGCCTCCTAAGTAGCTGGGACAGCAGGCATGCTATTCAACAATTTGAATTGTTCCTTTGTTATTAACCTCCGTTATCTCTAAGTAACATGTTTTGAGTGCTATTTCTTGAATTTCACCATTAGGCATTTTCTATTTTCTTTCCACTGCCGGAGATGAAACTTACTTTCTCTTTCACCAAATCTGCCCCTCAGCTACCTCTGATTACCTCTCAGCATTCACTCCCCGTTCCCCATTCTCCCACTACAGTTATGTAGTAAATGTGGTCATGCTATTTTATGTTAGTGTTAATCATAACCAAGACTTTAAAAATACTATGATTATCCTGTTTTCTTACAAAGTTTTCACTTTCTTGGAGTTAATAATTGTCTTATATTTATTTAGTTTTTAAAAATAATGATCAGGGCCAGGTGCAGTGGCTCAAGCTTGTAATCCCAGCACTTTGGGAGGCTGAGGTGGGTGGATTCCCTGAGGTCAGGAGTTTGAGACCAGCCTGGCCAACATGGTGAAACCCTGTCTCTGCTAAAAATACAAAAATTAGCCAGGCGTGGTGGCGTGCACCTGTAATCCCAGCTACTCAGGAGGCTGAGGCAAGACAATAGCTTGAACCTGGGAGACGGAGGTTGAAGTGAGCTGAGATAGCACCATTGCTCTCCAGCCTGGGTGACAGAGGGAAACTCTGTCTCAAATATAAATAAAATACAATCAAGATCAATAAGCCCTAAACGTCTGCTTGTTTTAGTCTCTGCTCCATGTGTTCAGATTCATCTGGTGTGCAGTACATTTATGTTTTGGAAAGTTCCTTGCTTGTGATTGACAACCTGATGATTGCTCTCTGGCCTTGAAATCTCCCTTCCCCTCATCCTAAAGATACTCCTTGGCCCTTTAAGGGGTTGGGGCCCTGTTTCCTGGTTCCTGTGTCTTCATGTCTTTCCCCTCCTTTCCTCACTTCACTTGCTGGAGAACCTCCCCTGGTTTTCTGTTTTCTCCTCTCAATATTTTAGTATCTTGTCTTTGTCTCCAGTGATTAAAGCTTCACAAAGCTCTATCTTGGTGTATGTCTCTTTTCTTTTCTTTTTTTTTTTTTTGAGACGGAGTCTCGCTCTGTCACCCAGGCTGGAGTGCAGTGGCCGGATCTCAGCTCACTGCAAGCTCCGCCTCCCGGGTTCACGCCATTCTCCTGCCTCAGCCTCCCGAGTAGCTGGGACTACAGGCACCCGCCACCTCGCCCGGCTAGTTTTTTGTATTTTTTAATAGAGACGGGGTTTCACCGTGTTAGCCAGGATGGTCTCGATCTCCTGACCTCGTGATCTGCCCGTCTCGACCTCCCAAAGTGCTGGGATTACAGGCTTGAGCCACCGCGCCCGGCCTGTATGTCTCTTTTCATTTGTTCTCTGGGGGCACTCAGGCTTTTATAATCTGGAAACCCACGTGCTTAAATTCTGGGAAAATTTCTTGAATAATGTATTTGATAATCTCCCTCCACTTTTCTTTGTTCTTTGTTTTGGAATTCTAAAACAGATCTCTATTTTTTTTTTTTTTTTTCCTGCCCAGGCTGGAGTATGGTGGTGCAATCATAGCTTCCTGCAGACTCGACCTCCTGGACTCAAGGGATACTTGCATGACCCTTGAGTGCTAAGTGTAGTGACTATCTAAACAATCTCTGCACGTTGACTGGTCTTCACGAGATGAACGTTCCATGCAGTAGAAGGGTGGAAATGGTCCCTCTTCTCTTAACCTTTTCGCCTAATCTATCAATTCAAGCTTCTGCTAATTCAACAAGCGGTTGGAGATGGCGGGAGACCCTAGACAATGTTTCTCTTTATAATACCCATAGTGCTCAAGTCTCTTAAACTTTCCAAAGACGGGGCTTACTCACAGCCAGTTTTCACCTTAGATCTGGAAGTGTTTATAAAAATGGTTTAGTTCACGTTTGTAGATGAATATACAAAGGCCAAAGCTGTGAACTGGCTTACCCAAGGTCACACAGGCAATATGAGGGACAAGACCTCAATTCCAGTCACAAATGGAAAAGAAGCAGTTTTATCTATTTTTAAGGACAGTTTGGCCAATTTTAGAGTATTTGGAACCTTTGTAAGTGCATAGGTCCTTCTGTTTCTTTCTATGGCTAGGGAAGCAGAGAGCTGTTTATTTTTAGTTTGGAAAAGTGATGATGTAGGCTGGGCACAGTGTCTCATGCCTGTAATTCCAGCACTTTGGGAGGCCAAGGTGCCAAGGTGGGAGGATTACTGGAGCCCACGAGTTCCAGACCAGCCTGGGCAACATAGCGAGACTCTGTCTCTACTAAAAATCAAAAAAATGAGTGTGATGTGGTGACACATGCCTGTGGTCCCGGCTACTTGGGAGGTTGAAGCAAGAAGATCACTTGAACCCAGGAGTTCGAGGCTGCAGTGAGCTATGATCTTGCCTCTGCACTTCAACCTGGGTGACAGAGCAAGACCTTGCCTCAAAAAAGTGGAAATAAAAATAAGAAAAGCAAAGGTGTGAATAGGATATACAATCATACATAAAAGTTGAATCTCAGGCTAGGTGCAGTGGCTCACGCCTGTAATCTCAGCACTTGGGAGGCTGAGATGGGATGATTGCATGAGCCTGGGAGTTTGAGACCAGCCTAGGCAACAGAGCGAGGCCTCATTTCAATTGTTTTTTTTAAAAGAAAAAATAAAAAAAATTGAAATTTTGTAACAAAGAAAAAATATAGAAAATAATGAGAAGTAAATGAGAGAGAGAGAGGGGGAGACAGAGAGAGAGAGAGAAAGGATTTTCTAGCTGACTTTCAGCTTACATCCTTATGAGCAAGGTACATCTCCCTGGGAGCCAGGTTCAGAGGACAGCAGTTGTACTTAGTATCATGAGTAGCAGTTGGTCAAATGTGGAAATCATAAAGAAGATCCTTAGTTGGAAAACTCTGATTTTCAGATGAAAACCATCGCTGCCTTCCTCCTGTTTCAGCTAGGTGCCTTAGCGTGCCCGCTGATGTTGAGGAGGGGACAAAAGCCCTCCCTGGTCACCTTCTTAGGCAGCAGACGCGCCTGCAAGATGGTAGCTTTCCTCTTAGGGTTTATGGTCCTCCTTCCTCCTACCTGGGGCCAGTGAGCAGGCTAAAGAACGAAAATGAGCAGAACAGTCAGATCCACGTTGATCTGGGGTCTGAAGCAATCTGCAGCCTCAGAGTTATGGCAAAATGCACAACGTTTGACTGAAGTACTTAGTGCAGTTAGTTGACCAAACCACCAATGTGGTTGGGAAAAGAGGCTGAGTTGGATGGACTTGCTCAATTCATAAAACTGGTTCGAGCCTGTGGGGGCGCAGCCCTCACCTCGCTGTTTCTGGCATCTCTAACTGCACTTATCAGCAGGGATGACTTTGATTTGTATAATATAAGAAAAAAGCAGCTCAATAAAAATGCACTTGGTTCTGTGTCTTTACATGAGCGGCTAACAAATTAGCACAAGGGAAGCTTTCGCAAACGAGAGATTAAATTTCCTTGTTTATGTTGGAAATCTCCCTCGGTCTCTGTCAGCAAATGTGCTATAACATTCTTTCCGTGCTGGGCAGCTTTCAGTTCGTTTGTTATTTTTATTTCTTTTGTTCTTGCTATTAGGCTTCAGAGTGACCATCTCTGTGGGGTGGATAGAAACTCTTGTCTGGGCTTAGGGAAGGCTTCCTGGGAGGTGGGGGGATGGGGGTGGGGGTGGGAGTGGAAGGTCGAGAGGATTGGCAGACAACTGACAGGATGCTCAGTGCCAGGAGTGGAGTTGGGTGGAGTTTATTTTTTCTAAGCATAAGTATGCCCCAAACATTGCATGGGATGTACTTATACTAAAAAAAGTACCCTTGTTTATCTGAAATTCAAATGGGACTGAGGGCCTGTGTTTTTATTTGTTTAATTCAGGGAGCCACAGAGCCCCTTTGGTGAGTGGAGGAAGGGCCTGTGGGGCTGAGACATTCCCAGGGCTGTAGGGAGGGAGCTGCTCTTCCCAATGTCTTTTTATTTCCCTAGACAGAAAGAAGACTAGGTTTTTTTTTTTTAATTTAAATTATTTTTTATATATTTTTTTGTGGGGACAAGGTCTTGCTGTTGCTCAGGCTGCTCCCAAACTCTTAGCTTCAAGAAATCCTCTCACCTTGGCCTCCCAAAGTTTTAGGATTACAGGTATGAACCACTGCACCTGGCCTTAGACTAGGTTTTAACTCAAAACTGCCACTTACTTGTTTTAGGGACCAGGTGAGGACAGTGGGTCATTGCCTTGGGCACAAACCCAGTAACAAAGATAAATAATATTTGAATGCAACATAAGAAAAATTGGAAAATGAACACTTCCGTCTTTATTTAAAAATGTCATAATTTGTTCATCATTAATCTTTGGTGTGGTGGCATGTACCTGTAATCCTAATTATTTGTAAGTCTGAGGCAGGAAGATTGCTTGAGCCCGGGAGTGCAAGGTTGTAGTGAGCTGTGATTGTCCCACTGCACTCCAGACTGGGCGACAGAGTAAGACCCCAACTAAAAAAAAAAAAGCTCCAATGTTATATTCGTCGATTGTTGTATGTGGACGAGGTAAACATTGTTTAGCAATACAAATACTTGGAATCTTTAGTGTGATAGTTTTGTTTATATTTGTGTTCTGTGATATTTAGAAATCCTGGATAGCTATGGTTTATGCATTCGACTCATGGTTGGTGCATGTAAACCCAGTGTTTTAGCCTTGCCACATGGAATAAATGGAGCCACATGTCAGTCAGTTATATCACCCATTTGGCTGAGAAAGACATGCGCTGTTCACCTAATAATCAGTGTACACAACACACATGCATGTGCACACACACACACACACACACACATACATACTCTCTCTCTCTCTGCCTCCAATACATAAAGATTTAAAAGCAGAGATTAGGCTACTCTGGGCACTTATCCTAAAAAGTATAAGTACCACCCTATGGGGTAGTCCTGCTCTGCGAGGACTAAAAATAACTTTATTTTTATAAAAATAAAAAAGCAACCAATACACATAAATACAAAATAAAAGTAGAGATTAGAAGAATAAAAATACGGGAGGGGAGCTTAAGAAAGTGGGTGAGGGATGCTTGAAAAATACAGAAGAAAGAAAACTTGTGACAGCACTGGCATTAGTGGAAGGAATGAATGCAATGAATGAATGAGGGAGGGAGGGAGGAAACAAAGACAGCCCTGGGCTCCATGAAGCACATGGCAAGGAATACGATGTGGGGGTAGATCCCCGTGGAGCCAGGCAGTGATCGCTGGATAGCCTCTCCTCTGCTGGGTGGTGGCTGAAGCTCTCCCTACCCCTAGCCCAGTGCTCCGGTAGTGGTGAAAAACTCACATTCTAGTTACTGCCTTTATTTTTGCATCATTTAATACCTCATGGTATTCTGAAGAAAAGTGACCAACGGCCCTATTTAGAAGTTAGAGCTATCTCAAAAATAAATCCGATGTACAGTATTTTAGCAGATTATGTGTGTTGAATTTAGAAGTTTATCAATGAACAAGAGTAGGAGTCTCTTAATGAACAATTTCACCTACATGAGTTTATCCTGAGAAAATCTTGAATTTGAGCAGAGAGTAACTGACATTGATGTTTTCTGTAGAGTTGTTTCCAGCAGCAAAGACTGCACACTACCTAAACACAATAATTGAATTGTCAACTAAATTATGAAACAATTTTACAATGAAATTGTGTATAGTAATTAAACAGTCACATTGTAAAACAATATTTAACAATGTAGGGAAATGTCCGTTTCATAGATTGTTAGATGAAGATATTACATAAGAATGAATGAAGTATGATCATTAAAAAACATTATCATGTATCTATGCATATCATCTATCTAATTATATATAATCTTTATATACATCTAGTGTACATAGAATTGTGTGAAAAGTGATACAAAGGAAAGAAAAACCTAGGTTCTACGAAAACATGTTGACAGCAGCAATTTCATTGGATGGTGGGATTTTAGATGATTTCATTTTCCTCCTTCACAGTTTTCACTGTTTTTGTTTTTTGTAATAAACTTGTTACTTTCACAGTTATAGATAAATTAAAAGCATTCACTTTTGAAGGAAAAAGATCCAGATTATAAAATAATTATGTGGAAAATGGTCTTACCACACGTGTAGCTATGTATGTCTGTCATGCCTAAAAAAATGGATCATAAATAAATGTAACAAAATGTATACAGTTTCCACAAGTGATAAAATTGCAGGTGATACTTTTTTTTGTATTTTACAATTGTTTTGGCCAAAAACATGTAATACTTTGGAAAGCAGAAAGAAAATACAATAAAAAGAATTGGCCAGGTGCAGTGACTCATGCTATAATCCCAGCACTTTGGGAGACCAAGATGGGCGGATCACCTGAGGTCAGGAGTTCGAGACCAGCCTGGCCAACATGGTGAAACTCCATCTCTACTAAAAATACAAAAACTGGCCGGGCGCGGTGGCTCAAGCCTGTAATCCCAGCACTTTGGGAGGCCGAGATGGGCGGATCATGAGGTCAGCAGATCGAGACCATCCTGGCTAACACGGTGAAACCCTGTCTCTACTAAAAAATACAAAAAACTAGCCGGGCGAGGTGGTGGGCGCCTGTAGTCCCAGCTACTTGGGAGGCTGAGGCAGGAGAATGGCTTAAACCCGCGAGGCGGAACTTGCAGTGAGCTGAGATCCGGCCACTGCTCTCCAGCCTGGGTGACAGCGAGACTCCATCTCAAAAAAAAAAAAAATATAAAAATTAACCAGGTGTGGTAGTGGGCGCCTATAATCCCAGCTACTCAGGAAGCTGAGGCAGGAGAATCGCTTGAACCTGGGAGGCAGAGGTTGCAGTAAGCCGAGATTGCGCCATTGCACTCTAGGCTGGGTGACAGGAGTGAAACTCTGTCTCAAAAAAAAAAAAAAAAACCGGAGAAGAGAGAAAATACAATAAAAGGAATCTATGAGTAACCTCTGGAAAAAGAAAGGTATTTAAATTACATGTAATAATATTCTTTCTCTCAGTATCTTTTCGTGAAAGACGTTTAAGATGCATTTTCTTTCTTTTTTGAATAGGGTCTCACTCTGTAGCCCAAGTTGGAGTGCAGTGGTGTGATCACAACTCCCAACAGTCTCAACCTCCTGGGCTCAAATGACTTTCCCGCCTCAGTCTCTCAAGTATCTGGGACTACAGTTGTGTGCCACTATGCCCAGTTATTTTTTTTTGCATTTTTTGTAGAGAAGAAATTTCTGTATGTTGCGAGGCTGGTCTTGAGCTCCTGGGCTCAAGTGATCCACCCTGGGCCTCCCAAAGTGCTAGGATTACGGGCATGAGCCACTGTGCCCTGCCTTAAGACGCAATTTCAAATGAAAGTTACTTACAAGAGATAATGCAAACTCTTGGAGTTATTCTTATGCATGGATCATTGCAGACACTTCTGCTTACTGCCTTTCTGCCAGGTGTTTCTCCGTCTCATAGATAGCGGCGAGATAAATTTTCTGAAGCACACAGATACAATCATGCCACATCCCTGTTCAAAAACCTATCAATTCCTGTTACGATCAGAATAAACTCCAGCCTTTTTTTGCCCATCGTGAAGTTCCTTCGCTGTCTCGTGGCAATCTGTTTTCCTCTCTATCCTTCCAGACTCCACAATATTCATGGATTCATCAACCCATATTTAATGAATTCTTATTACGTGTAGGACACCATGCGAGGTGCTGACATACATAGTTTGTTCTCGTCGAACTAGACAACTCAGCTTTCTCATCTGTGATTTGTGGTTAGTCATCTCTGTGTTTTCTCTTAGGCTGTTTTCTTTTTACCAATGTTCTTTCTTCCACTTCTGCTTTGCAAATTCCACCCTTTCTGTGAGTCCCAGCCCAGGTGCCACCTACTAGTTCCAGGTGGTGATGGCTGTATTTTTCTGAAGACTTCCTTCTTTGTACATTTCTTACAGCTCTCCTCACACACTGTATTTTACTCCAGCAGGCAGAGATATTGAGTCACACAGGTACTAACCTGCTTGGGCCAGGGCAGGGCTGGGGGATGGCTGGGTGGAGATGGGGAGCGAATATCAGAATCGTGGTGGGCATAGGTGGTTTAAAACAGACTATTAAAAATGACCATTACCAGGCCGGGCACGATGGCTCAGGCCTGTAATCCCAGCACTTTAGGAGGCCAAGGTAGGTGGATTGCCTGAGGTCAGGAGTTCAAGATCAGCCTGGCCAACATGGTGAAACCCCGTCTCTACTAAAAATACAAAAATTAGCCGGTCGTGGTGGCGGGTGCCTGTAATCCCAGCTACTTGGGAGGCTGAGGCAGGAGAATTGCTTGAACCCTGGAGTGGAGGTTGCAGTGAGCCGAGATTATGCCACTGCACTCCAGCCTGGGCGGCAGAGCAAGACTCTGTCTCAAAAAACAAAACAAAACAAAAAACAGTAAAAGAGAAAAATTACCTCCTGTTTATTTTTTAGGTTAGTATGACATTTATTTGGACCTTTAAAATGACAGTATCAAAACGAGCATGGATTAAAAATGGTGAGCCACAGTGCTTGACGGGATTGTGTGAGTGTCTATAGCTGCTGATCGAATGAATGAATATAAAAGAATACCTGAAAATTACTTTCTCCACCAGTTGCAGTGGCTCACGCCTGTAATCCCACCACTTTGGGAAGCTGAGGCCAGTGGATAACAAGGTCAAGGGTTCGAGGCCAGCCTGGCCAACATGGTGAAACCCTGTCTCTACTAAAAATACAAAAAATAGCCAGGCATTGTGGCGCATGCCTGTAATCCCAGCTACTTGGAAGGCTGAGGTGGAGAACTGCTTGAACCCGGGAGGCAGAGGTTGCAGTGAGCCAAGATCATACCACTGCATTCCAGCCTGGGTGACAGAGTCAGACTGTCTCAAAAACAAACAACAACAACAACAACAACAACAACAAAAATCCCCCCACTTTTTCCAGAGTTAACAAGAGGCCTCCCTCTTGCTGTTGTACATTCTATGGGTTTTCACAAATGCATAATGACATGACATGCATCCGCCATTGTAGCTTCATACAGAATGGTTTCGTTGGTCTAAAAATCCTTTGTGCGTAGACTATTCATCCCTCCCTCTCCACAAACCCCTGGCAACCACTGATTTTTTTTTTTTTTTTTTTTTTTTTTTCCGAGACGGGGTCTCACTCTGTCTGTCGCCCAGGCTGGAATGCAATGGTGTGACCATAGCTCACTGCACTCTCGAACTCCTGGGCTCAAGCAATCCTCCTGCCTCCTCCTGTAGCTTTTTTGATTTTCAGTAGAGACGGGGTCTTGCTATGTTGTGCAGGCTGTTTTCAAACTTCTGTGCTCTAGCGGTCCTCCTGCCTCGGGCTCCCAAAGTGTGGGGATTACAGGCGTGAGCCACTGTGCCTGACCTACCACTAATCTTTTCACTATCTCTATAGCTTTGTTTTTTCCAGAATGTCATGTAATTGGAATCACATAATATGTAGCCTTTTAAAGACTGGCATCCTTCACTAAGTAATATGTATTTAAGTTTCCTCCACAACTTTTGGGGTTTGATAGCTCGTTTCTTTTTCAAGCTGAATAACATTCCTTTGTTTGGATGTACCAGAGCATATTTATCCACTCACCTACTGCAGGACATCTTGGCTACTTACAGATTTTGTCAATCATGAATAAAGCTGCTGTAAACATCCATCTGCAGGTTTCTGGGTAGACGCCAGTTTTCAACTCCTTTGGACAATTACCGAGGAGCGCAATTGCTGGGTCATATGGGAAGAGTAGGTTTAGCTTTGTAAGAGATCACCAAACTGTCTCCCAAAGGGGCTGCACCATGTTGCGTTCCCACAAGCCATGGATGGAGAGATCCTGTTGCTTCACATCTCCTCCTGCATTTTGAGTTTTCAGTGTTCTGGATTTTGGCCATCCTTGTAGGTGTAATAGGTGTGGAATGGGAACTCACTGCTGTTTAATTTGTGTGTGCCTGATGTTGTATGATGAGAAGTATCTTTTCATATGCTTATTTGACATCTGTAGCTCTTCTTCAGTGACGTGTCTATCCAGATTTTTTGCCCATTTAAAAATTAGACTTTTTGTTTTCTTATTGAAAAAGTATTTTTGACCACAGTTTGCCCGTGTGTAATGGGAAGTGAGTTCCAACCAACGCTCCAGCGATCTAAAGATGACACTGTCCAACACCAACTCAGGTAGAGGTGACACTCTCCAACGCCAGCTCAGCAATCTAAAGGTGACACTGTCCAACACCAACTCAAGGTAGAGGTGACACTGTCCAGCACCAACTCAGGGTAGAGGTGACACTGTCCAACAGTGACCCAGGTAGAAGTGACACTGTCCACCACTGACTCAGGTAGAGGTGACACTATTTAACACAAACTCAGGTAGAGGTTACACTATATAATACTGACCCCAGTCCAGGTGACACTGTCCAACACCAACTCAGATAGAGGTGACACTGTCCAAGCCAGCTCAGCAATCTAAAGATGACACTGTCTGACACCAACTCAGGTAGAGGTGACACTATCCAACGCCAGCTCAGCAATCTAAAGGTGACACTGTCCAACACCAATTCAGGGTAGAGGTGACACTGTCCAACAGTGACCCAGGTAGAAGTGACACTGTCCAACACTGACTCAGGTAGAGGTGACACTATTTAACACAAACTCGGGTAGAGATTACACTATATAATACTGACCCCAGTCCAGGTGACACTGTCCAACACCAACTCAGGCAGAGGTGACACTGTCCAACACTGACCCAAGTAGAGGTGATACTGTCCAACACCAATGCAGAGAGAGGTGATACTGTCCAGTGCTGAACCAGTAGAGGTGACACTGTCCATCGCATTACTGAGCCAGGTAGAAGTGACACTGACACTGACCCCGTAGAGGTGATACTGTTCGTGACTGATTTGCTGAAAATGACAACTTCTTCCAAAGCAGCATTTCGAGAAGTTAATAATAATGATAATTTTTGATTTCCGCCACAACTTGGCTCTTTTTTCACTCCCTGTCCTTGGTGAGACCATGTAGCTGGGTGGAAATTCAAAGGCTGAATGCACCTTCCTCAGAGGTGGGCGTTGAATGATGCCCACATTGAATGACTGTGGTCCTAGACTCTCTCTCTCACTGCTCCATTTGCCTGGGCTCCCCTGTACCCTTCTGTCTACCTCACTGGGAAGACCTTGCAGACACTCTCTTCCCAATACCAGAATAGGGACCTTCTTCTGAACTTTCCATCCTGTCCTTCTGCTGTCAAAGTGCCTCTCACAGGGTCTTCATGACTATTATCCTTCCTGTGAGACCCAGGTTCAGTAGCCACCAAAAGCAGGTTAGATTCTGGGACTCTGTCTTGTTTACTTTTGTATCCTCAATGTCTAGTAGACATGAAATCAATCTAAATTAAATCTAAATTAAAAGAATATCTGCAACAGATATTTATGGCACATCTGTGTGCTTGGAATTGTGCTATTAGCTTTGGAAATCTTCATAAAAAGACTCCGAAGATTCCTACCGACTAGGATTTTACATTCTTACAGGAAATAATGACTATTTGAACAGATGAGTGTGAATTAAAATTGCAGAGGGAGAAGATGGATCCTTATGTTAATTTATTCACAATATTACTGTGAATTTGCAAGATTGAAATGTACCTACATCTCTATATCTTTTTGTGGTTTGAGAGCTCATTTCCTTTTAGCACAGATATATGTTATATATCTATCTAATATCTATATCTATCTGTTTATCATATCTATCTATCGTCTATCTATCTATCCATCTATCTTCTATAACTGTCTGTCTATCATGTCTGTCTGTTTAATTTTTTGTACTTTCCCACACCATGATCTCTGCCTCGAGGTGGACAGGTGGAAAGAAGTCAGAAGGTGCCCTCTCAGCTCCCTTTCCAGCTAAGATTTTATCAGCTGGATATGGCCACATGTGAGGCTTGGATTTACATGTGAGTCTCAGAGACTGGAGATGGGCACAGATTCTGTTTTGCTGGGGAGGGTGGTGGAGGCACTGAGCCTCTCTGGAAAGTGCTGTGGCAGACCCAGTGTTCTCGGACTGTACCTGCAAGCAGTATGCAGAGGGAGGACAATTTGCACACTGCTCTTGGCTGGATAGTTTTCAAGCCTAATTCTTTGGCTCTCCAGGACCTTCTGTGAGTTTCCTAATAGTCTTTAATAAATTTTCTGCTTAGGCTAGTTAGAGTGTGTGCAACGCAGAGCCCTGGTGAATGCAGACCTCTCTCCTGGGTGTACCCTCAGCTCCGTTCTTTCCCCTAGTTCCATGCTGTATTTAGTCAGGAATGACCGGGCAGAGATGACCTCAGTCAGTTGTGAATACTGCCAGCTGTCTCTCTAGAGGGAATTAGAGGTCTCCCAGCCTTGGAAGGCAGCAACTCCCATCAGAAGGGCAACTTATTGAGTTTGGGATGAAATCCAACTTTTCGTATAGGTAATTATGCCAGAATTCAGGTCAACCTCTAGCCTGGGTTGACTCATATTCCGTGATATATAGGAAGTAAAACACTGTTTGAGCTGCCACTGTAGCATTTCCCGTGGAGCTTTAAAATGTCTTTTAATTATTTGTACATTTCTATTGAACTGCGAATGATTCTGCTCTTCTGAGTACCACGCTTTGCTTGCTTGAAAAATAAATACACCAAACAACTACGGATGAAGGACTGTAGTTAAAGGATGGAATGTTGTCATGAACACTTTGAGAATGGTGACAGTTGGTATTTTCCCAAAGTAAACTCAAAGGTTCAAACTATTAAAAAGGCTGAGGTGGCCACACTTGTCTACTATACTCCAAGATCATCTAACAAGATCATGACTAAATCCTGGCCAGGAAAACATTGACTTTAGTAATTTTGTTGGTTCTGGGTTTTCAGTGTTGAAATCTTCCTTGCCCTGTTCATTCTCTTTTCCCAATACCCCTAGAACTATCTGAGATATGGGTGGGGTGTGATGAGCACAATTCTTTTGTTAGCCTTTGTCAGAATCATGAGGGGAAGAAAATGTACATAAAATTAACATAAAGTCAAGCAGAGGCACCTGCGATCCAAAATCCCCTCTATCATCAAATTCCTCCTTTTTGTTGGTGACCTTGCTCATGGGGAATGAAGCTGCAGGAAACTTCTTGGTTTAGCTCTTCTACTCTGGTTTCTTTCACAGGCAATTAAACTTCCGGGTCTCAGTTTCCTGAGAGTTCACCTCTGCTGTTCTTACTTTCATTATTTCCAAATCTGAAAGTCAGTCATCCTATCTCTGGTACACCCTCAGTTACATCTAGGAATCCCCAGGCTGTTTTGAAAGCTCGAACACACACTTTATAACTTAATAGCGGGGAGAAAGGGGAAACATCACAGTCAATATTTTACCTTTTCCATGACACCATCTTGTACTCCCTTGTCTTCTTTCCACCAATCCTTCTGCCCCCATCAATCAAGGGTACTTCCTGTATCATCCAGATGGCACTTCCTGTGCCATACATAAGCTCTTGCCAGGGATAAGTTTTGGCTGAATTGTCAGCTTGTTGATTATAGCACAGCTTAATTATAGCTGTATGACATTAGTCATAAATGACTCTAGGGCCAGAGAGTGGGCTTGTGTAACCTTTGAGGGTGCACTTTGCAAGTAGCTTTTGAGGAATAAATACAAAGTAGAGTAGGTTTTGAAGAATAAATATCGGATACCTCAGCTTTAAGAAGAAGTACCCTAGACATGCTTCTGGCCCTCTCAGAAACCCTTACCTTGTAAAGGGCCATGGCGAGGCATAGATGTTTGATATAAAATATAAAACTTTGGTGTATTAGTCCATCCATTCTCACGTTGCTATAAAGAAATACCTGAGGCTACGTAATTTATAAAGAAAAAGGTTTTATTGGCTCCTGGCTCCACGGGCCGTACAGGAAGCATGATGGCTTCTGCCTCAGGAAAATTCCAATCATGGTGGAAGGTGAAGGGAGAGCAGGCACTTCCCATGGCCAGAACAGCAAGAGAGAGAGGGATGAGGTGCCACACACTTCTAAACAACCAGATCCCATGAGAATTCACTAACATGAGAACAGCACCAGTGAGATGGTGCTAAACCATTCCTGACAAATCCCACTCCGTGATCCAATTACCTCCCACCAGGCTCCATCTCCAACACCTCCAACACTGGGGATCACAATTTGAGATGAAATTTGGGTGGGGACACAGATTCAAACCGTTGGATTTGGTAACTTCTTCTGTGAGAACAGCCACTCTAATCTATACTCTTATCACTGGACATCTGTAACTTCAGACCAATCAAACCATAAGCACATCCAACCAATCAGAACCCAGGAGATCCCTGATGCTCACCACGGGGTCACTCAGAAGGTTGTTTATGCAACCATCAGAATGCAGTAAGCAGATTGTAGAGCACTGATGTGGCCCTGTCTCAACAACACATCTTAGTGCTTATCAGCACTTTCAAGCATCTCCGGCTTTCTTCTGCTGTGTTATTAGTAGTCCATCTTGTCCCCATCTTTGTTAGTGTTCCATTGCCTTGATTTTTTTCCTACCATCTAAACTTCAGGAGAATGTGTCTAAGCCACAGGAGCTATCCACATGGTAAAAGCGATTGATCATTAATTAATCGTAATAAAAATATTGTGCCTGCTTAAAAAAAAAGGTAAGTGGAATTTATTTAAGAATTTGAGCGCTGCAGTGTTTCCAGTTTCAAGATGGCCGCCTGAGCTGTTTAGTGAAACTTCTTCCACCTTTCTCCATCCCTCTAGGTGGTTTTTTTTTTTTTTTTTTTTTTTTTTTCTGAACCTGGATGTGACGTATTAAAGGACCCGACGGAAATAGAATCAAAGGCATTCTAAAATGGCTGACCGTACACTGAAGGATGTGCACAGCATCTGCTGCACCAACCCTCAATATCTGGTGGAGAAGATCATTCAAATGCGAGTGTATGAGTCCAACTACTGGACAGAGGGTGCTTTGGACTTATGGCTGAACTTATAGTCGATAAAGCTATGGAGTTAATGTTTGTGGGTGGCGTCTATGGTGGCAACATAAAACCAACACCCTTTCTGTGTTTAATCTTGAAGATGCTTCAAGCTCAATCCAAGAAAGGTATCATTGTAGAGTTTATCAAAAATGAAGATTTCAAGTATGTTCGCGTGTTGGGGGCACTTTACATGAGGCTGACGGGCACTGCAATTGATTGCTATAAGTACTTGGAACCTTTGTACAGTGACTGTCGAAAAGTCAAGAGCCAGAACCAAAATGGGGGTTTGAATTGATGCATGTAGGTGAGTTTATGGATGAACTAGTGCTCAGTGAGAGGGTCTGTGATATCATTCTGCTCCGGCTGCAGAAACGCTAGGTATAAGAGGAAGCTGAGCAACTGGAGCCTCGAGTTAGTGCTCTGGAAGAGGACATGGACAGCGTGGGGTCCAGTGAAAAGGAAGAAGAGGAGGATGAGAAGTCGGAAAGAGTGCCATCACCTGATCACCGCCGGAGAAGCTACGGAGACTTGGACAAGCCCGGTCGCTCTCCCACAATGCGCTACAGAAGGAGCAGGAGTCCGTCTCCCAGAAGGCGGAATCGATCTCGAAAAGGAGAAGCCTCTTCCCCCGCCGAGAAAGGCATCGGAGTAAGAGTCCCAGACGTCACCGCAGCAGATTCTGAGATAGGCGGCACAGATCCCGTTCCAAGTCCCCAGGTTCTCACCGTAGTCACAGATACAGGAGTCACTCAAAGTCTCCCGAAAGGTCTAAGAAGAGTCACAAGAGGAGTTGGAGAGGGAATGAGTAATGGACTCAGTTTGGTTTTAGTCCACATAGGCTCCTGTGGGTATGAGGATATCTGTCTATGTGGAAGGATTAAGATCTCCCCAGGCAGCTATATTTTAGTTTTTTCTTATCACGTTTCTCAACCTTTATTTTCAATGAAGGAGGTGCTGACTTTTGTATCTCTTTTTAATCATAACAACAGTTTCTGACCCAACTAATTTTGACTGTATTCAAACTTATGAGGGTAGAAGGGATCTGAAGGTTGGGGATATGAATGACAAGGATAGGATATGGCCACCTGATGACCCTTTCCCTTTTTATTAAACTGGACACACCTATAAAAAAAAATTTGAAAAGAGCAAAAACCTAATTAGGTCATGCACAAAGGGTAAAGACAGGTGTCTTGAAGAATGCAGTTTCTCTCCTGTAGGCTTTTGCCTGGAGCCTTGCCACCTCTTGATCTACTTGTGTGGTGTTTTCTTTTCTCCTTAATCTCCAAAGGATGCATCTTCATGCTCTGGACAGGAAAGAGGCCAGCAATAGGGTGAATGTTGGAGAAAGCCAGAAAGGGGAAGGGGAGTTCTTTCAAGTCAACACAGGATGGTCTTACACACAATGGAAATGGAATGGAAATGAAGCTCCCCACTGCCACTAACAAGATTATTTCTCACCGTGTTTAACCACCAAAGGGGTCTCTGCAAAAGCTGGTATTGATGCAGTTCTGAGTGGGTTCTGCTTTTATTGACATGACTTCCATGCTTTTCCAAATACTGCATCTTTCTTTTTCTTCCTGGATCATCCAGGGTTAGCCATCAGGATGCGACTGTGTGGGCAACCTTAATATTTCTCAAAGTGACAAGTATTTGTTTTCTTTCTTTCTTTCTTTCTCTCTTTCTTTCTCTCTCTCTTTCTTTCTTTTCTTTCCCTTTCTTCCTTCCTTCCTTCCTTCCTTCCTTCCTTCCTTCCTTCCTTCCTTCCTTCCTTCCTTCCTTCCTTCCTTCCTTCCTCTCTCTCTCTCTCTCTCCTTCTTCTCTTTCTTTCTTTCTCTCTTTTTGAGAGATGGAGTCTTGCTCTGTTGCTAGGTTAGAGTGCAGTGGCGCAATGTCAGTTCACTGCAACCTCTGCCTCCCGGGTTCTGCCTCAGTTTCCCAAGTAGCTGGGACTACAGGTGGATGCCACCATGCCCAGCTAATTTTTGTATTTTTAGTAGAGACGGGGTTTCACCATCTTGGCCAGATGGTTTTGATCTCTTGACCTCGTGATCTGCCTGCCTTGGCCTCCCAAAAAGCTGGGATTACAGGCATAAGCCACCATGCCCGGTCTCTGTTTTTGACGTAGAAGCAATGGAGTTGCTGGTGAGGAGAACACAAAGGTAGATCAAAAACTTTGACACTTGCCTATTGGTTTTCCAATATTACCCACCTTTTCTTTTTTGAAAAATAATGAACTTAGATGTTTTCTTAGGGGTCTCTATATGAGTTTTTCTCTTTACAGATTCACCAATGAGAGCTTATGAACACACTCAAGTGTGTCCAGTTTTCTCCTCCCATGTTATTAACAGTCCATCTCTTCCTCACCTTTGTTACTGTTTCATTGCCTTGATTTTTTTGGTCCAACTTAAACTCCAGGACAAGCCAAAGGGGTTATCCAAAGGTCTCTGTTTTACTACCTTTTTTGTTTCTTTGTTTTTTAAAGGATTATCCTCGCAATCAACCAACAAACCAATTGCCTGAACCAATGGGAGGTAAGTGCCAAGTGGCACAAAGAGAGCAGAATATTCCAAAGGCTCCCGTGCACCTGCAAGTCTGGTGGCTGGATATGATAAGTAAGTGCTTCTTTGTTTGTTAGCCTTCCAGAGAGAGCTGTCCCCACAGCAGTCATTGGGAGTGTACTTGAGAGGATTTTAAGTAAATACCACCATGAGGCCAATGTGTGCGAACTGTCAATTTGTATTTCTATGATGTGTGATTGTGCTGAAGCAGGCATCATGAATCATTCAGGATTACCCTTATGGAGAGCCTCTAATTCTGCCTGAAGGATTAGGGAAACAGGGTTCAAATGCCATTCATCAGCCCTGTCTTTCGGGGAGCACTAGTAAAGTCATCCTGTGCCTGACCTACAGTTGAAGCACGCCATTTCCAAGTCTCAGAGAAAGGTCACCTAAAGGTCGTGGAATATTTTTGTCAAGGTAGCGCAGTCCTGCTCCCTAAGCTGGCTTGAGAAAATACTCTCTGGGACAGAAGATAGGGAGGAGGGGAGACTCTTAGGGAGAAGAGAGACAATGGTTCATTGCTCTGGGCGTTTCTGAAAAAGGTCTTCCTGAATCATAGGTATTAATGCAGCTTTTAAGAGTATTCCTACTAAAATGCAATGTTAAAATCTTCTCAAAGGAGAGTACATTCACCATCAAGTGGATGCTAAACAGACAAATAGGAGACGTTTTTTCAACAAGTAGTTTGCAGTTCCCTTCCTTGTGTGTCTTCTCAGTTCAGGGCTTTGGACAGTATCTGTATCTTTTTGGTGCGTGGCAACCTTAATTATTCTGTTAATCACTCTGGGTGTTTGATTGATTTGATTTATATTTAAATACTGAACCAACTTTTACAGAGCAGTGGACATTATGGAATCATTAAAAATGAGAATAAGAAGTTCAATGTAAAGAATGTATATACGTAAAGGAATATAAATCATTCTATTATAAAGATACATGCACACATGTGTTCATTGCAGCATTATTCACAATAGCAAACTAAATGCTAATCAATGATAGACTGGATAAAAAAATGTAGTACATATATACCATGGAATACTATGCAGCCATAAAAAAGAATGAGATTATGTCCTCTGCAGAAACATGGATGAAACTGGTGGCCGTTATTCTTAGCAAACTAACACAGAAAGAGAAAACCCAATATTGATGTTTTCCCTTATAAGTGGGAACTAAATGATGAGAACACATGGACACATAGAGGGGAACAACACACACGGGCCTGTTGGAGAGTAGAAGGTGGGAGGAAGGAGAGGATCAGGAAAAATAACTAATGGGTACTAGGCTTAATACCTGTGTGATGAAATAATCTGTACAACAAACCTCCTGACAAAAGTTTACCTAACAAACCTGTACTTGTACCCCTGAACTTAAACTAAAACTTAAAAAAAACGAATGAAATAAGGTCAGGAGATCAAGACCATCCTGGCTAACACGGTGAAACCCCGTCTCTACTAAAAAATACAAAAAACTAGGCGGGTGAGGTGGCGGGCGCCTGTAGTCCCAGCTACTCGGGAGGCTGAGGCAGGAGAATGGCATAAACCCGGGAGACGGAGCTTGCAGTGAGCTGAGATCCGGCCACTGCACTCCAGGCTGGGCGGCAGAGCGAGACTCTGTCTCAAAAAAAAAAAAAAAAAAGAAAATGAATGAAATAGCGTAGGTTTGGGATTTTAATATTTGCTGTTGGCTTCAGTGACTTGCACCAACTATTTTGTAATTGTTGTGAAGATATTTTCGTCATGGCAGACAGCTTTTGGCACAGTGGGTCACTCCTGGACATGCTTTTACTCTTGGCCTCTCGCATGGCGTCCTGCTCTGGCTCTCCTCCTATCCCACCTCCCTGGCTGCTTCATGTTGGAATGCCCTAAGCCTCTTCTCTTCAGCCCCTTCTGTTCTCTCTCCCTTTTTTTTTTTGAGGCGGAGTCTTGCTTTGTCACCCAGGCTAGGGTGCAACAGCGTGATCTCGGCTCACTGAAACCTCCACTTCCCAAGTTCAAGTGATTCTCATGCCTCCGCCTCCCGAGTAGCTGGGATTATAGGCACCCACCACCATACCTGGCTAATTTTTGTATTTTTAGTAGAGACAGGGTTTCACCATGTTGGCCAGGGTCTCAAACTCCTGACCTCAAGTGATCCGTCCACCTCAGCCTCCCAAAGTGCTGGGATTACAGGTGTAAGCCACTGCACCCAGCCCCTTATGTTCTCTATCCATACTTGTGCGTTAGTGATTCATCTTGCCTTATGCACTTAAGCATCATCAAGACACTGGTGACTCCAAAATTTACGATTCCAGACTGGACCTTTCTTTTGAACTCTAAACTCATATTTTGACCTGCTTTCTCAAGATTCCCACTTGGGTTTTCAAATTTAACCTGTCTAAAACTGACATCCAAATGATCACCTCTCCAAACCTACTCCCACTACAGCCTTCCCAGTCTCAGCTCACGGAAATGCTACTATATTCATTTCCTGGGCCAAAATTCATTTATACCCCTACCACAGATCTGTCTCACAAACTCCACACTCATACATTCAGTTGCCAACTCGACTTCTCTACTTGGGTGTCTCACAATAGTCACAAACTTCTATCCAAGGCTAACTCCTCCAAGCACACCCCAGCTGTGGCCCCCTTCATGGCTCCTTGATGGATGCTAATTTTACCTTTGCCTAAGTCAAAAATCATGGAGTTATCCTTGACTTTTTTCTTTCTTCCACATCCACATTCAAACTGTCAGCAGATCCTGTTGACTAAGACTTCAGAGCTTATCTACACCTTTATTGCTTCTCACTCCTCCTCCCTGTTTCTAACCATATCACCTTTCTTGTGGTAGTGCCTATCGGGTTTTTTTTTTTTTTTTCTTGAGAATATTTCAGGACACATGGAAATTATGTAAAATTTATTTTATTTGCTGAAACAGGGTCTCGCTCTGTTGCCCAGGCTGGAGTGCAGTGGCATGATCTTGGCTCACTGCAACCTCTGCCTCCCAGGCACAAATTATTCTCCTGAGTAGCTGGGACTACAGGTGTGTGCCACCACGCCTGACTGATGTTTGTATTTTTTTGTAGAGATGGGGTTTTGTCATGTTGCCCAGACTGGTCTCAGACTCCTGGGCTCAAGCGATCTGCCAGCCTCAGCCTCCCAAAGTATTGGGATTACAGGCATGAGCCGCTGTGCCCAGCTGATATTTCAAAGATCTTTATTTTTAGTCTTTTCACTCTTTATGGTGTCTTCTGATGAAGTTCTTCACTGCAGTGTGGTTGAATTTAACAGCTGTATTTTTTATGGTTTGTTTTTTTTTTTTTTTTTTTTTTGAGACGGAGTCTTGCTCTGTCACCCAAGCTGGAGTGCAGTGGCCTGATCTCAGCTCACTGCAAGCTCCGCCTCCCGGGTTCACGCCATTCTCCTGCCTCAGCCTCCGGAGTAGCTGGGACTACAGGCGCCCGCCACCTCGCCCGGCTAGTTTTTTTTTGTACTTTTTAGTAGAGACGGGGTTTCACCGTGTTAGCCAGGATGGTCTCGATCTCCTGACCTTGTGATCCGCCCGCCTCGGCCTCCCAAAGTGCTGGGATTACAGGCTTGAGCCACCGCGCCCGGCCGTTATGGTTTGTTTTTATATGTCGTGTTTTAAAAAGTATTGTTTATCTTGAGGTCATTAAGATATTTGCCTGTTTTTCCTTTCATGAGTTGTATTGTTTTGCCTTATAAATTTAGGTATTTTAATCAACCTGGAATTGGCATTTGTGTATAGTATATTTCTTAATTTCCAAATACCCAAGAGTTTTCTGGTTAACTTTTCATTTTTGACTTGTAGCTTGATTACATTGTGGTGATATAATGCAAATCTCTATGATAATCTTTGAAACTTGTTGAAACTTGCTTTATAGTTCAGCATGTGGTCAGTCTGTGCACAAGTTTGCAAAGAACATGTATTCTATGGTAACTGGGTGAAGCGTCCTACATGTGTCTATTAGGTAAGACTTGTTGATTATGTTGTTCAAAACTTTCTTGTTCATTCTTATTTTTATGTGCTAGATATGTCAGTTATTGAATGAGTTATTGAGTGAGTTGTGTGAAAAATCTTTCACTATGATTCTGGGTTGTTTTTTCTTATAATTTTGCCAGTTTTTGCATTATGTATTTTAAGACTGTGCTATGAGGTACAAACAGATATGCAATTGTTATATCTTCTTTGGGACTTTATTTTCTCATATTTATGAAGAGATCTTTTAAAAATTAAACAGTTGAGATTAATATATCTTATACCATATACTTTGCTTTTGGCCAATACTTAAATGCATTTTCTTTTCCATCCCTTTATTTTTCACCTCTCTATATCTTGTTTTAGATGTGCTGTTTGCAAACGGCTTATTGTCAAATTTAATTTCATTTTATCTGCTTTTATTAGTCTGTTCTCATGTGCTAATAAAGACATATCAGAGACAGGGTAATTTATAAAGGAAAGAGGTTTAATTGACTCACAGTTCCACATGGCTGGGAGGCCTCACATCATGGCGGAAGGGAAAGGGGAAGCAAGACATGTCCTACATGGTAGCAGGCAAGACAGCTTGTGTAGGTGAACTCCCATTTATAAACCCATCAGATCTCATGAGACTTCTTCAGTGCCATGGGAACAGTGTGGGGGAAATTGGTGCCATGACTCAATTATCTCCACCTGGCCCTGCCCTTGACACATGGGGGTTATTACAGTTCAAGGTGAGATTTGAGTGGGGACACAGAGCCAAACCATATCACTGGTATACCAATCTTTGCCTTTTAATGAGAAGCATTCAGTCTATGAATTATAAATGTAATTGCCCATGTATATGTATTTAAATCTTTTATAGTATTTTTAATTTTCTATTTGTCCCTTCTTTCTCTTATTTCTTGCCTTTTTTCTCATTCTATTTTTTTCCTCTACTTGGAATTTGTATATGTTATTTCCATTTTGTCACTAGCCTAGAAATTAAAATGTGCTTATTAGTTTAACAATGTGTAAGTTAAATGATATCTTCATTTTCCTCTCAGAGTTACAAGAACCTTAGAACACAGCAACTGCAATTATATTTCTCCTAATTTATCTGATATCATTGTCTTGCATTTTAATTCTATTTTTTATACCTCTCAGGACATTTTAATTGCCTGGTGTCGTCTTAGTTTTGATTTCCCACATTATAATATATTCTATCTTGAAGCTTAGAGATTCTTTCTTGTAGTCTGGAATTACTTTTCTTTTTCCTGAAGTACAACCTTTAGAATTTTTTTTTTGTGGGTCTGTTGGTGGCAAACTCTCTGGTTTTGCATATCTGAAAATGTGTTTGTTTTGTCCTCATTCTTGGATGATATTTTTGCTGAGTATAGAATTCTAATTTAATAGTCTTTTTCTTTTTCCCCAGCACATCAAGGATGTAATTTCAATGTCTTCTCTTGCTGCAGTTGAGAAGCTAGCTGTTGCTTTGTCACTCCCTTGAGGATTATCTATCATTTCTTTTTGGCTACCTTAAAAATCTTTTTTCTTTGATATTTTGCATATTCACTATGATATGTGTAGCTGTGGAATTATTTTTATGTATCTTGCTTTAGATTCACTTGTCTTCTTCAATTGGAGTGATGTCTTTTATCAGTTCTGCAAAGTTCTTCTCAATTATCTCTTTTAAATATTGTGTCTTCTACATTACTTTTCTTTCTTCCTCTAGGACTCTGATTAGACCCTAAAAATTGGGAACATTATTAGTCCTCTATCTTATCCCCATCTTTCTTATTCTCTCTTTCTTGTCTCTGTAACTTTATCTCTCTTGCTTCAGTCTGAATAATTTCTTCAGAATCATCTTTCAGTTCATTAATTCTTTCTTCACCTGTGTCTACTCTGTTCTTACACCTGTCGTTTGATTTAATCTTAATAATTCTTATTTTTATTTCTAACAGGTTTATTTAATTATTCAAATCTGTGTAATAATTCTTTATACATTTTTAGGCCCTCCAAATATTTTCAATTTTGTCCTTTCTTAATTAGACATAGTAAACTTAATTATTTAATATTCTGCTTCTGATAATTGCAGTATCTGAAAACTTCCATGATCTTTGTCTTCTGACTGCTGTGCCTTCTGTTTCTCCATCAAGTGTTTAGTGACTCTTTCCCTCTGAGCTGCTCATGATCCACGGAATCTTATATTTGGTAATTCTTTGATGTGGGGGGTGAAGGAGAGTCTCTTCAGAGAGTATTTATATATGCTTACTGTACTTTATTGACCTTGGGATTACTTTAAATACATTCTCATTCTCTAAATGAGATATTTAAAAAAATTTATTCCTCTCTCTCTGTCTCAATATTTAAATACAATAAATTCAAGCTACAAATCCACATTGGGGCTAGCCTGTCACGAGAACTCAGGATCTGGTATTCCCATTCTCCCTAGCCTCTGCTCTGGGGAAAAGGTTGTTATCCCCCCTTGTAGACCTTTAGGGGGAATTTATTTCCGGGTCATTGTTACAATGAGAGTATAACTCTCTGAGTTTTAATCTGTAGATAAGAAAATGCCCACCTTGGGCAGGTCCTGGCCTTCATCTCCCATATCTTTTACCCCATACAGATTTACCAGCTCATTGATTCTTTTAAGGAGATGACATTTCTTTTCATGCAGAATTTTAGTTGTTTTCAGCAAGGGGGTCATTTGAGGAGACCAGTACACCGTGTTTCCAGCGTGTACCCATTTCATTTTTAAATAGTGGCCATTATAGGACATAATACCTCTCCCAGAGCTTTTACTCTCTTATTTCAAAAATACTTATTAGCATATCTGTCCCACTCTATGCGTATATGTGTATATATATAAAACTTTATATATGTGTGTGTATATATATATAGAAGTAACTTTATATATGTATGTACTATATGTGTGTGTGTATAATTTTTGCCCTGGATACAATGAGATGTGATTCCATAGATTTCAACACCTAGTAAGTACTGATGAAGAGTTCAGTTCTGAAAATATTTATCGATACTTAGTCCTTGCAAGTAATGTGCTGTACTTGTGACTGAGGTGTGCTGAAGAGAGATGAATGGCATCATTCCTGCCCTCTGGAAGCTCCAAATCTAGTATTGGAGATAGGCTTTACAACTTTTTAAAAAGTTTTATTTTTACAGACAGGGTCTTACTCTATTGCCTAGGCTGGGGTGCAGTGGTGTGACCACAGCTCACTGCAACCTTGAACTCTAAGGCTTAAGTAATCCTCCTGCCTCAGCCTCCCAAGTAGCTGGGCCTACACTCATGGGCCACCACACCCAGCTAATTAAGAATTTTTTTTAGAGATTGGGTCTTGCTATGTTGCCCAGATTGGTCTCAAACTCCTGGGCTCAAGCAGTCCCCTTGCCCCAGCCTCCCAAAGTGCCGAGATTACAGGGACAAGCCACTGTGCCCAGCCAACATTAACTTTTATACTGAAGAACCCAATGATACATGCTGTAGTGGAGGATGTACGACAAAGAACGGCAAGATTATAGGTGTGGAACAGACTGGGTAGGGGCAGGAGTGAGGGCATTTATGAGAGAGGTCGTAGCTGTTTGAGCAAAGACATGGAAATGGGAAGATGCAGGACATGCTGGGAAAATGCTGAGTGTCCTGAGTGGGTGAACCAGAGTGTAGGTGTGTGTGCTCGTGGCCATGTGTGTGAGCATGTGGGCAGCAACTGTGATGCTGAGGAGATAGTGATGGGCATCGTGGTAAAAAGAAAGGGTAGAAAGGAGTGTATTAGCCACAGTTCTCGGGGAAGCTGAACTTGGAGAACGTGTGTGTGAGTGTGTGTGTGTGTGTGTGTGTCAGTGTGTGTGTTGGCTCAAGTGATTGTGGATGCCTTGTGAGTCCAAAATCTGATGAGGGAGGTCTGTAAACTGGAGACTCAGGGAAGAGTTGTCATTTGAGCATGAAGGCTGTCTGCTAGAAAACCAGGGAGAGCTCTTGCTGCAGATGCAGTCTGAAGGTGTCTGGAGAAGCTCCTCTTGCTTGAGCAAGTTCAGTCTTTTTGTTCTATTCTGGTCTTCAACTGATAAGATGAGGCCCACCCACATTAGGGAGGGTGATCGGCTTTAATCAGAGTCCACTGATTTAACTATTAATCTCCCTCCAAAACACCCTCCCAGAAACATCCAGAATATTATTTGACTGAATATCCGGGCACCATGGCCAGGTGAAGTGGACACATAAGATGAATTGTCATAGGTAGGTTGTAGCAAAACTGTAGAAGAGTTTAAATGCCATTATGAAGAGATGGGATCCTCTTCTCTATTCAGTTGAAAGATGGAACTATTTTGAGTAGGACGATAACTCAGGTAAATGTACCAAGGGTGGGCAGGAGGGCAGAGAAAAATACTCCAAAGAGTGAGACATTGTCCTTGGGAAAGGATGGAACGGATTCTGTCTACTATTAGTTTTGGGTCTGTGGATGAATGATTTCATTCCTAGAGTTCGTTTTCTCATTTGAAAAATGAGAACAAAAACAAGCTGAATGTGCTAGTGCACGTCTATAGTCCCGGCTACTTGGGAGGCTGAGGCAGGAGGATTGTTTAAGTCTGGGAAATCGAGGCTGTAGTCAGCTATGATCATGCTACTATACTCCAGCCTGGGTGACAGAGCGAGACCCCATCTCTAAAACAAGCAACAAACAAACAAAACAAAATGAGAACAAAACTGGGATTTGCTTCGCAGTGTTGTGAACACCTTATTGAAGAATGTGTGCTCACTGCCTGCCTGTGCCTTCCCGCTCCGGTGAGCTAGCAGATGCGGATTGAGAATGACTCTGTAGTAGACGGCCTTCAAGGTGGCCCCCAGGGGCCCCTGCTGCCCGTTGTATCAGGCCTGGTCTGCAAGACCAACAGTGTTTGGCAGAAGTAATGTGCCACTTCTGAGATTAGGTTATAAAAGACTTGGGCTTCTACCTTGAGCATTCTCCACTCATTGCCTCTCCATCCCTCTTGGATCCCTGGCTTCTGTGGAAGCAGGCTGCCACTCTAGGGAGAGGCCTTGGTGGGAAGACAATAAGGCCTCAAACCAACAGCCAGAGAGGAACTTAGAGCCAATGCCATGTGGGGGAGCTTGGAGACACTGTTGAATTGTCATGTAACTGTGTCCTGGTTGACTGCTTGATTCCACCTTCATGAGTGACCCAGCTTAGCCACTTCCGGATTCTAGACCCACAGAGAAAATGTTCCTTGAGAGAAAAATGTTTGCTGTTTTAAGCTGCTAAGTTTTGGTAATTCATTATGCATCAGTGGATTGCTAGTAGAATGCCACTGGCATTCAGCAAATGCCTGCAATTTTGGAACATGCGAGGTGCAAGGAGGGAGCAGGGTCTTAGCACTTTATACTTTTCCAGGTAGAGTTGGTGCACCTCGGGGCACGGGGGAAAAGCGACTTCAGATGGGGTGGAGCTTATGAGAAGAGAAATCTGAAAAGAAAAAGAGGAGAGTTAGGGCATGAATATTCTCTGATTATCTTGAGAACATGTGTGTGTGATACCCGAGACAAGGCTGAGGAAGTAAGGCTGTGCCCTTGACACAGTGCAAAGGAATTAACCGGTGGGCTCACATGCACAGTGACCCTGGGCAGCACCCCCACCATGACATACATGCACACACACACATGCACACACATGCACGCACACATACACACACACACGCATACACTTTGTTTTTTTGATGGAGTCTCCCTCTGTCACGCAGGCTGGAGTGCAGTGCTGTGATCTCAGCTCACTGCAACAGCCGCCTCCCAGGTTCAAGCGATTCTCCTACCTTAGCCTCCCAAATAGCTGGGATTACAGACATCCACCCTCATGCCTGGCTAATTTTTTTGTAGTTTTATTAGAGACAAGGTTTCACCATGTTGGCCAGGCTGTTTTTGAACTCTGGAACTTGAGTGATCTGCCTGCCTCGGCCTCCCAAAGTGTTAAGATTACAGGCGTGAGCCACCGTGCCCGGCTGCATGCACACACTTTGAATGCTCATCCTAGGCTTCCACTTGCCTGTACTGAACTTGTGTGTGAACTAGAGCAAGGTTCTCTTCTGGACAGTCAATTTAGAACAAGGAGCCACCCCTAGGCATCCTTGGGCCTCCAGGCACATGGCTTGGCAAGGAGACTACACCCTTGTGTGGGGAAAAAGCATCCCTTCTTCCACATGGACACATGCCAGTGCCAAGGCTCAGGGCTTGGGAAACAAAACACAGGCTGGATCTCAGACTGCACTTTCCCCTGTGTCAGCTGCCTTGTGCAATGCACAAACCAGACAACTGTACTAGAGCTTGCAGCCACCTGAATGCTTCTGTAAAAAGCTGCTAGACATTTATATGATTTTGGTTCAGGGGAGGCAGGAGGGCTAGGGGTTTTTAGCATCAGAATCAGTAAAGAACAATTCTGTTTTGTGGAGTTGTGGCTCGTTATGGACTCTGGACAGTGAGGAGTGTCTATGCCCTCATGATGACCTGTGTGGGACAACCGTGATGATTCTCGTGTTTTCCTGTGCCCTGAGGATGGCATGCAGACACACTGCGGGGCTGCAGGAGGCCGGCCATCCAGGTACATGTGAATAGCAGCCAAGCGTTCACCCCATGCTGCTCTCCGCCTTGAAGAAATCCAAGGTGCCTTCCAATTTTTAAAATCAAAATGCCAACTTTCTGTTCTGCCTTTCCTGCAGATTCCTCGGTTATATATAAAGCTTAGACAAAGAAGCTCTTAGTGTCTTTACGGTTTTGAACCAAACAAACAAACCCATAAATATAAGGGCCAAAGATCATTGTAGGATGCCACCGACTTGCTTAAAGGTCAGGTATCTGGTTCATGGCTGGCCACATAACATTCAGTGGTGAGAGTGCAGGGAATGTCATTCAAGACTCACATGTTCATTCATCCACCATGGACTAAGGCGAATCACGTGTCATGCGTAGTGGTAGAAATAGGTATCTAAATAGATATTTCTAATACAAAACCCTCTTATTGAGAAACTTTCTCATGTGTCTTGGCCACTAGAAAAACATGGTGGGTCTAGAGAAAGAAAAATACTTTTCTTCTTTCAAAGAGAACATATTAACCTGTTGTATATTTGTAATCATTTGGCAGCTAGTATCTAGGTTGAAGGCAGCTGGCTTACGTAAGATGAGCGATAAAGAAAATGCGTTAAAAGGAATTTGTGCAGATTTCCACTTTGTAGTGAGTGACAAGAAACCAAAACAAAACACAACAAAACAAAAACTCCACAAGTATAACTAGCAGCAAAAAGCTTGGGATTCCAGTGGTATTTGTAGTCTTTTGAATTAATCTACAGGTAAAGGACTTGAACCAGTAGGTCAAAAGTGACTGGGCATAGTGGAATACAGAAATGGGCGCCGAGGACAAAGACGGCCCAAGGTCTTACACAGATCAGGAGCACCAGCAAACTTTGAGTCACTTTGAGAATTTTGAAAGGAAATGTAAAGTAGTGGCCCTGAGGATAGGATTGAATGTAATCATCATATGTTTTATGAAAGGGTAAATGGCAAAAACATAGTGTAAGCAAGAAAGGCTGATTTCATGTACAATGCACATTCTCTGAAGTAATATTTAGAAGCCAGAAAAAATGGATACGTCTTGGGAAGGGGAATGTAATAAAACCCCACATCAACAGCAAATTATTTTGTCACATGGAGTTGATGCACCATGAAAAATGGATGAGAAGTGCGGTACCTCCTGTTGCAATTGTGTAGAACATGTGGGCAGCTACAGAGCAGAGCTGTCTCCCATGAGAATGTGCAGCATTAGGTTACAGCCATGGCTGGACCAATGTGGGGACAGCTCCTGCAGGCTTGGTGCAGCGGAAGGTGGGGGGTGGGCCACGGGTGGGGGAAGTGGGAGTGCATAGGGAGAGGCCTCTGGCAAGGAGCTTTCTGGGACTGCCTGGTGGAGAGTTTATACCTGGTTATACCAGGAAATGCCCTATCTGTCTTCTGCTGATTCACTATTTGAACTTTAAAATTTGGTAATTACAAGGGCAACAACTTCACATTCATTTTGGTCACTTTTATAAATTTAGGTAAATTCACTATTTGGGGGGCTATTGCCCAGGACAAAGAAAGTGGGTTAACAGAATGTGGGAGATGCTTTTGAGCATGTGCTCCTGCTTTGTACAGATTCTCCTGTTTGGCCAGGCACGGTGGCTCGAACTTGTAATCCCAGCACTTTGGGAGGCTGGAACAGGAGGATTGCTTACTTCCAGGAGTTGGAGATCATCTTGGGCAACATAGTGAGACCCTGTCTCTACAAAAAATAAAAAAAATTAGCCAGATGTGATATGCATGACTGTGGTCCTGGTTACTCAGGAGGCTGAGGTGGGAGGATGACTTGAGCCCAGAAGGTGGAGGCTGCAGTGAGCTGTGATCGTGCCACTGAACTCAGCCTGGGTGACAGGGAGACCATGTCTTGAAAAATCAAAAAGAAGATTCTCCTGGTAGATCTAGGTCTGGGATAGCCTACATTTATTGCCACAATTTCTGTTCCTTCTTTTTCTTTTTATTTGTTTTTTGAGTCGGAGTCTCACTTTATCACCCAGGCTGGAGCGCAGGGGCACGATCTCAGTTCACTGCAACCTCCGCCTCCCAGGTTCCCAGGTTCAAACAATTCTCCTGCCTCAGCCCCCCAAGTAGCTGGGACTACAGGCATGCACTGCCATACCCAGCTAATTTTTTTTGTACTTTTTAGTAGAGATGGGGTTTCACCAGGTTGCCCAGGCTGGTCTCAAACTCCTGACCTCAAGTGATATGCCCACCTCAGCCTCCCAAAGTGCTGGGATTACAGGCCTGAGCCACCACACCCAGCCTGTTCCTTTTTTTTTTTTTTTTTTTAAAGCACACACGCACACACATACACACACACACACACAAACAATGCATAATAATTATGCAAAATAAACTTAAACTCAAAATGTCTAATTTTGTCATCAACTATTAAGTGCTGTTAGTCATGATTTAATCTAATCTTACGTTCAAACTTGACAAAAACAACTCTGTCTTTCTCAGCTCTAAATTCTTATTCTGGAAATGGACCCCAAATCTGAGACAGTAGCAAACCTGGTGTCCAAAGCCCCATTGGGATTTGTCTTCTCTTTCTAGTCATTCATCTGTCTTGGTCTCACATAGACTCTCCTTTGCTTTGGCTGTTCTATCTAGTTAAGAGACAAGTTTTAGTCTACTTGACTGTTAAGTGTCTTCACCCAGGATAAAAATCTATCTTCTTTTGATCTTTTAGTATCTTCTCTGAAGATGCATGTCAGGTAACAGGGCTCCTTTATATAGCAAGTGCTATATAAAGCCTATTTTTGTACTCCTTCCTTCCTGCAGCATTTTTCTGAATATATATTTTTTCAATCAGAAAACTTCTAGCCAGATTTATTCTATACCATTTCACTTTTCTTTCCATGATAATCAATGGATTATAGAGAGAAATATGTTGATTTAAAAATGGTGAAAATGGCCAGACACAGTGGCTCACACTTGTAGTCACAGCATTTTGGGAGGCCGAGGCAGGTGGATCACTTGAGGTCAAGAGTTCAAGACCAGCCTGGCCAACATAACGAAACTCCATCTCTACTAAAAATACAAAAATTAGCCAGGTGTGGTGGTGCACACCTGTAATTCCAGCTACTCAGGAGGCTGAGATATTAGAATTGCTTGAACCGGGAGGCAGAAGCTGCAGTGAGTTGAGATTGTACCACTGCACTCCAGCCTGGGCAACAGAGAGAGATTCCATCTCAAAAAAAAAAAAAAGTTGTGGAATTGTGGTATGGAGATGATAACTGAGATTTTTAACTTGTTTTCTGACTCCTATTGGGGCCATTTTAAGAAGAAAGAGGCTATAACTTGCTTCATTTTATGTTCCCTAGAAAACATAACACGTTAAACAAACTGTACATACTTTTAAAATATGGCATTCATCAGACCAGTGTTTCTCAGCACTGACGATACAGAAGTATTTGTCTAGGAAGCTTTAAAATACATTGATGCTCAAATCTTACCCCATAGCAATTAATTCGGGTGTGGTTTTCTTTGTATTTATCCTGCTTGGAATTTGTTGAGCTGTTTGACTCTATAGATTGACATCTTTCATCAGTTTTAGAAAATTTTCAGTTGTGATTCTTTCAAATATTGTTTTTTACTCATTTTCTTCTGTTTCTGAGGTTGCAGTTATACATTTGTTAGATCATTTGACTATATCTCATGTGTCCTTTGTTTTCTGTTGTTTTTTTTCTCAGTGTACTTTTTAAAAAAATATTTTAAAGTTCACCTGTTTTTGAGTTTGCCAATCCTGGGTTCTAACTTGCCAGTCTGATGTTAAACCTAACCAATGAATTCTTACTTCCAGATATTTTAATTTTTAATTGTAGAGCATCCTTTGATTCTTTTTTATATAGAATAAAATATTATTTTATTTAACATATTAACAGCATTTATTTAAAATGCTAGTTCCAACATGTGGATCATCTCTGTTGCTTCAAATGACTGTTTATTTTCTTCCTCTGACAATTAGCCATTTTTCTGCTTCTTCTCATGTCATGTAACTTTTTACTTTATGCTGGACACTGTGCATAAAAGGATAGTAGAGAATAAAGTTTGTATTTCTTTGGCCCAGAAAGAATTTATTCTTTGAGGATTTAGTCAGGGATAAGGCATTGGCCAAACAGTTTAGCTCTGGTTTAAAATGCTTTAGGCCAGGTGCTGTGGCTCACACCTGTAATCCCAGCATTTTGGGATGCCGAGGCAGTAGGATCCCTTGAGTACGTGAGTTTGAGACCAGCCTGGGAAACATAATAAAACCCCACCTCTACAAATCATAAAAAAATTAGCTGGGCATGGTGGTACGTGCCTGTAGTTTCCATTACTCAGAAGGCTGAAGTGGGAGGATTGCTTGAGCATGGGAGGTGGAGGCTGCAGTGAGCTGTAATCGTGCCATTGTGCTCCATCCTGGATAATGGAGTGAGACCCTGTCTCAAAATAAATGAATGAATAAAATTAAAAAATATAATTTTAGGGTGGAGAAGACACTGTATAGTTTTGTGTTGCTAGCCTGGCAGATCCCTGCCTTCCCCATTTCTGCCTGCCAGGACTACAGGGTAACTTGTCTTCCTTTCAGCAGTTTTGACTTTTGCTGTCTAGTCTGTAGCCCCCTGCTTCTCCTAGCTTTGACAAATACCTATGAAAGAGACTGGCTGTGTTTTTGCAGCAGATGCTCTTCCTTGATGGCAACTTTGTGTTTCCATTACTGTGACACTACAGTTTGAAGGGACTTCAAATAGGTGATGGAAAAATTGAATGAAAAGGTAAAAATAAAAGCTATAAACTTCATTTCTCAACATAAGCTCCATCAAATTCAGACACTTTTGTAAGTAATGATACCAGCCATTCGTCCACCCCTAAAGGACCAAAGGTCCTGGGAATTTGACCAAGTCAATGCACTCTTTTTTTCACCTTATTAGTTGAAGAAAAATGAGTTCCATTTAAAGTTTTTTTTAAGACTAACAAACAAACAAAACACAAAAGTCACAAGGAGCCAAATCAGGACTGTAAGTTGGATGCCTAATGCTTTTCATTGAAATTCTCACAAAATTCCCCTTGTTTGATGAGATAAATGAGCAAGAGCATTGTTGTGGTGGAGGACTCTTTGGTGGAGGTTTCCTGGGCATTTTTCTGGTTAAGCTTTGGCTAACTTTCTCAAAACACTCTCATAATAAGCAGGTGTTACAATTTTTGGCTCTCTGGAAAGTTAACAAGTGAAATACCTTGAGCATCCCAAAAACCTGTTGCCATGATCTTTGCTCTTGGCTGGGCTGCTTTTGCTTTGACTCGGCCACTTCTACTTCTCAGTAGCGATAGCTTTGGTTGTGCTTTGTCTTCAGGGTGGTACTGGGAAAGCTGTGTTTCACCTCTTGTTACAAATCTTCAAAATGCTTTAGGATCTTGATCCCACTTGTTTAAAATTTCCGTTGAAAGCCCCTGCTCCTGTATGCAGGTGAGCTGGATGCAACAATTCTGGCACCCACTAAGTGGAAGTTTGCTCAACTTTAATTTTTCAGTCAGAATTGTGTAAGCAGAACCAGTTAAGATGTCTGTGGTGTTGGCTATTGTTTCTGCTTTTAATTGTCTGTCCTCTTCAATTAGAGCACAAAGAAGATGCATTTTTTTCCCTTGCAAATTGATGTGGATGATCTGATGCTGCTGGTTTCATCTTCAACATTGCTTCCTCCCTTCTTAAAACAAGTTATCCATTTGTAAGCTGAGAATTTATTCGGGACACTGTATTCACAAACTGCTTTTAAAGCCGCAGTGATTTCACCATTCTTTTTCCCAAACTTCGCCATCAGTTTGATGTTTGTTCTCGCTTTAATTTTTGCAGAATTCATTTGATAGGGGGTCTTTTCAAACTGATGTCTCGTCCTTCTTAGGCCCTGAAGCTAGATCCTGTTAGATATGGTATAACAAGTTACTATGAGTATATTTTGTTGCAAAATGTTTTTGAAATTCATGCATGGATTTTTCATAATACACAGCTTGCATGAACTTTTTGAGGGCCCCTCATGTATTTCTGTATCTTATTTTAAGGATTTCAAATATTCTATGTGCCCCTCCACCAGCAAGTGAACCACAGGGGAAAGGAATATTGTGCACTTAGGACTTGTGAGGTTCCCAAATTGTCATTTCAGCCTCACACAACCTCCAACAGCTTTCCAGTTTTTCTTTCTCACAGTAATGTCCTTGTATTTAGGCCAGGTTGAGCCTCATCTTGCACTCAGAATAGGCAACCATTCCCAGGATAGAAAACAGCCAGTGACTGCCCCCTGAACTTGGAAAGGCTCTTCTGTCTTGGGTTGGGTTCAGTTAGTCCCTTTTGCTTTCATAGCTTTCCGATGTCTTGGACAATATGGTTTTAGTGATTTATCTGGCTTCTGAAAGTTGTTGCAGCTGGAACAGTGTTCTTTTGTTTCCTACTGCATCTTACCTGGAAGCACAGTCTAATTAAACCAGACTCTCTCATTGCAAACATTAACTTTGTTAGGTAAATCTTATAAAAGTAGGAAGGGATAGCATAGGAAATAAATAAAAGATGTTATGATTTGGGAAATACGATACTTGAAAGAGTAAGCTCTTTTATTGTACAGTCTTACCCCCTAAAGAAAGGTCTTACTCAGCCATATCCTTACTCTCTGTGGCTATTCATTAGTCCAGTGAAGGTGATGTCTTCATTGCAAAGTAACTAATTGTGCAGCTTAAAGAACTTAGAACACATAGCTGAGAAGTCATTACCGAAAAGACTACAAGTGAGAACTGTGAAAACATACAACTATTAAATATGCAATAAAAAGTTTCCATGGGATGAACACACATCATGAGATCTCTTTTCACATGCACTTATTATTTTTCCCTTCTAAACTCTTGCACTGTGTGTCATAGGTGCATATCATTATGAGTGGAATATGTATAATTTATAAAGTATTTTAGTCCTATGTCTTCAAATATATAATAAACCTGTTTGCATATGGACCAAATATGATAGTGCCCAGAGCTGCACTGCCAAGATACTTTTTTGATTAATTGATTGGTTGATATTTTCCACTGGCATTTGGTTGATGCATTTAGGCAAAGAGAAAATCCATATTTGATTTAGAGAGCCTAAATACATGTTGTGAATTTAGAGCAATCACAAACACAAAAATTACAGTTATCTGCCATTCATGGGCAGTAACTGTATAAAAGACTCAAATTAGGCCCGGTGAGGTGGCTCACACTTGTGATCCAAGGACTTTGAGAGGCCAAGTGGGGAGGATTGCTCGAGCCCAGGAGTTTACGACCAGCCCAGGCAATATGTTGATACCCTGTCTCTGTAAAAAGTAAAAATAATTTAGTCAGGTATGGTTGTGTGAGCCTGCAGTCCCAGTTACTTTGGAGGCTGAAGTGGGAGGCTCCCTTAAGCCAAAGAATTCGAGGCTGTAGTGAGCTATGATGGTGCCACTGCACTCCAGCCTGGGCAACAGAGCAAGACCCTATTTCCAATAACAACAACAAAGACTCAAATTTGCTACTTTGTTTTATATTATCAAAATTGTTTAAAATTGGAGTAGGTAGTAGAATATCTTTTTGAGGAGGTGTTTGGATAGTGTCTTAAATTATTTACTGGTTCTGTTGGAAGGCTGTAATATTGACTGATTTCTTTTTTTTTTCTTTTTGAGATGGAGTCTCGCTCTTGTCATCCAGGCTGGAGTGCAGTGGCGCGATCTCAGCCCACTGCAGCCTCTACCTCCCGGGTTCAAGTGATTTTCCTGCCTCAGCCACCTGAGTAGCTGTGATTACAGGCGCCTGGCACCACACCTGGCTAATTTTTGTACTTTTAGTAGAGATGGGGTTTCGCCATGTTGGCCATGCTAGTCTCGAACTCCTGACCTCTGGTGATCCACCCGCCTCGGCCTCCCAAAGTGCTGGGATTACAGGCGTGGGCCACCTTGCCCAGCCCAACTGATTCATTTTACAAAGATTTCTCTCTGTCTCACGCCCCTTACTTCATCTTCATTTAATGAGTTAAACCAAGGCTTTTTTTCCCTGCAGGCTGGAGTGCAGTGGTGCAATCATGGCTCACTGCAGCCTCGACCTCCTGGACTCAAGTGATCCTCCCATCACAGCCTCCTGAGTAGCTAGGACTACAGATGCGCACCATGATGCCCGGCTAGTTTGTCTTCATTTTGTAGAGACAGAGTCTCATTGTGTTACCCAGGCTGGTCTCGAACTCCTGGGCTCAAGCAATCCACCCACTTTTGTCTCCTGAAGTGCTGGGATTATAGGTGTGAGCCACAGTGCCTGGCCAACAAAGGCTAATGAGAGCTAAGAACACAGCCACACAGAAAATGGGCATGAGCATGGTTTATCCAGCCTTTGCATCAAATTCATAAAATCATATACCAACATGAAGAAAACATGATGGACAGCACTCCAGATCTGGGAAGACTAATAATCCGTAGATTAAGGTCCCCTTGAGTCATTTACAATAAATGTGTATGTTATTACACGGAACATGCCTAAGATTTTGATTAATTCAAACTTAATCTAAGCCTAAAGAGCATGATCTGTCTTGGGATTTTACATCTGAGTAGCGGATCACTTTTGTGTTGAACTCACAGAAGACGTCATTATCATTTGAATAAAAGGATGACATTTTTATTCGGGGTGAATGTATATGAAGATACGAAGATATGGGAAAGACCTACTGAGGAATTTGAGACTATCTAATTACTTTTTGATTTACTGGATAATCCATCATTTTTGGCTGGTATACTGCAAGGGGAGTTTTCTACTAAAAACGTGGTACATGTCTTTGATTCTCACTTGCTTCCTATAGTCTTAAGTAGCTATGTAATGTAGACAGACCAAAGTGGGGAGTCTACATAAGACTATAGATAACTTGAGTGAAATTATGTACCTTATTACAAATTATGTAATACAAATTTCGTATTATGTACAGTGTACATAAATGAAAAAATTTACCCAGGGACAGAATATATTGATTCCCAGCATATCCGATGACACCATGTAAATTAACATGTTAGAAGTGCAATTCCTTATGCTTTAACATTCCGTTTCATCTTTTGACCACATTTTTCTGGACCCTATGATGCCATTAATTAAAAAAAGCAACTCCAGCCAGGTGCGGTGGTTCATGCCTGTAATCCCAGCCCTTTGGGAGGCTGAGGCAGGTGGATCACGAGGTCAGGAGATTGAGACCATCCTGGCCAACATGGTGAAAACCCGTTTCTACTAAAAATAGAAAGATCAGCTGGGCGTGGTGGTATGTGCCGGTAATCCCAGCTACTTGGGAGGCTGAGGTGGGAGAATCACTTGAACTGGGGAGTCAGAGGTTGCAGTAAACTGAGATCGTGCCACTGCAGCCCAGAGCCGGGGAGAAAACGAAAAAAAAAAAAAAAAAAAAAAAAAAAAAAAGCAACTCCATCTCAGGTGGGATGTCTTTGTGGATATCCCGCCATTAAGTTATGTCTTTGTGGACACTATAGGTTCATGTCATTGCTTGAAGCTGTCCTCTTGCTGATTCTTCTGCTGGGGAGAGGGGAGTGCTTCATTTTGGACTGTAGCTGGCAGTTGGTAGGTGCCGTGCTGCCATCCAATAGTCTTCATGAATGTTACAGACACGGTCCTGGTGTTGATTTAATGGAGGTCCCTCTTTTCACAGATGGTAACACAGACAAAGAGAAGCAAAGCTGCCTCCTCAGTGTTCCACAGCTCACTGGTGTCCAAGTCAAGCTTAGAATTAGGGTGTTGGTGTTCTGGCCATGCTGTGTTTCTGTAATTTTTCCCCTTCAGCATCACAATTTTGGCTTACTCTTGTTTTGTAATGTTGAAGCAATTCTTTTTTAAACCAAAAGATATTCTGTTTATTACTTAAAGTGATATTTGGGTCCCCAGTCTTTTAAAAAATTTTTATTTTAAGTCCTAGGGTACATGTGTAGGATGTGCAGGTTTGTTACATGGGTAAACGTGTGCCATGGTGGTTTGCTGTACCTGTCAACCCATCACCTAGGGGTTAAGCCCGGCATGCATTAGTTATTTTTCCTAATGCTCTCCCTTCCCACCCCACCCCCAGACAGGCCCCAATGTGTGTGGTTCCCCTCCCTGTGCCCACGTGTTCTCATTGTTCAGCTCCCACTTATAGGTGAGAACATGTGGTGTTTGGTTTTCTGTTCTTGTGTTAGTTTGCTGAGGATACTGGCTTCCAGCTTCATCCATGTCCCTACAAAGGATATGATCTTATTCCTTTTTATGACTGCATAGTATTCCATGGTGTATATGTACCCCATTTTCTTTATCCAGTCTATTGTTGATGGGCATTTGGATTGATTCCATGTCTTTCCTATTGTGAATATCTGCATAAAGATACATATGCATGCATGTATCTTTGTAATAGAATGATTTATATTCCTTTGGGTATATATCCAGTAATGGGATTGCTGGGTCAAATGGTATTTCTGGTTCTAGATCTTTGAGGAATCACCACATCGTCTTCCACAATGGTTAAACTAATTTACATTCCTACCAACAGTGTAAAAGTGAAGCAATTATTAATGCCATTACATCTGAAAATTTTGCACATGTACATAATAAAAATAAGCACCCTTCTTAAATAAAAAGGTCACTTTTTACGCAGAATCAGAACAGTTGGGACAGCAAGGCCTTCAGTGATTCCCTTCTGTAAACCTTCCATAGGTAAATGACACTCTCCTCATTTTACTTGCTTTGAATTGTTCAGCTGAAATCTTGACCTACAAACATATTATATGTCAAGTGGCTAGAAAAACAGCAGGGGGGAAATCAGCTTTATTGCATTTTCTGTTAGGAGAATATCCTTAAATTATATCGAATTCTTGCCTTGTAAAGCACCATATGGCTCTTTTGCGTTCGTGGTGGCTGCTTTACCATACAGGCTCCTTGGAAAGTAATTAAATTGAACAGACACTGCCCTTGATTTAAAGTCAGAAGGGGAAGCAGTTAATTGAATAGAAATGACAGTTTTTTTTTTTTTTTTTTTTTTTTTTTTTAAGGCTAGGCCAAGCTTAGAGAAAACAAAAATATCAAAAGGGAATTCCCCTAAACAGTCAAGCTGAATATTTGCTTGGTGAATACGATTTATTCTCTTTCACTTGAACCCTTTCTCTCCAGGCAGGCAACAGTGGGACTTTGCGATTCCTCGTCACCTTGGTACAGAGGCTCTCAAACTTCTTCTCACTGGATTTTTCTGGTCCGTTTTCAGGTTGGAGGGTGAGGGTGACAGAAGCTGGGAAATGAAAGATGGGATTGTTTTCTTGTCATCCTGTATCCCTGCCACCTGGCGATGGTGTTTCTGGTGAGTGGAGATACATAATGGCCATCTCAATGCAACATGCTCCTTATTTCCTGGGGGTCAGGCACCAGGAGGACCAGGAGGGTAGAAGATCTGTTGAAATGTGACCCTATGTGGAATAGGGATGAGAGTCCCTGAGCTTGTAGAGGGGTCTGAGGAAATGACTTCAAGGGAAAGTTCACAGAACTCTGAAATCAATAGCTAAAAGTAAAAATGCTCATTTTCAAGAACAAAGTATCATTTAAATGCTCCCGGAGGGGTGAATGAAGAGAAGGAGCTAATCCTTGTCAAGTGATGGATATAAAATAAAAACCCAAAGTGGAAAAAAAATCAAATTTCAGTGCTAAAATCTACCGCCACGTACAGAGAGAGCTGGAAGCTCCTAGGACATTTGTATTGAATTCTTCATAGCTTGCCCTATTCAATTAGCTTTTGCTTTTAAATGACATCCTTTTCATCTCTAGCTAAATCCTTAACCTTATGCGCATCGCAGGAGAGTTACCTGGAACTTGATGGATCTGTACAGCGAAGACTGAATTGGGGCATCGGTGAAGATGGTGTTTCTTCACGCTCCCATTATTCTTCCAGAACTGTTAGGAGTGGAAATCATTTCACCTTTGCACTTAGAAGAAAGCAACTCAGCATTCATAGTAAATTGCCTTCTGCATACTGTTAGGTAAGCAAGGGCTTCTGCCGCCGAGTCCAGTTTTCTAGTCTGCAGGTCAGGGAGCAGGTTTGCGTAACCCTGAGGAAGGTGAATGCAGAGGAACAGGGAGAGGCAGTCAGGAGAGATTCAGGTAAGTCTTGGCTTGGCTTTGAATGAACTGTCTTTTAGGGGATACCAACTTCCCTCTTGAGGCCACAGTTCCCTTACTGCTGTAAAGTGAAGGCATCAGGGCTGATGATCTCTCAGCTCCTTTTAACCTTGACATGGCTGTGTGCCAGGCCTCTTCACACCTACCCAGTGTATGTAAATGGTGGAATCACACACAAGCTTACACAACCAGGCACTGGCTGATTGAAGGGGGTGATCTGAGATGGGCCTAGGTTTCAGCTGGGATCACAGGCTTCCAGTGTAGGTGAATTATTTTTAAGCAGCTCCTGTGTTAAAAATACAGGACAAGTGCACAAAATGAGAGACTTCTTCCCTGCAAAAGGGAATTGACCTGCGATTTCAAAGCACAAAAGAAGTTGATATTTTTGTTCAGGAGGGGTTGATAACTTTTCCATGCAAAACGTTGCAAGTTACAGTCTTTCTAAATTCCTTAATCATAAAATAAAGATCTTGGCTTGGGGATTTAAGCACCGTCTCCCAATGTGTATTTTGCAGTGAAATTTCAAGAACTAACAACAAATGTCTGGGGATGGGAGTGGGGGAAGGACCCTGCTTATAAACGAGGCTACGTGGGTATCATTACTACTGGACTTCTGAAAAATTTTAATATGCTAAGAGTACATTTCACACTTTTAAGGTGGGAATATAGTGTTTACTTAACTCGTTTAATTATAATTCATTTAATTATAGTTAATCCTTCCCCCACAGAATCATTATGATTATTATTTTTTGAGGGGGGGGTTAAAGGCAAAGGTTTATTAAATAGAATGCAAAGACATCAACCATAAAAGAAAATAACATTTTACTAAAATCAAATATTTTTCCCCAAAAGACGTCTTTGAGAAAATGAAAAGATAAGCTACTGACTGGGAAAAAATATTTTATATAAATAGCATATTTTGCTCTCTTCCTATCTTCACCTATCCCTCTACTTTCTTTTTTTTTTTTTTCTTTCCAAGTTTTATTTTGGGTTCAAGGGAATTCATTGTTATTATTATTATCTTAAGTCGCTGGTGTTCTGAGGACGGTCGTTAGGGGAACATTGCTTCAGGGAGTCCATGCTTTCAACCTTCACTTACTCTCCTGAAGAGCTGTGCCCGTCATGTCTCAGCAAGGGAGTTTCAACTTAGACATATTGAAGAACTTTCCGTTGTGAAATTGTGTCACAGTTGAATGAGGAAGACTCTAGGATTTTTCCTTTTCCAGAATTTCTGTTCCATCGTCCACGAACCATGGTTTCCGTTCTCATTCAATCAACTTTCCTAAGGTTCTTGTTAAACACTCTGATTTGTGAATGAAAAAAAAAAGTGCTCTTTCAAACAAAGAGCAATTAGAAAAACTATCATCAACACTCAAGTCAAACCAAGCATGGTTTTCTGCAACAATTGGGAGTAATATTTGGAGGTTTTGTTCTTTCCTTTCATTTCACATTGTGGCCAAGAAGTCGGTATTAGCATTTTCATGCAATCTGCGGGTGGTGTTGCTTATCTCTGCTGTTACGTAACCCTCATTACTCATTAGGATGTGGTATTCTTATTGTGTGGCCTCAAACATTTCTCAGACAACAGAATTGGATGTAATATTTGGTAGTAGAGTATTCAAGTTTACCAAAAACTTTTCGCATTTGTGGATTTTTTTAAAAAAAGGTGTATGCTACTTTCACTGGGTTTTGTTAAAATGTTTCTTCTGTTTTGGCAGGTTTCGGTTTGAAGACAATCTAGTTGTTTGAAAAATATAGGTTAGCATACCACCTAGGAAAGTCCCTCCCCAAAGCACAGTAGACAGAACAGGAAGTCACAAGTGGCTGGCAGAGATTGCTGCTCCTAGCTTCTCAGTGTTCTCCCAGCATCCGCATCTTTTCTGATTGGTGTGAAATCCACAGTGGATAATGAGTAGGGAGAGGCAGCACTGATTTGTTCTCCTTGGGTTTCTAGATTGGGGTAATTTTCATTGAGGCCATTGCTTGCTATTGTACATTTCTGGTAAGCAGAGTTTTGTATATTACCCCATGATTATGACTCTTGGCACTGGGGTGGTGGCCGTTATTTATTTTTGAATGAATGAATAAATGGATTGTACAAAGCTTGGTATCCTGAAAAGATGTGCACGTGAACTCCAGCTCCATCAATAACTAGCTGCCTGTCCCTGGAGAGCACAGCTTTTCTTGGCTGTAGTTTCTCCGCTAGCTTAGATTACGGATACTCTCCCGGTAAAGTTGACTCTATTTCTCATAGAATATAGCAGAGTCTTATAGCAGAGTTATGACTCAGTTTCTGTATCGTTCTTTTCCCTGGATTTGTCAGAATTCCCAGCAGAAAAAGGAACAGAACTCGATCTGGCACTTCCTTTCTGTACCAGTCTTTACTCCGGACTCCAATCTTTCTCTCTTCGGCTACCATGTAACTCACCCCACCCTCTCCTGGCCATAAAAATATCCCAGAAAACAAAAATATTTCAAAAACATCTAAATACTAAAAAGAATATGTCATTTACTATTAACTTACTACATTCCAAATTTTCATGCTCTGTTTTACTGAATCCACACAAAAATTGTGTTGTAGTCATGATTATTCCCATTAAATGACATAATGAGGCTAAAGGGGTTGTCCTGGACACAAAGCCACACAACTAGGAAGTGTGGGAGCTAGGATTAGAACCCAAGGCTCTACTTTGGGAGGCCAAGGTGGGCGGATTGCCTGAGTTCAGGAGCTCAAGACCAGCCTGGCCAACATGGTGAAGCCTCGTCTTTACTAAAAACACAAAAATGAGCCAGGCGTGGTGGCGCATGCCTGTAATCTCAGCTACTCAGGAGGCTGAGGCAGGAGAATCACTTGAACCCGGGAGGCGGAGGCTGCAGTGGGCCGAAACTGTACCATTGCACTCCAGCCTGGGCAACAGAGCTAGACTCTGTTTCCAAAAAAAAAAAAAGAAAAAAAAAAAAACCCCAAAGCTTTTTGTCTTCAAAGTCTGTGCTGTCTCCTTACAAGAAAAGTGAGAGCCTTGGACCAGCCCTGAGGTTCCTTTTGGCTCTCTAATTTTACTCTGTGCCTAAAAATGTTGCCATTGTCTTCCTTACTTTGAATCTTACTCTGTATTTCACCACCTCTGATTTTTTTAGCACCCCTAGTTTTATAGCCCCAAAGCAATAGCAGTCACGTGTTCTGATGTGGCAAATATTGAGAAGTTCATTTGTTAAGTCTGGGTTTGAGCCAGATGTCACCATGGTGTTTCTGCAGCCTTCTGCAAGCTGGGGGCTATGTTTTATCTTTTCATATCTAGAATAACCTGTGAGGTCAGTTTTATTATTATTGCTACTGTACAGGCAAAGAAAATGAGGCAAAGAGAGGCCACACAGCTACTAAATAACAAAGCCAGTCTTAAATCTAGGTCTTTTGTCTGGAAGTCAAGTGTTATTTTCATTCAGTGCTGGCACAGAGTAGGCATTTAACAAATATCCATTGAATGAATAAATGAATGACAGGATCATGTCTTAATTTTTATTTATTTGTTTATTTTTTCTGAGATCGAGTCTCTCTCTGCTGCCCAGACTGGAGTGCGGTGGTGCCATCTCAGCTCACTGCAATCTCCGTCTCGGCTTCAAGCGATTCTCCTGCCTCAGCCTTCTGAGTAAGTGGGACTACAAGTGTGCACAACCATGCCCTGCTAATTTTTTGTATTTTTGGTGGAGATGGGGTTTCACCATGTTCACCAGGCTGATCTTGAACTCCTGACCTTAGGTGATCTGCCTGCCTTAGCCTCTCAAAGTGCTGGGATTACAGGCATGAAACACTGTGTTTGGCATGATGTCTTAATTTGTTTTCTGTGCTCTTAAAACACAAAATGTAATTCCTACACAAGGTGTAATCTCTTCATCCCTGTAATTTCAGTACTGTGGGAGGCCGAGATGGGAGAATTGCTTGAGGTCAGGAGTTCAAGACCAGCCTGGACAACATAGAGAGACCCCCATCTCTACTAAAATTAAAAAAACATTAGCTAGACATGGTGGTGTGTGCCTGTAATCTCAGCTACTCGGGACGCTGAGGTGGGAGAATTGCTCCAACCCAGGAGGTCAAGGCTCCAGTGAGCTGTGATTGTGCCACTGTACTCCAACCTAGGTGACAGAGCGAGATGCTGTCTCACAAACAAACAAACAAAAAATAAAGAAAGAAAGATTTGTTGAATCACAATAATGATACACCTCCTTTTATATGCTTCTCCCAATGTGGAACTTATTTCCCCATGATTATTTATTTGCTGATTTTTCAATAAGACGTCTACTTAGTGATGGTTTTTCTTTTCCTACTGGTCTATACCAATATGAAAACGTTGCTTTCTCTTCCTTCTTCAGGGCCTCTATAGAATGATGGGAAAGCTGCCTAATTCTTCTTTGCCTCAATATTCTTCCCCAGGAAACAGAGAAAATCAGAGTGGCTTTCATGTGAGATAATGTGTATAAACTGTAAAGCAAGCACAAATGTTTGTTATTATTTTTTATCCATTGTGCTTTCATAAGAAATGCCTTGAGCAACAGGATATGCATTTGGAGCAGTTTTTTTTTTTTTTTTTTTTTTTTTTTTTCCAGCAGAGGATGAAGGGGAAATTTCCTTGGTTCATCTCTTGTCGTTGTCAGCATTATCATTACTATTATCAACTAACATTTATTGAGTACTTATCATCAGTAGGGCAGGGTATAAGATCTGCTGAGAAGTATAAGATGTCATCTTTGTAGCAGAGAGATTTATAATTTAATTAGGAAGACCACATATGCTAATGGATTAAATAACAATGCGGAGTATCCTAAGATAAATGCCCAGTGAACACTTTGTTTTATTTTGTTTTGTCTTTTGAGACAGGGTCTGTTGCCCAGACTGGAGTGCAGTGGTGCAATCATGACTCACTATAGCCTCGACCTCCCGGGCTCAAGTGATCCTCCCATTTCAGCCTTTCAAGTAGCTGGGACTACAGGTGTGCACCACCATGCTTGGCTAATTGATTTTATTTTGTTTTGTAGAGACACAGTCTCGCTTTGTGGGCCCCATCTGTTGTCAGATTCCTGACTTCAAGTGATCCTTCCTCCTCGGCCTCTCAAATTGCTGGGATTACAGGCATGAGCCACTGTGCCCGGCCACCAAGTGAATACTATGGCTACTAAAACCTACAAGAAGTCAGAAGGGAGACCACAGTGAAGACAGGATAATGAGATGCTGATCTTGAAGGATGATTAAGTAGCATTCGGTAGTCAGTGACCCAGTGGTGCATCTGTTGGCCAACGATTAAGGAGCAGTTAGCTGTGGAAAAGAGGCACATTGCAAGGCCCAGGTACTCTAGCCATCTGAACTAGCCAGTGATAGCACTTTATCATGATGGGTTTTCAATCCATCTGCTTTTTTCTTTTTTTTTTGGATCCAGGAGACATTGATAGTATAAGGCCTAAGGAAAATTTGTTAAGTTGTTGTTTGTCATAATATTTATTGTGGTTACTGAGATAAGGCTAGATCCTTGAGATACATACATCTTTGTATCAACAAAGGCTGAAGGAGAAAATTAGTTTGGGGTTTTGTAATCTTGAAAATGACAGCCAGTAAAATAAGATTCACATATCATCTCCAGAATTGTTTATATCTGACTTTTATTTCACAATGTGTTCCACGCCCTGTATCTCAACCTACTGGCTCTTCTTCGCAATGAACAACTCACTCATTTTACACTTCTGGCCAGTAGCCCTGCTGGCAGCTCTTCTCCAGGTTGCAAGCTGACCATTTTGCACAGATTCTCTAGAATGCGACCCTGACCTTGCAATTAATTAGCTTTGGGTCTTGGTGCGAGTCACTTTCTGTTCGTAGGACTCAACCTCCCAGTTTAGACTGTGAAATAGCCGGGTTAGACTGATGTATTTCAAATCCCTTTTAGTAGCTAAACCATTTCCTCCTGCAGAATATTCTATGGAATCACAATTTGTAAGAGTAGAGTTTTCTTTTTCCTTTTTTTTTTTTTTTTTTTAAATTGGGCAGCTCCTGAGCCAGAATAGGTACTGAGAGGCTCCCTGTAACAGTAGTTTCCTGATGAAGACAGAGGTGAAACAGGGGTGAAGGAATGCAAAGTCCTGCCGATGGGCCTTTTCCTTAGTTGCTTTAATCACCAGAGCACTGTGGAAGCCAGGTGGGGTGCTGTAGAATTGAAGGAACTTAAAGTCTGTTTCAGGGATAATATTTGGTTATTCGAACTCTGTTCATAGAAACAACATAATGGAATTACGTTGTTATTCTGGCATGTCATTTCATGGAATCCCATGAAAGTTTCATTTCTTTGTAAAAACTCCATGTCACAGAGACTATGGGACTTGATTTAATCTGGGAGATTATATCGTAAAAGCCTTCCCTGAGGAGATATTTGAGCTGTTTTTTGATCTAATGTATTTTGTTTATTATCTGAAGGTCGCTGGTTGTTAGGAAAGGTCTTTAGGAGGGGGAACAGCATAGGTCAAGTCCTGAGGGGAAGGGTGCACTTCACAATTAAGAACCTGGGGGACGGTCAGAGGATGGAAGACAGAAGTTCAAGGCGAGAGTGCGAGGGAATGACATTGCAGGTGGATATAGAGGCCAAATCCTGCAAACCTAATGGGCCACGCTGAAGATTTAGGTCTTTATTCTCAAAGCAAGGGGCAGACACTGGAGGGATTTTAAGGGAGGCATATGTGTTACAAGGTCAGTGTAGTGTTTTCTACCTACTCTGTGGAGTGTGGATTGGAGTCGGGAGAGGGCTGGGCAAGAGTGTCCAAACCCCATCTCTATGGTGGGCAGATCACCAAAGGTCAGGAGTTCCAGACCAGCCTGGCCAATATGGTGAAACCACATCTCTACTAAAATTACAAAAGTTAGCTGGGGCGTGGTGGCAGATACCTGCAATCCCAGCTACTTGGGTGGCTGAGACATGAGACCACATGAGCCCAAGAGGCAGAGGTCGTAGTCAGCTGAGATCATGCCATTGTACTCCAGCCTGGGAGACAGCAAGATTCTGTCTCAAAAACAAAAACAAAAACAAAAACAAAAGAGAGAGAGAAAGAAAGAGTGAGTCTGGAGAGAAAGAAGAATTAGGGTCTAAGGGAGGGGCAGAAAGGGATGTGGGCACACCGGAAGATTTTCAGGAAGTGATATTGTTGGGGCTTGGTGAATGACTTGAAATGTGTGGGCGTGGAGAGAGGGAACAAAAGTGATCCCTAGGTTTCTGGCTTCTGCAACTGGACAGATTGTCTTTCTATTTCCTGAAACAGAGGGGAAGACCATGTCCAGAGAGGAGAATCCGGCATTTTGGGGGAGGTCTCAGAAACAGGAAGGTTGAAGGCTACAGTCATTGGATGGGTACTTTGATGGATGGTTCCAGAATGCCGAGAAGAGGTCTGGGCTGGAGATGTCATTTGGGAAGTCGCTGATCTATCGATATTCATCTGGCAAACAGACCATGGGCATGGCGGAGATTGCAGAGGGAAAGAGTATAGGAGGAGAAGAGAAGAGAGTCTTTTCAGAATCTCTACCATTTAATCACCCAGTCAAGCAGAATAAACTGGCAAGGGGGATGGGTCGGGTGGCGGCAGAGAGGAGGATGACTGGAGAGGATGGGGTCACTGTGTGGAAGGTTTGAGCATTAAAGCAACTACCAGGGGATTTTGTAACGTGAGATCCATGTAGCTCTGGTGGCTGTTGAGAACCTCTGCAGTTGGAGGGTGGGAATGGAAGCTGGGCTGGGCTGGAAATGGAGGCAGAAGGTCCGGAAGGGGTAAAGGGAAAAGCGGCAGTCTCTGGAGGATGTGTGTAATGGAAGCTCAGTTTCTTTAAACTCTCCAAATCCATGTGATCCGTAGAGATGATGAAGAGGCTTGAGCATGTTAATGGTAATGGAAGGAGCTGTAAGAAGAGGAACCGTGGACTTGAAAAGAGAGAAACGAACTAATCAAGAGTAGGTGCTTCCTAAGAAGGCAGGAGAGAGTGGGATTGAAGCCACAGATGGAGAATGGGCTGACGGGCGTGCCTTTGACTCCTGGAAGGTATTAGCAGAGCATCTTGTTATTTACCTCACTGGGGCAGTCAGTTCAGTGGGCACTATATCTCAATTATTCAACCATGGCCGGGTGCAGGGGCCTACGCCTGTAATCACAGTGCTTTGGGAGGATTGCTTGAGCCCAGGAGTTCAAGACCAGCCAGGGCAACATGGAGAGACCCCATCTCTACAAAAAAATAAAATAAAAAAAGAGAAAAAAGCCAGGTGTGGTGGTATGTACCTGTAGTTCCAGCTACTCAGAAGGCTGAGATGGAAGGATTGCTTGAGCCCAGGAGGTCAAGGCTACAATGAGCCCAGATCATGCCACTGCACTCCAGCCTGGGGAAAGAAAGGAAGAAAGAAAGAAAAAAGGAGAAACGCAAGGAGCCCAAACAAATCAAAATCTGTGATCTTCCTACAGATACATAACTTTGGGTATGTCCATTTTCTGTGTGTGTGTACTGTATAACTCCTGGAATATTCCCCAGAGAACTAGACTTTGAAATACTAGTCAATTTATGTACAGCTCCAGGCACATCACGTAGCATGTGGTAGATTCTCAACAAACATCTTTCAAGGTAGGGGGATCCCTCGAGCCCAAGAGTTTTAGGTTGCAGTGAGCTATGATCACACTACTGCACTCCAGCCTGGGTGACAGAGCCAGACACTATTCTAAAACTAATTTAACATCATCAATTATTCAACCACTGATTAAGCACCTACTGTATGGCCAGTATGTGTTAGCAACGGGGGCTGCAAAAATGAACTATAGTGGAAGTACAACCAAGCTAGTGGGAGAGGTGTGCCCCAGAGACGACCGTGACACAGGGGTGTTGGAGTACCACTGTGTTTAATGGCCTCGTGTGTTCAGCGCTTAGCTTGGTGAGATCTGCTGAAACTCAGAAGTTCTAGGCTCTTCTATGCAGTGACTCATCTCCTTACCTGACACAAATTATTTAAATTTTCTGTGCTTCAGTTTCTTTGTTTACCAAGTTAGGATAATAACAGTGGCTTACCTTAGAGGAGTGCATTGAGAAAAGTCTAATTGACAAGGTTTGGCTTTCTGTCCCCACCTAAATCTTATCTTGAATTGTAATTCCCCCATGTTGACCGAAGGAGGTGACTGGATCATGGAGATAGTTCCCCCCATGCTGTTCTCTTGATAGTGAGTGCATTCTCACAAGACCGGGTGGTTTTATAAGACAGTTTTTCTCTGCTCTTGCTCCTTTCTCTCTCCTGTTGCCATGGAAGACGTGACTGCTTCTCCTTCTGCCATGATTGTAAGGTTCCTGAGGTCTCCCCAGCCATGCAGAACTATAAGTCAATTAAACCTCTTTCCTTTATAAATTACCCAGTCTTGGGCAGTATCTTTATAGCAGTGTGGAAATGGACTAATACACTAATAAAACAACGAACAGTAAACGGTAAAGGGTTTATTAGCAATTAGTGCTACATGAATGCTGAATTATGAACTGAGATTACATCTTCAGCAAAGGTAAAAGCCAGTTGGGCAATGTTCTAGTATTAAATCTCAGAACAATAGTTTGCTTTCACGAGTTACCTAGGATAAAAACTTGTCCCCTTAATAATAGGACCATGTATTGAAAAAGTGCACAGTAAAAAGTTCAAAAGGAAACGTCATTTAAGCCTTTTTAATTGTTCTATGTGGATAAGGATTTTTTTTTTCTTGACGATATTGAGGAAAAGGAGGAGATTTCCTCATTCACTCATTCACTCATTAATTCATCAAATGTTATTTGTTGGACCTGACAGTATTTAACAAATCTCTGATCATTCTTGGACCTCTCTGGCCATTGACACGCTGGCTTTCAGTTTTCATAAGTGACAAATGGGCCAGATGCAGTGACTCATTCTGGTAATCCTAGCACTTTGAGAAGCTGAGGTAGAAGGATTGCTTGGGGCCAGGAGTTCAAAACCAGCCTGGGCAACACAGTGAGACCCCATCTCTGAAATAGAATATGAAAATCAGCCAAATGTGGTGGCATGCACCTGTAATCTTAGCGTCTTAGGAGGCTGAGATATGAGGATTGCCTGAGCCTGAGAGGTTGAGGCTTACAGCAGGCTATGATGGTTCCGCTGTACTCCAGACTGGGTGACAGAGGAAGACCCTGTCTCTAAAAAATAAGTTAAAAGCAAACAAACAAAAAACATAAGTGAGAATAGACCTTTTAGTTATTTTAAAGCATTGTCTGTACAACTCAGAGAACAATGAGCCTTAAAATACATATTCAATTAGTTAATTAAAGCTAATAAATCTGGTTGAACAAATATTAGTAACTCAATCTTTCAAACATCGCTGAGAGAAAAAGAGCAGCTATTTTTTTAGTGTTGACTTGTGCTGGGCTCTGTAACCTTATGTATCTAATCTCATTTAGCCCTCCTAGTGGCTCTGCTAATAGGCGTCACTATCTCCATTTTACAGATAAGCAAAGTGAGGCTTTGAGAGATTGAGAAATTTGCTTGTGTTCACACATTCAATAAGGACTGAGACTGAGCTATTAACTCACCTGTGCCTCATTCCAGAATTCTTTCTCCTCCCATTCTCTAGTCTCTTTCAAGAAGTGAGCATCTAGGCCTCCTCCCCAGCCTTCCATGCAAATAAAACATGTGTGGGTGTTTTTATAAATGCTCACTAAGTATTCGCTTTGCTTTTTTTTTTTTTTTTTTTTTTTGAGATAGGGCCCCATTCTATAACCCAGGCTGGAGTGCAGTGATATAGTCACGGCCCACTGCAGCCTCGACCTCCCCTGGCTCAGACCATTCTCCCACCTCAGCCTCCCAAGTAGTTGGGACTACAGGTGCATGCCACCACGCCTGGTTAATTTTTGTATTTTTTGTAGAGTCAGGGTTTCACCATATTGCTCAGGCTGGTCTCAAACTCCTGAGCTCAAGTAATCCACTGGCCTTGACCTCCCAAAGTGCTGCGATTATAGGCCTGAACCACCGTGCCTGGCCACTATTTGTTGAAAGAACAAATCAGTGGAGCAGCATTTATCAAATTTTAGTAGTATGTCACAATTCTAAGGTCAAGGATAATTTATGTACATTAAAAAAACTATTTAAATTAAGGAGTTATTGTTAAAGTTTTAAGAGTGATAATGGTATTATGGTTTTGCGTAATAAAAAGAATCCTTATCTTTTGGAGAAACACTCTGAAATGTTTACAGATGAAATGACAAGAAAGTCTGATATCCACTTCAAAAATAATGAGATGGAAGCGGAGAGTTTAAACAAGATTGGTAGTGGTTTGATAAGTGATGACCCTTGACATGTACCCAAGAGCTCACTTGACCATTTTCTGTTATTTATACATTTAAGATTTTTCATAAGAAAACGTTTAAAAATTAAGTTTCAGTGGGACAATAAATAAATAAATAAAGGGAGTAAACATTCACTGTGGGGAAGTCTCCCAGTTTTTTGTTTTTAAATAATTACTTTATTTTCACTAGATTATTAAACATAACTCTCTATGAAACCAGTTTGAGGGAGGGTATTTTCTATATATCATTTATCTTTTACAAGTTCACTCTCTTGATGCAGAGAGAAGGATTGATTTTCCTAATGTATTGTGTGAATTTGAGTTAGTCATAGCCTTTGTGGGCAGGTTTCTCACCTGGAAATGAGAGAATCAGTCTAGATAAATATCTGGAATTCTTTCCGTCTCTAAAATTCTATAACTCCGACTAACTAGGAAAATACTATGCGTGTCATTCCTTTGCTGTTTAGTCCTTAGCACCCATATTCATGGACCAACAGCATAAGAATCACGGCACACCTTGAATTCAGGGGATTAGCCCACCTACATCACACCTTGAATTCAGGGGGTAAGCCCACCTACATTTAAAACTGCCTTTAGGGCAGAGTGCGTTCCTAGTAGATTTCCCTAATTCTAGCTGACCGAGTAGGGTTTGTCACAGAGAGCAGGAGATTTAGGACGCAAACAATATTGGTTATCTTGAAGAAGACTCCTTATTTCCTGAGAGACAGAATTAAACCAGAATACGACTGAAATGAAAAGTCTTCTTTTGGAGTACTCCAAGTAAATGTTGAGTAGATACACCTTTTATTAGATACAATCCAATTAAAGCCAAACTGGTTTAAGAAAGACGCAAGGGTACAGGGTTGAGCAACCATGTTCTTGTGTGAATTGAACAGGTAACAGACCCACCTAGGAGCTGATGTGATTTGACAAGCTTTGTCCTCAGGTGTACTGTATTTGCACATGTAGCAACTATGTATCCACCCACAGAGCAGTGCCAAGCGCCTGAAAAGACTCATCTAAGAAAATGGTAACAAATCAGAAACATGCTTAAGATACTGTCCTGTAGCACTGAAAAAATTTGTACCCAGAACTTGTATTTGTAGAATCAGGATTTCCTATTTTTCTGCACTTCAAATATATTTGAGGGAGTGCACTTTTACCGTTATTATAATTTACCATATATTTAGTAGTAAAAAACGTATTATTAATGTGTGAGTCACACCTGTAATCCCAGCACTTTGGGAAGTCAAGGCAGGCAGACTGCTTGAGCCCAGAAGTTTGAGACCATCCTGGGTAACATAGCAAGACCCCATCTCTAAAAAAAAAAAATAGCTAGGCATGGTGGTGCACATCTGTAGTTCCAGCTACTCAGGAGGCTGAGGCAGCATAGCCTGAGCCCAGGAGGTTGAGGCTGCAGTGAGCTGGGATTACGACACTGCACCCCAGCCCGAGAGACGGAGTGAGCCTCTGTCTCAAAAAATAAAATAAAACAAAACAAAAACCAAAAGCAATTTAGAACCTTCCTATGGAGACATAACCCTTGAGCATGTATTTTGTGTGTGTGTACTGTACAACTCAAGTAATATTCCCTGAAGAACCAGCATTTGAAATACTAGTCAGTTTATGTAAAACCCCGTATCCATTACATAGCACATGGTAGATGTTCAAGACACTTCTTTTCTTTTTTACTTTTCAGATGTTCTCTCTCAGTCTTCCCTTCACTGAGTCTTCTTACTCATCACCTCTAACTTCTGAGTCCACTGCTATGCCACATGTGAGGGCTAATTTATTTCAAGAAAACTAATTGCTCACTTTTTTTGTGGCCCTATTTAAAAACTTACAAATAGAGAATGTTTCTACTGGATGTATGGTCAACCTCTGCTTCTTTTCTTTTCTTTTCTTTTTTTTTTCTTTTTTTTTTTTTTGAGGCAGGGTCTCGCTTTGTGGCCCAGGCTGTCTTGGCTCACTGCATCCTCTGCCTGCTGGGCTCAAGCAATCCTCCCATCTTAGCCTCTTGAGAGTAGTTGGACCTACAGTTGTGTATCACCATGCCTGGCTAATTTTTTTTTTTTTTTTTTTTCTGAGATAGCGTCTTGCTCTGTCACCCAGGCTGGAGTGCAGTGGCGTGATCTCAGCACACTGCAACCTCTGCCTCCCAGGTTCAAGCGATTCTCCACCCGAGCCTCCAGAGTAGCTGGGATTACATGTGTGCACCACCACGCTCAGCTAATTTTTGTATTTTTAGTAGAGACAGGGTTTTACCATGTTGGCCAGGCTGGTCTCGAACTCCTGACCTCAGGTGATCCACTTGTCTGGGTCTCCCAAAGTGCTGGGATTATAGGCATTCAACTTCTGTTTTTTTATACTTATAAGCCAAAAAATGAAAATAAAGGCATTAGTAAATCCTCAGTCAAATGGCCATGGGGGACCCTCTTCATCCTAGTGAACATAAGGAGCTTCTTGGGATTAACTTGGATCACATTTACAAGATACAAAGCTCTCATTTTTGAATTAGGGTGGTAAAGTGCAGAAGAGAAGCAGAATGCAGGTTTTAAGAAATGCAGCGTAAATCATGAAGATTCTTCTTCTTCTTCTTTTTTTTTTTTTTGAGATGAAGTCTCACTCTGTTACCCAGGCTGGTTTTGAACTCCTGGACTCAAGCGATCCTCCCACCTTGGCTTCCAAAGTGCTGTGATTACAGGTGTGAGCCACTACACCCTGCAGGATTCAATTTTTAGCTGCATGTAAAATGTTATCCTCCTGGAAAAGACTTGAACAAATTGTAATGATGCAAATTAGAGCCATCATTGTAATGACAGTGGTTTGAAGGCAAGGTTGCCATTATTGTTTATGATTAAATTCTTGAATCTGCAATGTTGCTCCTCTGATATTAGTATCCGTCAGGGGTGTTTGTGAGACTAGCATGAAGATACCTGTTAAAACACCAGCATAGACCTAATAAAATGGCCTTTAATTGAACTATAAAAGATCCTAAGGATAAAGTTGCATTTGATGCAGATCTCTATCTATATAATCTATATTCATGTTTACATACATATCCATAACATGATTTAATTATTTACAGTCTGTAGTTATACTATCTAAATTATTTCTCACTCTGTCCCTCAGACTGGAGTGCAGTGGCACAATCACAGTTCACTGTAGCCTCAACCTCCTGGGCTCAAGCAATCCTCCCACCTCAGCCTTCTAAGTAGTTGGGACTACAGGTGCATGCCAACAAGTCCAGCTATTTTTTTTTTTTTGTATTTTTTTGTAGAGACCATGTTTTTCCATGTTGTCCAGGCTGGCCTTTAACTCCTGGACTCGTGATCAGCCTGCCTTGACCTCCCAATGTGTTGGGATTACAGGTGTGAGCCACAGCACCTGGCTCTGATTCTTTTAAAATTTATTTTTATTTATTACTTATTATTATTTTTTGTAGAGATGGAGTCTTTCTATGTTGCCCAGGCCGGTCTCAACATCCTGGGCTCAAGTGATCCTCCTACCTTAGCTTCCCAAAATGCTGGATTATAGGAGTGAGCCACTGCAGCCAGCCTTTCTGATCATAATGATACCTGTAATGAACATTATTTATATGCTTCTTTCTGATAAATGAAATGTTGGTTTTCTTATTTTAAGCTTTAAATAGTCTCCTTTGAAGTTCATTAACTCTAAAATGCTCTCAACAATTTACCTATATCAACTTCTACTGTAATCAAATGAATGTAAATAGGAATAAAAATATGATAGCATTGCACCCCTACAAAATTGGCAAAGCCCAAAGGAATAAGCACACTATATTGGGCAACAATGTGAGAAATCAAGGAGTTTCATTTACCACTGGCAAGAGTGTAAATTTATGCAAGTTTCTGGTACAGCAGATTGGCTCTAAGATTTCAAAGCCTTAAAAGTGCTCATAACACAAACCTAACAATTCTGCTTCTCTTCTAATAATTTACCCTTAGGAAATAGAGATGGAAAAAGGATAAATATATGAAATATACATTTTGAATTGTGAAGCCCTAGAAGCAATCCAAATGTCTCACAAAGAGTCCTGGTGAAAAGAATTCTGGTGTATCCATGATAGCCTGCTATGTAGCTAATAGAAATACTTCTGTGGGAGAATGTTTCCAAATAGCAAAAAGATTCAGGATATGTTGCTTAGTGAAGATAGCAGATTACAATACACAATTTACTACACGATTATAATTCCGTACCAGAAATGTATAGAAACATGGAAAATATTAACTGTCAATTTCCTATTAGGATATGACAAGTGATTTTAACCTTTTTTTTTTTGTTTTTTTCAAAATTCCCATAATTTCTCCAATAAAAAATTTGATTTTAGGCCAGGTGCAGTGGTGCATGCCTGTAATCCCAGCACTTTGGGAGGCTGAGGTGGGTGGATCACTTGAGGTCAGGAGTTTGAGACCAGCCTGGCTGACATGGTGAAACCACATGTCTACTGAAAGTACAAAAATTAGCTGGGCATGGTGGTGCACACCTGTAATCCCAGCTACTCAAGGAGGCTGAGGCACGAGAATCACTGGAACCTGGGAGGCAGAGGTTGCAGTGAGCCAAGGTAGCACCACTGCATTCCACCCTGGGTGACAGAGTGAGACTATCTCAAAAAAAAAAAAAAAAAAAAGTTTTAAAGGAAGGAGAATGCAATGCAATCGTAAAAGTCGAAGTTTATCAGACATTTAAATTTATTACTGTTTTTGAAGACTGGGCACGGTGACTCACACCTGTAATCCCAGCACTTTGGGAGGCTGAGGCAGGTGGATCACCTGAGGTCAGGAGTTCAAGACCAGCCTGACCAACACGGAGAAACCTGGTCTCTACTAAAAATACAAAATTAGGAGGCGGAGCAAGATGGCCGAATAGGAACAGCTTCAGTCTGCATCTCCCAGCGCGAGCGACACAGAAGACCGGTGATTTCTGCATTTTCAACTGAGGTACTGGGGTCATCTCACTCGGGAGTGCCGGACAATCGGTGCTGGTCAGCTGCTGCAGCCCGACCAGCGAGAGCTGAAGCAGGGCGAGGCATCGCCTCACCTGGGAAGCGCGAGGGGGAAGGGAGTCCCTTTTCCTAGCCAGGGGAACTGAGACACACAACACCTGGAAAATCGGGTAACTCCCACTCCAATACTGCGCTGTAACACCGGCACACCGGAGATTATATCCCACACCTGGCCGGGAGGGTCCCACGCCCATGGAGCCTCCCTCCTTGCTAACACAGCAGTCTGCGGCAATCTAACCGCAAGGCAGCAGCGAAGCTGGGGGAGGGGCGCCCGCCATCGCTGAGGCTTAAGTAGGTAAATAAAGCCGCTGGGAAGCTTGACCTGGGTGGAGCTCACAGCAGCTCAAGGAAACCTGCCTGTCTCTGTAGACTCCGCCTCTGGGGACAGGGCTCAGCTAAAGCAGCAGAGGCCTGTCCAGACGCGAACGACTCGTCTGACAGCTTTGAAGAGAGCAGTGGATCTCCCAACATGGAGGTTGAGATCTGAGAAGGGGCAGTCTGCCTGCTCAAGTGGGTCACTGACCCCTGAGTAGCCTAACTGGGAGACATCCCCCACTAGGGGCAGTCTGACACCCCACACCTCACAGGGTGGAGTACACCCCTGAGAGGAAGCTTCCAAAGCAAGAATCAGACAGGTGCACTCGCTGTTCAGCAATATTCTATCTTCTGCAACCTCTGCTGCTGATACCCAGGCAAACAGGGTCTGGAGTGGACCTCAAGCAATCTCCAACAGACCTATAGCTGAGGGTCCTGACTGTCAGAAGGAAAACTATCAAACAGGAAGGACACCTATATCAAAACCCCATCAGTACGTCACCATCACCAAAGACCAGAGACAGATAAAACCACAAAGATGGGGAAAAAGCAGGGCAGGAAAGCTGGAAATTCAAAAAATAAGAGCGCATCTCCTCCTGCAAAGGAGCACAGCCCATCACCAGCAATGGATCAAAGCTGGTCAGAGAATGATTTTGATGAGATGAGAGAAGAAGGCTTCAGTCCATCAAACCTCTCAGAGCTAAAGGAGGAATTATGTACCCAGCGCAAAGAAACTAAAAATCTTGAAAAAAGAGTGGAAGAATTGACAGCTAGACTAATTAATGCAGAGAAGGTCATAAACGAAATGACAGAGATGAAAACCATGACACAAGAAATACGTGACAAATGCACAAGCTTCAGTAACCGACTCGATCAACTGGAAGAAAGAGTATCAGCGATGGAGGATCAAATGAATGAAATGAAGTGAGAAGAGAAACCAAAAGAAAAAAGAAGAAAAAGAAATGAACAAAGCCTGCAAGAAGTATGGGATTATGTAAAAAGACCAAATCGACGTCTGATTGGGGTGCCTGAAAGTGAGGGGGAAAATGGAACCAAATTGGAAAACACTCTACAGGATATCATCCAGGAGAACTTCCCCAACCTAGCAGGGCAGGCCAACATTCAAATTCAGGAAATACAGAGAACGCCACAAAGATACTCCTCCAGAAGAGCAACTCCAAGACACATAATTGCCAGATTCACCAAAGTTGAAATGAAGGAAAAAATCTTAAGGGCAGCCAGAGAGAAAGGTCGGGTTACCCACAAAGGGAAGCCCATCAGACTGACAGCAGATCTCTCGGCAGAAACTCTACAAGCCAGAAGAGAGTGGGGGCCAATATTCAACGTTCTTAAAGAAAAGAATTTTAAACCCAGAATTTCATATCCAGCCAAACTAAGTTTCATAAGTGAAGGAGAAATAAAATTCTTTACAGATAAGCAAATGCTTAGAGATTTTGTCACCACCAGGCCTGCCTTACAAGAGACCCTGAAGGAAGCCCTAAACATGGAAAGGAACAACCGGTACCAGCCA
>NC_045442.1:123257363-123271718 GCF_002776525.5 Piliocolobus tephrosceles | reverse complement strand
TAAATGATGAATTGATGGGTGCTGACGAGTTGATGGGTGCAGCACACCAACATGGCACATGTATACATATGTAACAAACCTGCATGTTATGCACATGTACCCTAGAACTTAAAGTATAATAAAAAATAAAAAAAAAAAAGAAAAATACCTTGAAAAATATGTGTTCACTGCAGTGTAAATATAAAAGAAGGATTAGTTTTAGAGTTAATTAAAACTATTTCTTGATATAAACTTGTAAAATTAACAAAAAATGAATCACTATGAATATCAATCTGACATTGATGTGAAGTCCTGGGACTTGAAGGTAATATATCTTAAATGTATTACAAGAGATTGTAGATTTATCTTATAAATGTGTGCATCACCAATATCATTAAAATTTTAGCTAGTGGTTTTCACATCATAAGATAAAGAGAAAAAAATCTGCCTAAAAATGATACCAATGCGACATCTAAAATTTGTGTTATTATTTGAAGTGTAGAAGAAAATAACAGATATTTATCTCTAGGGTATTGTTAGGGAAACTGAAATTGTAATTTAAAAAATACATTCTGGTTAATTTATGTTGCTGTTGTGCTACCAGAAATTTCCTTATTACTAAGTAGACTCAAAGTATAAATGGATGAAAATAAAACAGACAGCAGAAGTTGGAAGCGTGAAAAAAAAAAAAAAAAAAAGAAAAGAAAAGAAATTTATTACTGTTTTTAAAAACTTCATTAATTATATTGATCTTTGGGGATATGGTTAATACTTGCCATGTAAATATTAACAGTAAACAAAGTTTAATATAATTATACATGTTTCTAATATTATGTATAGATTTTATGTAACATATATAATATCTCTCTATATATGATACATTGTATCACACCTATCATATAGATATGACAGGATGCCTTAACGCTTTGCAGCTTATAAAGTACCTTTTCAGAGATTATTTTATTTAGCTCTTAGATAATGTGTAAAAGGTATTATCTCAATTTTTTGGAAGCCAAAAGAGAGGCTAAAAACTCTAATAACCTGCTCAAAAATCTCTCTACTGCTCAGGCAGACTCCCTGATGTCTGTACCTCCAGAGCTACTTCCGCATCACCCAGGTGGGCTTGCCCTATGATGCTGTGTTCGGAAACATGACTTGGCCAGCAGGGTATCTGAGAATGCCACGTGTCATGCCACATTGGAATTCTAGGGTATCAGAATTCCTTCTTTTTCAGAAAGGACATGGAGTAGGACAGTCATTCTCTTTGGTTAAAGTTAACTGCAGGATAATCAGCTGCTCTGCAAATTTCACTGTGGTTTGTTTCCTATTCTTTCTTCCTTTTCAAGCCTTTGCTTTTCTTTGCATTTAGAAAAGTCTGAAAATTGTGGCTTGTGCCAGCTAAACTAACGGGAATAAAGAAATACACACCATCCTCCTTTGCTGATAGTCAGAGTACTCAAGGAAAAGCCATGTGATAGCAGCAAGTGGGGTCAGAGTGGTAGAATCCCAAGGACAAGATTAAAGCCCAGGGAAAAAGGCTGAGAATCCTCGCATCCACTGCATTTCCCCACCTAGGACATTTTCTTTCAGAGATATAAAGCCCACATTTTTGCATGCATTAGAATGACCTGGAGAGCTACTTACAACCCACCTTGCTGTCCCTTCCTCACTGCTCCCCGACCCCACGAGAGTTTCTTTATTTTGAGACAGGCTCTCATTTTGTTGCCCAGGCTGGAGTGCAATGGCGCGATCTTGGCTCACTGCAACCTCCGCCTCCCAGGTTACAGTGATTCTCCTGCCTCAGCCTCCCTAGTAGCTGTGATTACAGGTACCCACCACCATGCCCAGCTAATTTCTGTATTTTTAGTAGAGACGGGGTTTCACCATGTTGGCCAGGCTTGTCTTCAACTCCTATCCTCAGGTGATCAGCCCACCTGGGCCTCCCAAAGTGCTGGGATTACAGGCTCACGCATCAGTTTCTGATTCAAGTAGTTTCAGGGTGGAGCCTGGAAATGTGCATTTATAATACGTTCCCAGGTGATACAGAGAATCAGATGGTGCTGTTGGTCCCAGGACCACACTTGCAGAGCTGCTGCTTTAGGAGTTTCAGGGGGTATTTCTGTTGCAGAGGAACAGTATCAGGTACTTAAGGATAGAAAGATGAGTAAGAGATGATAATTACAGAACTATGTGGTAAGGACAGCAGTGAATATGTGTGATCGGAGGAGTTTGTGCATAGCAGTATCTTGGCGGAATCCAAGAATACTTTATGATAGTCATATTCAAAGGAGGAGAGGGTCTGACTAGGCTTGAAAAAGAGTTCCAAGCAGACAAAACAAGAAAGCAAAGGCATAGGTAAAATGGATTATTGCAATATAAGCTCTGAAGCAGTCTTCGGAATTAAATATTCTTTATGGAACCTATTTCTGGTGCATTCTATAAATAGTGTATTGGCACTTTAATTTATAATAATAATTAAATATGCAGTGACTTATCTCTTAAATGTTCCAAGTTGCTTACCTGATTAAAAAAACTGATTTTAGTTGGTTTCTTGTTTAGTCAACTGATAAAAGATATGATGGCTTTCTGAGGAGTGATACCAGGTGGGAGTTGGAGATTTTGGCAGGGCACTGCTTGGAAAAGACGAGCCTGCTGCCAAGAAAATCCAGTAGGAGTAATTCAATCCTCGCTTCCTGGCTAACGGGTTTATGTACAAATTTTAATATATGAGATTCAAGGACTTAGAAACTCACTTGAGAGGTATTTCCATAGGTCAGTTATAATTGATTTTATAATTGCAAAATGGCCTTTATAAAAGTATAGTATTGTCATCTGTGAAAATCATTAGGTAATTTTACCGTGTTAAAAGAGTAGGTTACATGAAGTTTAACGTCCATTTCAACTCTAAGATTTTTATCACATTATGATGAATACATGATTTTGAATTTAAAGATTTATTTAAAAAAGATGGTGGCGTGCAGTGGCTCACGCCTGTCATCCCAGCGCTTTGCAGGGGCTAAGGCAAGCAGATCACCTGAGTTCAGGAGTTCGAGACCAATCTGGCCAGCATGGTGAAACTCCATTTCTACTAAAAATATAAAAATTAGCTGGGTTTCATGGCGGTCGCCTGTAATTCCAGCTACTCAAGAGGCTGAGGCAGGAGAATCGCTTGAACCCAGGAGGCAGAGGTTGTAGTGAGCTGAGACTGCACCATTGCACTCCAGCCTGGGCGATAAGAACAAAACTCCGCCTCAAAAAAAAAAAAAAAAAAGAAAGAAATGTACAGTGATTTTAGCAAAGAAGCAGTGAACTGTAGGCAAAGTTCTAAGCATGTTCTATGCACCATTCTGTTTAATACCATGGATAACACATAGTCGGTGTTTAAATAAATATTTAAATTGTGGTTGTTTGATACAGGATTTAATTTTTTTTCATAGCATACTTGTGATACTGTTGTTTCTGAAGACATAAACAACAAAAAATTTCAGAAATGTTCCTATCTGAGCAAAAAAAAATTGAATCCCTCATTTAAATCATTTGAAAAGTAAATGACTTTGGCATATTATGTCCAGAAATTTCAGGCCTTAAAATTATTTTCTTTCTGATCTTTTTAGAAAATTGCTTCAAATTTTCTTTTTGTGAAAATGTTTCAGAAAACAAGTGTCAGCTATTAAGAATAGCAAAGTTTTCTTTTGGAAGTGGTAGGAGCTCCAGGCTCGACTTGGTGCGTGTGTGTCTCAGTGCATTGAGGAAGTGGAAGGAGGGTCAGTCTATTGCTTTTGATGTGACTTTTTTTTTAGATGTACTTCCGTGTTTCCATTTGCCTCCATAGACATAACTGAAAAAGCTCGGCCAATTCTGGGCTATGAAAGTGCATCAGTGAGTTATTTTATGTTTTATTGTATAAATTTAAGGGGTACATGTGTAGTTTTGTTACATGGATATATTGTGTAGTGGTGAAGTGTGGGCTTTTGGTGTATCCATCACCTGAATAATGTACATTATACCCATTATGTAATTTCTCGTCTCCCACCTCCTCTCACCCTCCCACCTTTCCTAGCCTCCAGTGTCTGTCATTCCAGACTCTATTTCCATGTGTACACATTATTTAGCTCCCACTTACACATGAGAATATGCAGTATATATATGTATATATATTTTTGACAGAGTCTTGCTCTGTCACCCAGGCTGGAGTGCAGTGCTGCGATCTCAGTTCACCGCAACCTCTGCCTCCTGGGTTCAAGCATTTCTCCTGCCTTAGCCTCCCAAGTAGCTGAGATAACAGGCACGTGCCACCATGCTTGGCTAATTTTTTGTATTTTTAGTAGAGATGAGGTTTCACCAAGTTAGCCAGGATGGTCTCAATCTCCTGACCTCGTGATCTGCCCACCTCGGCCCCTCATGTCCAGCTGAGAACATGCAGTATTTATCTTTCTTTTTTCTGAGTTGCTTTACTTAAGATAACAGCTTCCAGTTCCATCCACATTGCTGCAAAAGACATGATTTCATTCTTTTTCATGGCTGAATAGTATTCCATGGTATCTATACACCACATTTTCTTTATCTAATCATCTGTTGATGGACCTACAGGTTGATTCTATAGCTTTGCTTTTGTGACTAGTGCCGAAATAAACATATTAGTGCAGGTATCTTTTTGATATATTGATTTTTTTTCCTTTGGGTAGATGATACCCAGTAGTGGGGTTGCTGGATTGAATGGTGATTCTATTTTTAGTTTTTTAATTCTCCATACTGTTTTCCATAGAAGTTGTATAAGTTTACATGGCCACCAACCGTGTATAAGTGTTCCTTTTTTTCTGCAACCTTGCCAACATCTGTTATTTTTTGACTTTTTAGTAATAGCCATTCTGGCTACAAGATGATATCTCATTCTGGTTGTAATCTGCATTTCCCTGATGATTACCGACGTTGAGCATCACTGAGCTTTTAGAAACATGACAGAAATCCCAGTATTTTGAGACTTGAGGAAAAGCTCTCAAACAATGGAAAAGTTTGTGCTCTTCAGATTGGCTCAGCAAGTATAATCTGGCCTTTTGCTGGTAGCATTCCAGAGCTGAAAAAATCATCTTACCTTAAGTCTTTGATGGCATTCTCCATCAATGGCATGACATGTTTGTGAGGTCCCACTAATTTCAAAGTTACAAAAAGTATAATTTGATACAAGAAGTGATTTTTGCTTATGTGCCAGTCTTTGGCCAAGATTTAGCCTAAGAGCCTGTCTTCTCACTGTGAATGCTGCACAGGGACAAATGGCCAACCAGGTAGGCACATAGAATAATTTTGAGGTTTTATCATGTGGCAAAGGGCACACATAAATATTATTTAATGATGAACTGAGAGAAGAGAAAAGGAGACATAGAAAAAGAGAAGTTGAGGGAAAGAGGGAGAGGAAGTTGAGGAAAAGAAGAGGAGGAAGAAGGAGATTTAACCGAATTTCATCCTGTATTTCCAAGACTGATCATTATTTCTATGGAAAACCTCTTAAAATAACAAGAGTTACTTTGTTCAGAAGATATGAATGAGGCTTATTGTCTGATTATAATTTTGTAACAATTGTGCCATTAAAATTCAGTTAATAAACAAGGTAGTTACCTGTACATTTTTAACACCAAGCCAAATATTGCATCCAATATGTGGAAAGCATTTATCACCTAATTGATTACACTTATTAAACAGTTATGTTTAATAAACAATAATTTTACACAAAAATCAAGAGGCACAAGCCGCTTTTCCCTTAATTCTGTCCATACAAAATTATCTGAAATGATTTCAAATTATATAATTATCCTAGAGTATGGTGAAGTTTCTAGAAATCAAGTTTCTTATTAAAGAAACAAATTGTTTCTTTAATAAAATAAAATCCAAGTCTGTAAAGAAGCATGGACAGAACTTATTTCTCTAATAATATAAAATAAAATGTAAGTTACAACTAAGTGGTTAGAATTTACTAATTGCCCATAATTTGTTTGAAAAATAATTAACCGTTGTGAGCAGTGCCTCATACCTATAATCCCAACATTTTGGGAGGCTGGGGCAGGAGGATCGCTTGAGCCCAGGAGTTCGAGATCAGTCTGGGCAACATAATGAGACTCCATCTCTGGAGAAACAAGACAAAAGTTAGCCAGTTGAGGTGGCATGTGCCTGTAGTCCCAGCTACTTGAGAGGCTGGGGCGAGAGGATGGCTTAAGCTTGCGAGGTTGAGGTTGAAGTGAGCCAAGGTCATGGCACTGCACTCCAGCCTGGGGGACAGAGCAAGACCCCATCTCTAAATAATAAAGAAAAAAATTATTAACCATCTTTTACACGTTTAAAGAAATTCATAGGACATATTTGTAAGGCGTATAAAGGTTTTATGGGTAGGTAGTCACCTTTAGGTAATATTTTCGCTGTCATGGTAATGAATGGGCAAGTGCAGACTGTGTTTTAGGTGGATTTTGTGAAATCTCTCCTGGATTCAGGTGAGACATAGTTCTATAGACATTTGACACATGGTTGAAAGACCCCAGTGATGAAATTTTGTTCCCAGACTGTTATTCTTTATATTTCCTGTTTGTTTTCTGCCTAGTTATTTTCTGATCTTCCAGTACCCTTGAAGTAACACAACTGGGTATCATGCGCAATCAGAGGTTACGTCACAGCCACTTGCAATGGGTGCGTCTACGGGAAGTGTGCTAATATTACTTGAAATTAGGAATTGGTGTTTCGGCTTGTCTTTTTATGATTAAAAAGAGCATCCATCAACATGGTAGAGAAAAGCCACACACTTTACCAAGTACTGGAAAGAAGTAATCAGGTTCCTGTTTTCAGTGACAGAATCCATTGTTCTAAGAAATTCTGTCATTTCTCTTGGATGTGCTCAGAGACGAACCCTTCCACCTGGTTGATCTAAATCCAGGAAAATGTTGTATGCATTACATACTACAGAGCAAATATCTCCAGGAAAGGACTTGGCACATAGATATCTGCCTTGGTCTTTGTGTACCTACGTAATGCTTTGCACTTAGTAGGCTCTCAACCACTGTTTATTTACTGTGACTTAATCTGTTGAATTGGTAAGATTCCTATATTGGTTTACTCTTTAGTGAACTGATGAAACATAAAATTAAGAGTCAATTAGAGTGGGAGGGACACGGTGGCTCACACCTGTAATCCCAGTACTTTGGGAGGTTGGGGTGGGTCAACTTGAGGCTGAGAGTTCGCGAGCAGCCTGGCCAACATGGTGAAACCCTGTCTCTACTGAAAATACAAAAAATTAGCTGGGTGTGGTGTCACATGCCTGTAATCCCAGCTACTCAGCAGACTGAGGCATGAGAATCGCTTGAACCCAGGAGGCAGGGGTTGCAGTGAGCCAAGATCGCGCCACCCACACGCCAGCCTGAGCGACAGAGTGGGATCCTGTCACAAAAAAAAAAAAAAAAAAAAAAAGAAAAAGAAAAGAAAAGAATAAGAAATCAGAGCAGACAGTGATTCTGAAAACAAACGTACAAGCAAAAAATAATAAAAAAGAAAAAATAAAGAATAAAGAAAACAAGCTTAAGAAAACAGGCTTGTCCCTTATTCTCAAGAGCCATATCCTTTCCATGAATGAATATTAATTATGATAGGATAGAGATTTGCTATCTGTTTTGTTGCTTCTCCTGCTGCCTTTTATTCATGTTGAAGTGTGGAGGTTGCATCACCCCATGTTGACTTTCATTTTTTTGGGCTTATTTCTTATTCTGAGTACTTTTGCTGTTTTCAAGGTTGTGTTTTCTTCATGGTGACCTGTGCTAATGGCTCTCTTATATGTTTTGAAACTGGTAAGGCAGTAGCTTTAAAGATATCAAAGGCCAGGTGCAGTGGCTCACACTTGTAATTCCAACACTTTAGGAAGCCGAGCATGGAGGATCACTTGAGCCCTTACACTGCAGTTCAAGAACAGCTTGGGCAACATAGCAAGATCCCATCTCTACTTAAAAAAAAGAAAAAAGAAGAGACTTCAAACTATTTGGAATGATACTGAAAAATTTAGCTAGAATGTATATTTCAGTAGTTCTCAAGCTTCTTGATGTTAGGATCCTTTTACCCTCTTAGAAATTACTAAGGACCACAGTTGCTTTTGTTTATGTGTGCTATGCTTTTACTTTTACTCCATTAGAATTTTAAATAGAATGCTTTAAAAATGCTTATTTTAAAATTTATTTAAATGTCACTGTAATAAATTAAAACACATGAAGTACCAGAACTAATATATTTTTATGAGAAATAATTGCGTTTTCCAAAGTAAAACAAAATTAGTGAGAAGAATGGCCTTGTTTTCTATTTTACACGTCTCTTTACTGTCTGGATTAAGTGGAAACAGCTGGATTCTCATGTCTGCATTCTGTCTGTGGTGGCCTCACATGTCTATGTAGTTGGAAAAGAGAGAAACTTTCATCCCCCTGAGCCTAGTTTGGGAACCCATAGGGCTTATTCGACCACACTTTGGGAACTGTTGGCCCATTTAACAGCAGAATTACAACTATGAATTATCTGTTGAGAAAACATTCAAAACTTGGTGTACTAGTCCATGGGAAAATAGAATTTTCTATGATTTTCCTGGACAGGTCCTGAGGGGTTTTATTTTACCTAGAGTTGCATTTATTTTGCTTGGGTTAATTTTGATAATCACCTGTCCTCTGGCTGAAGGAGCAGAGTGATCTTTAGAATCTATTACTATCTGTACTTACCATTGTGTTAGTGGTCACCCTGCCATCGCCAGAAATGTCTGTTAGTCTATCATTTAAAAAAAGGACACAACTATGGTCCCCCTAGGGTTTTTCTCTCCTCTAAGACACCTTTGCCCTCATGAAATATTCCAGATCTGTGCAGCTCTCACTTAGATGTAGTGATAGATAATGATGAGTGGGTTGATAAGCAGATGAATCTGGTTACATGATCGGCATAGCGAAATCCTGGAGATAACTATCTGGTTTTATGGACAGTTTTATGAAGACACTTTTCAGACTTCTGCTATTGCCTTGAAATGGCAGCAGCGAAAACATGCCAGTTGTACTTCATGGGCTAAAAATCTTAGGGCTCACCACAGACTTCATAGGTTGCAAACCTTATGGCGAGTTTTGTCAACTTTGGTGGATGCAAATTATCTTCCTTAATATGCCTACTTCTAGGCTTCTGAGAATGCAAAATCAGAGAATAGCCACACACACAGTTTTTACAGTGTTGAAAATTGTAAAAGAATTTGGAAGATCTAAAAGCATTAAAGAAAGAGAATAGAAGTATTGATCTGCATGTATCATCTCATTTTCTTTTCTTTTTTTTTTGAGATGGAGTCTCATTCTGTCACTAGGCTGGAGTGCAGTGGTACCATCTCGGCTCACTGCAACCTCTGCCTCCCGGGTTCAAGCGATTCTCCTGCCTCAGGCATGTACCACCACTCCCAGCTAATTTTTGTATTTTTAGTAGAGATGGGGTGTCACTCTGTTAGCCAGGATGGTCTCCATCTCTTGACCTCATGATCTGCCCACCTTGGCCTCCCAAAGTGCTGGGATTACAGGCGTGAGCCACCGCACCCGGCCTGTATCCCATTTTGTAAACCTTGTTTCCTTCATCCAATGGCATGATGGAATAAGTTCAGTTTTGGATGGCTGACATAAATAGTGACAATTTCACTTTTGAACTTATAGAGTTTAATATTGAGTACTCAATAGATATGTGTTGAGCAACTAGAAACATTAATTTAAAATTAGCTGTAAATGATATTTCCTTATTCTTACAGAGTCAATGAAGGTGGAAAGAAAATAGGTCCACAACTTTTGTAGTTCACCAGGGAGATGTTTGTGTTTAACCTATCATTTTTAAATCAGAGGATATTATTTAGTGGCAGTTCTATAGAGAGCTATTTCTTGGAATGTCCCATATTGGCAAGTTCTTTGGCTTTCATTTAACAAACATTACTTGGTGGACTTCTACTGAGTATCTGTCATGTGCCATGCACAGTTTTGGACCTAAGATGTAAAAAGGAGGGCGAATCAGTCTTTTCAGAGGCTAATGGTCTAAAGGGAGAGACTGACCAGGAGAGAACAGCTGGAAAAAGGCAGGCACAGGGCCTTCTGGGAAAATGGGAGAATATGCTTGTCTTTCCCTGGAAGGTCAAAGAAGGCTTTCTAGAGGAGGAAACATGGTAAATGAGTCTTGGCTCAGAGAAGTTGAGCAGGTAGTATGAATATATCTGCCAGAGTAAGTCATAGGCTTAGAGTGGAGAAATACACAAGGACCTTCAGACGGAACTCATGTGATTATAAGTGACAGAAACTCAGTGCCACCTAGTTGAAGCCAAGAGGCAAAGTAGTGGCTCACACGTTGGGTGGGAAGTCTGGCTTCAGAAACAACTCTATTCAGAAACTCATAGAAGGTCATCAGCTTGCTCTTTCTTTCTTGGGTTTGTTTGTTACTTGGAGTTGCCTTCCTCCTCTTCTCCTTCAGATAGACTTTTGGTTCAAGTAGGGAAGAGAGCCACTATAGTTCCCAGTGCACATCCATCTGCCTCTTTACCCAAGAGGCTTCAGTTCAAACAATCTCAGTGATAGCCCCTCACTGCCATTGGTCCATTCCTCTGGTGGGGGCTTGGGGGCTTGGAGCATCTGATTAGTAGCTTGACCCAGGTTCAACTGGAGTGGAGAAGGAGCAGTTCCCCGAATAAATGGCTTGGCACATGTGGTGGTGGTGGCAGAATCCAGGTAGTTAAACACACAGAGAGAATAGTTGTCTACAAGAGTAGACAAATTTGACTCAATTGCTATGAATTTGACAAAGATCTTTCTTGGCATTAGAATTGATTTTTTTCAAAGCTCATTTAGGTATTTACCTAAGTGGTTTTATAGTTTCCTAGATTTTTTTTAAAAGAGGATTTTGTTTTATTTCAGAAAATACAGCCTCCCCAAGGAGGGTAATAGCTAAGGGCTTTCTTTAGAACTTCCACGTGTCATAGCTTATCCTTTTTCTATTTTAAACATTTTTATGTAGCTAAGGTTTGGTCAAGCAAATATCAAGGAGGTAATGAAATCCTAGCAGGGCAGAATCTGTGGGTGGAGGAGAGAATAGTCCGACCTTGGCACCTTGGTGGTGATGGAAAGTTTACTGTGGACCATTGACAATCAGCGACTCTCTTGTTTCATGCAAAGGCTAGAACAAGGACTTTACCCAAGTGGTAGGGACACTTAGAGAAAGTAGAGAAAGAGAGAGATCAGGAGCAGGCTGGGCTGGATCTAACTAAAAGAGGAACTTGACAATCACTGGAAATGTGATAAGATGGAGAGAATTTTATTTTATAGAATTTACCTCAGGGAAAATACTCTATTGGTTAGAAGCTGCTTGAGGCAAGGGCCAGGCTTATGTGTTAGCTGAACTACCTTCAAAGGGACAGGTCGGGTTAACCCTACAACTTTGCATTTGCTGAGTGGGTATGTGAGTTTGGCAGCAGAGGATTCCACAGCTCAGCTTCTTACCTGAATAAATACTGAACAAATGTTTACAGAATATTGGTTTGTGGCATGTAATCATTAAATTTTCTGGAGCCACTCAACATGGCTTATACAAACAGCATGCAGTTCTTGTCCAGGATCACTTCCTGTTTGGGTGCTATGTATAAAATGGTTAGTACCAGGGTACCGGTGATGGAGTCCTGGCTTACAGGGCATTCATTCCCATGGTAAATTCTGGAAAACAAATTAGGTCCACCATATCAGGCATTTTCATGAAACATTCCTGACAGTGTCCTTAACTCATGACTTTAGAAAACAACAGAAGTAATTACCTGCAAAGAGTAAAAACAACACAATGCAGTAACTGTTAATTTAGAGATAGAAACACAACTAATTACCTGAGACTCCTGCAAGCATAGTCTTGTTTAACTGCTGATCTTCTCTCTCTAGGTAGCAACTCTCATAGATGGCTGGTCAGAATTGCAGTCTTCCTGCTTTTCTAAAGTCCTTTCAGACTGGTGTTGCTTTCTTCTTGGATGCCATCGTTCCTTGTTCGCCATTGTCATATCTTCTCTTATTCACCATGAATGAAGATAAATTATTATAGGATAAAGATTTGCCATCCTTTCTATTGCTATTCCTACTACTTTTTATTCATGCTGAGGTGTGGAGTTTGCATTACCCCATGTTGACTTCCATTTTCTTGGGCTCATTTCTTGTTTTGAGTTTTTATGCTGTTTTCAGGGCTGTGTTTTCTTTTTGGTGACCTGTGCTAATGGCTCTCTTAGGTGTTCTGAAACTGCAAAGGCAGTGGCTTCTCTTTACTATTATTGCTTTTTAGAGAGAGTCTTACTCTGTCACCCAGGCAGGAGTTCAATGGTAAAATCATAGCTCACTGCAGCCTTGCATTCCTGGGCTTACGCCATCCTCCCACCTTGGCCTCCCAAAGTGCTGGGAATACAGAGGTGAGCCACCACACCCAGCCAGCAGTGACTTTGCAAACATTTTTGACCATGGCCCACAGAAAGACACTCATGTTACATGGTGCCCAGTACACACAGACATACATAATTGATGTGGAAGGTTCTTGGAGTGATATCATCCTTACTGCACATGATGGGCTCCACTCTATTCTATTATTCTATTCAATTTTATTTCTTTTAAAAAATATTCATTTCACAACTCACATGAGTCAAGAGCCATGGTTTGAAAAACACTGCTCTAAGAACCCCTTGCAAGGTGTTCAAAAAAATAGAATTCTCTCAAATCACATTCCTGGTCTTCTAAGGAGATGCCTCATAGAGCCCCAGGATCAATGGCCAGAGGGGCGACGTCATTTCCTCCTGGTAGGCTCACAATATTTGTGGTATCTCAGTGATTCCACTGACATCGTTCTAATCACCAGACTGGAAGGGACTATTTATATATTCCTTGAGGGCAAATGCTTAAAAATTTGTTAGAGAGGCTGCTTGAAAGACAGTATTCCAAGAAAACTAGGACGCAACAGGTTGTTTTCCTTTCGTCTCTTCCCTTACAAACTGTTTTCCTGGCCATTAAACTCATAGATGTCCTTTTAGAATCCAATGCTGTTTGTTCAATATTATTTTGGTAATCATTATTATTCAAATTTAGTTATACCAGTTGTTCATAAAACCATCATTAAATCAACAAAATTCTGATTTCAAGTGCTTAGTCCCCAAGTAGCTCTCAGGCTTATTTGCCCCTCATCAGATATATAAATCTGACGGGTGCTTGGGAATTTGTATACTTTCCTTCATCCACTTTTTCACACATGTCAGAGGTCAGTGTTATCAGATATTTGAGGCTCACTGTGTCTAAGGTGACTGCTCTCCAGGTCTTTCTGTGGCAGGAACTGCTATTCCCCACCCGAGAGCATCCTCCTCTTCCTTACCAGCTTGGGCAACATGGTGACACCCCGTCTTTACAAAAATAAAACTACAAAAATTAGTCGGGCATGGTGACACATGCCTGCAGTCCCATCTACTAGGGAGGCTGAGGTGGGAGGATCGCTTGAGCTCAGGAATTCAAGCCTGCAGTGAGCTATGATCACACCACTGCACCCCAGCCTGGAGGACAGAGGCCAGCCCAGCAAAAAACCCTTGTTTATTCAACCTCCCTTGCCTCAGGACAGGTCATGTGACATAGTTCTGACTACTGAATACCCGGATAGCGGTATTTCCTGTTTCAGGAAAGCAAAAGCCCTCCCAGAAACCCTTAGCTCATGTCTGAGGGTTTCTGGGAAGGATTTTGCTTTCCTGAAACAGAAAATACCCCTATCTGGATATTCAGCAGCCATCTTGCAACTACAAGGTAGCAAGTGTGACAATGAGGATGTACTAGCTAAATGTCATCGAGCAGATATGTAGAGAGAGCCCAGGATGGGCATGATGGCTCACTCCTGTAATCCTAGCACTTTAGGAGGCTGAGGTGGGATAATTGCTTGAGCCCAGGAGTTTGAGACCAGTCTGGGCAACAGAGCAAGACCCCATCTCTACAAAACATAAAAGAAAATTATCTGAACGTGGTGGTGTGCTCCTGTAGTCCCAGCTACTTGAAAGGCTGAGGTGGGAGGATTGCTTGAGCTCAGGAGATTGAGTGTGCAGTCAACCATAATTATGCCACTGTACTTCAGCCTGGGCAACAGAGCAAGACTCCATTACAAAGCAAAAAAAGAGCTGAATCCCTGATGGCAGCTCAGAGCAGCAGCATCAGCTATGGATGACCCACTTGCAGATCTCCTATTATGTGAAGAAAATATTAAGCCCCTAACTACTTCTTCTCCTTCTTCTCCTTCTCCTTCTCCTTCTCCTTCTCCTTCTCCTTCTCCTTCTCCTTCTTCTTCTTCTTCTTTTTTTTTTTTTTTTTTTTTTTT
>NC_045442.1:123248432-123257263 GCF_002776525.5 Piliocolobus tephrosceles | reverse complement strand
TCTTCTTTTTTTTTTTTTTTTTTTTTGACAGAGTCTTGCTCTGTTGCCCAGGCTAGAGTACAGCAGCACAATCTTGGCTCACTGTAACCTCCACTTCCCTGGTTCAAGTGATTCTCCTGCTTCAGCCTTCTAAGTAGCTGGGACTATAGGCACACACCACCACACCCATCTCTATTTTTAGTAGAGACGGGATTTCACCGTGTTGGCCAGGCTGGTCTTGAACTCCTGACCTCAAGTGATCCACCCGCTTCAGCCTACCAAAGTGCTGGGGTTATAAGCGTGAGCCACCATGCCCAGCCATTAATACCAGATTATTTTGTGACCTGTGATCAAATAAATGACAGAACTGATTCATTCAATTTTTAAAATTTCTGCATCTGTCTTACTCTTTGATGAAAAGTTGATAAAAATTCAATAAAGATCTACCCAGTCACTGCTATTCAAGTACTAGTGGAAGGCACCAGACCTGCAAAGCAGAGGGGATCCTTTGAAAATTTGATAACTACAGATTACTATGATGAGCACTTCAAGTGTCACTAATTAGACTCAAAGCTATTTTAGAGTAATTACTAATGAAAGTGCGTTGATGTTCTTCCATATGGCGTCCAAGTGTGAGAAGCTCTTTCCCCAAACTATGTCAACAGGATTAAAATGCTTTGAGAATGACTGTTCTTTCGTTTTTTCACGTGGTCCAAGCGTTAAATACCCCTGGCCACATAGAGCATAGGGCTGAACCCTGATCTAGAAATGGCGTTTTCAAACTTTAATTGTTCAATTTAGATTGGCTCATCACCTTCAAGTTTAGATAGTTGTTGGAATGTTATGGTTCTAAGAAGGTAAGTCTCTCTAGAGTTGAGGTTTTCTTGATTTGGAGACTCTCTGATCTTGTTTAGGACACTGTAAAGGAAGCTATTGTGACAACAGCTTTTCTTTTCTTTCATTTTTTTAAGACAGGATCTTACCGTGTTGCCCAGGCTAGAGTGCAGTGGTGTGATCATAGCTCACTGCAGGCTTGAATTTCTGGGCTTAAGGGATCCTCCCGCCTCAGCCTCCCTGGTAGTTGGGACTACAGGCATGCACCACCACACCCAGCTGATTATTTTTATTTTTGTAGAGATGGGGTCTCGCTATGTTTCCAGGCTAGCCTTGAACTCCTGGACTCATGTGATCCTCCTGCCTTGGCTTCCCAAAGTGTTGGGATTATGGGCATGAGACACCATGCCTGGCCTAACAGCAGCTCTTCTTAGAGCATTTAAGAGGCCATTTCTGCTTGGGAGGAAGAGAAAGATTGGATGCGTGTGAAGGCAAGTCTCCTTAATCAAACCTTTGTTTCTCTCTCTTGCCCTCTGGGATCTCTCAGCCAAGACAGAATGCTTCAGAGTAATGTGTCTGTTTTCTGATTCTCAGATGTGTTTGTTGTTTTAGACAGGTAGGGATAAGACAAGCCAGACAGTCAATAACAGTTCTGTCTGATAGAAATATAATGTGCGTCATGCATGTAATTTCAATTTTCTAATAGATTAAAATGTGAAATGAAACTGGTGAGATTAATTTTAGTAATGTACTTTGGCATGATATAACCAACATCTCATTTAAACTGTAATCTGGCGGTGGCTCATGCCTGTGATCCCAGCAATTTTGAATGCCGAAGTAGGTGGATCATTTGAAGTCAGGAGTTTGAGACCAGCCTGGTCAACATGGGGAAACCCTATCTCCACTAAAAATACAAAAATCAGACTGATGGTAGTGGCGCACGCCTGTAATCCCAGCTACTTGGGAAACTGAGGCAGGAGGATCATTTGAGCCTGGAAGGCGGAGGTTGCGGTGAGCTAAGATTGTGCCACTGTACTCCAGTCTGGGTGAGAGAGTGAGACCCTCTCTCAGAAACAAACAAACAAACAAACAAAAACATGTAATCAATACAAAATTTATTAAAGAGATATTTGCATTCTTTGTTTTCTTTGAATATGAAGTCTTGTGTATATTTTTTACTTACAGCACATCAACTTTGGATTCGCCAAATTTTTTTCTTTTTTTAGATGGAGTCTCGCTCTGTCGCCCAGGCTGGAATGCAGTGGCGCAATCTTGGCCCACTGCAACTTCCATCTCCCAAGTTCAAGTGATTCTCCTGTGTTAGCTTCCTGAGTAGCTGGGATTACAGGAGCACACCACCACACCCTGCTAATTTTTGTATTTTCAATAGAGATGGGGTTTTCCATGTTGGAGAGACTGGTCATGAACTCCTAACCTCAAATGATCCGCTCACCTGGGCCTCCCAAAGTGCTGGGATTACAGGAATGAGTCAACGAGCCCGGCCGGATTAACCACATTTCGAATGCTCCACATAGCTACATGTGGCAAGTGGCTGCCATGTTGGACAGTGCTTAACTTTCCCTCTACCTCTTCTCCTGGCAGTCACCATTCCACTGCAGTCTGGCTATTTCTGCTGCCCTCGCCCATTCCAACCTTGTAGCTATCTTCTAAAGAACAGTGCCCTTAGTAACTGTCTCTTCTGTTTTGATCTAGACCTGGCTTCAGTGGCAGGAGATATATCAACACAATATCAAGATGTTCTGAAGGTCTCTTTAGATGACATTTTACTGCATTGACTCCCTTCTTTTGTTTTTATCTGTATCAGAGAAATTACAACGGAAACGAGAAATGTTATGAACCAGATGCTGAAAAGGTCCCAGTGGCCAGAATCGGAAGAGGGCACAGAGGTACTCAGAGTTCCACCCTTACAAGTGTAAGAGAAAATAAAGGCAGCAAGAAAGGCACAAAAAGCATGTGCAAAACCGATGAGCATGGTTTTTTCAAGAAGGAATTGCACATAAGCATCAGGCTACGCGACCAATGCGATAGCCTAGGCTGAGTGTGCTTGGGAGTTCCTGACTTATGAAAACAATTATTATATCTTAGAAGTCCTTCTTACTCAGTGTGCTCCTGTGACTGACTGGCTTATAGAATATGGAGGTTTCTTTCCTGTTCATGTAACGCTATCTTTATTTTTCTTGCAGTACAATTAAGATGTTGCCTTAATAGGCATAATGTCTTCCTCAAATTAATGAGATGCTTCCTTTATGCCCTTGATTAGGCAAGAATCTTTCTTTGGCAAATCACATTTTTTTTTAATGCGGATAAAACAGAAAGCTTCTTTATGAAACCTTTTAAAAATAAATGAAATTATTTTTGGGCATATGACAATGTCTATCATATTTACTCTTGAAGAGTAAATATTTGGAAGTCCCATGAAAGAGATGTTTGAAAGTCAGATAATATCCACTGTGTATTAAAATCTACATCGATGAGGCAGAAAAAACTCCACTTACCATTTTAAAACATTTTCCTCCAGTTTGCACCACACAAAAAACTTTAAGAAACTCCTGGCACTTTACACATGGGTTATAGCTTATATTGCAGTAGGCCTGAAATAAACTCAGGGCATATATGCGACAAATGTCTTTTTCAGAAGGAACTCTAGTTATGCTGAATCCTCATTAATTTCCAACCAATTTCTAGTGCTGACGACATGAGGAAGATTTCTATCAGTGAGAGTCAGAGAAAGCCCCTCCATTGGGAGAGCACGCACAGGCAGCCTCGTGGAAAGAAATGAACGAAGTACTTAGTGAAGAAAGACTTCAATTTTAACTCCAGCTTGGGCCCTTTCTTTATTTTTTCTTTCTTTCTGTCTTTCTTTTCTTTTTCTTTCTTTCTTTTTTTTTTTTTTTGAGATGACGTTTTGCTCTTGTTGCTCAGGCTGGAGTGCAGTGGCATGATCTTGGCTCACTGCAGCCTTCACCTCTTGGGTTCAAGCAATTCTCCTGCCTCAGCCTCCCAAGTAGCTGGGATTACAGACATCTGCCACCACATCTGGCTAATTTTTTGTATTTTTTAGTAGGGGGTTTTGCCGTGTTGGCCTAGCTGGTCTCGAACTCCTGACCTCAGGCGATCCACCGCCTCTGCCTCCCAAAGTGCTGGGATTATAGGCATGAGCCATTGTGCCCTGCCCAGCTTGGGCTTTTTCTAGTTATGTGACTTTAGGCGTGTCCCTTAACCTCCTTCACCCAAAATGGATAGAATAATAATATCCTATCTGTCTCAAGGGTGGACTGTGAACCTTTTGGGGACTGGGATCCCCTTTGCTTTGCAGGTCTGGTGCCTCCCACTAGTATTTGAATAGCAGTGACTGAGTAGATCTTAATTGAATAATATATCAAACAAAATGATTGATGTAACATTACTCGTAAGCCTCATAATGTTATACTAGTGTAACAATTTTTTAAAATTCTGTTTCTTGCTAAGGTTATACTTCTATGCTGCAAGTTTAAAACTTCAAATAGAGAGTTTTTGCTTCTAAGAACTAACCTTCAAGGGAGAAGCATAGAGAAAAATAACACGGTTTTGAAGTTGAGGTTATTTTGTTACCTAAGCCTTTGATAGTCATGGTATGGAGAGTGATCTGGGGTGAAGAATATAGTTTGTGGTCACATTTCAAAAAGTGGGGCAGAAGTGTTTTCTTTTTTTTTCTTTTTTTGTAGGTGTGCTTTTATTTAAAAACTACATGAGAAACAGACGTATTGGAAGAAATGCCTTTTTTATTACATCCCCTTAACAACCAAGCTAGTAATCCAACTCAAGTTGGCAATATGGCCCGCTAGAAGTCCCTGGGGGACCTGCACTAGTGGGCAGATGACAGTGACTTGTTAACACCTTCATTGTTTTCATTCTACACTGATTGTTATGATCCTACAACAATCATACCTACATCCACACATCAGTCATTTTTCATACCTACATCCACACATCAGTCATTTTTCAAAGGCCCATTTTCATTTTTCATTTGGCCCATTTTTCAAAGACCCACTTGAATTGTCTGAACCTATGAACTCCCTGAAAGTCTAGCCACGAAACTCCATTAGGAGAGTCAAGGCTGTGCAACCAAAGGGCATTCATTTTATTCCCTGCCTCGGTGCAAGGGTCTTCCCAAACCAAGATGGACACATGTACTTCCTTTCAAGAGGCCACAAACAAAAACATTTCATGCCATTCTGAGATAATGATCCTAATGGGTTAAAATCACTTCAGAATTCACTCGTCTTCTTATTAGTACAGAGACTGGAGTGGAGCTTTATTAAGAAAAATGTGATTTTGATACCCCATTCTCCACGATGTACTTCTTTCACATTGCATGCCTATATAAAAACATTGCATGTACCCCATAAATGTATACACCTACTATGTACCCACAAAAATGAAAAATAAAAAATAGAGAATAAGCTACAGAAAATTTAAAAACACAAATGTGTTTTTATTTTTTTGTTTATTTTTATTTATTTATTTTATTTTTTATTTTACTTCAAGTTCTGGGATACATGTGCAGAATTTGCAGGTTTGTTACATAGGTATGCGTGTGCCATGGTGGTTTGCTGCACCTGTCAACCTGTCATCTAGGTTTTAAGCCCCGCATGCGTTAGGTATTTGTCCTAATGCTCTCCCTCCCCTTCCTCCCACCCCTCTACAGGCCCTGGCGTGTGATGTTCCATCTCTGTGTCCATGTGTCCTCACTGTTCAACTCCCACTTATGTGGTGTTTGGTTTTCTGTTCCTGTGTTAGTTTGCTGAGAATGATGGCTTCCAGATTCATCCATGTCCCTGCAAAGGACATGAACTCATTATTTTGACAGCGGCATAGTATTCCATGGTGTATTTGTGCCACATTTTCTTTATCCAGTGTTTTTTAAGAAAGGGATAACTATTGTGAAGTGTTGGATGTGTTAATTAGCTTGATTGTGTTACTCACATTTCATGATATATATGTGTATGAAATCATAATATTGTACACCTTAAATATATACAATTTTTATTTGCAATTGTACCTCAATAGAGCTGAAAAAAATTTTAAAATGTGTTAAAATTCAGATAGGCATCAAGATGAACTGTGTCTTTGTACAGCAAACTCTGCACAGATCCCAGACATCAACACTATGAGTGAGATGACAAGCTTGTTTTCTGTACCTAAAGCCTTGTGAAAGTGGACCCACAGAGAGAAGCAGTTGGCAGACTCACTATAAATATCTCCCATTTATTGGTTAAAGCAGGTTGCCTAAGGGCTGCTAGCAGAAATCACCCCAGCTTAGTTTGATTACCTTATGAACTTGAAATTAATAAAATCACTCTTCAAAAAAATCATTCATAGGAGATGTTCATTATTAATGACTATTTCTTGACATAATATAGAATTTATTCAAATTAAAACTTTATTGTGATGTTTTGGTTATGAGATGCGAGAGGCATAAACCAGAGATAAAAAACCGTCTTAACCTATGTGTGCATATAGATCTGTTCTACAGAGATTACCATCAGAGATGTCTCATTGTGTAGGCAGAATAGCAATAGCTACAAGTTAGTGGCTATTTTCTGCCTGTTGGAAAGTTTCCTTGAAGTTTCATGTGATTGATGATGATGAGGATGATAGTTGCCACATATTGAGTATCAGTATCTCATTAAATGCTTCAATAGCCACGTAGGATAGCAAACTATTTTTCCCATTTTACAGATGAAGAAAGAGGCTTGGGAAATAATTCACTGTCCAAGATCAATATCTAGTAAATAGTAGAACTGGATTTTGAATCAAAGTTAACTCCAAGGCTTGCTACTACCTTGCAGGGATGTCACACCAGTCAGGTTTATTCTTTCTCTGAACTTATAATTAGTATATAATTTAGATGTAACCACTGCTCTTCATCTTCTAATCCTCATTTTGAAGCGATCTTGAGTTCAACTTGAAACTGACGCTGTATTTCCTACAATACAGAGCACCTGAAACAATGCCTGGCCTACAGCAGCTGCGCAAAAAAATTCTTGTTGAATAAATATTCTAGAGGTGATTCATGCTTGCAATCTCAGCACTTTGGGAAGCCAAGGCAAGCGGATTGCTTGAGGCCAGGAGTTCGAGACCAGGCTAGGCAACATAGTGAGACCTTCCTCTACAAAACATAAAAAAAATTAGCTGGGCATGATGGTGTATGCCTGTAGTCCCAGCTACTTGAGAGGCTGAGGGAGGAGGGTTGCTTGAATGTAGGAGGTCAAGGCTGCAGTGAACCATGATCATGTCACTGCACTGGGCAACAGAGTAAGGCCCTGTCTCAATAAAGAAATAAGTAAATAAAAAAGTAAAAAATTAGATATCCTAGCTTGTTTTGGGGTAGTTGTCTGTCCCTGGTGGGAAGAAGGCAGATTGGAAACAGCCAAGAACATGTATTAAAATTAAGTCAACAGTTTTCATTATTTTAAATAATCCATGGCATGGCCTGTTTAAGCAAAGGGGGCAAATTGCAAATAGCACTAGGAAAATGTTTATCATAAGCAAAGGAATATATTTAAGAAATGAGCACGGCTGTGTGTTTTCCCATTTGGTGATAGACAAAAATCAGTATTTAGTCCTCTCATTTAAAATTCACTGAAACGAAAACATAATCCCAGTTAATTACTGTTCCCTAAGGTACCTGGTTGCACAATGTTTTATAAAATTAAAACCTGCTAAGCATCCGTGAAAAAAAAAAACACACTTTTGATGCAAAACACTGAAGAAAAAAAAAAAAGAAGAAAATTAAGAAGAGAAAAGGAAAGGACAGAAGCCCAGTGAGCATCTTTAATTCTTGTCATGTCTGTAGGAATAACCTGGGACAAGGGAGCTTGTGAGAGTTTTGGGCTTTTACAAAATTTCTTAGGACTGATTTCTATCTAAAGGACTAAAGAACAGGAAGACTCAAGGAGCAACACTCGAAGGGGAGCTCATCATGGTGACCTGCCACCTCACTCGTCCTCAGGCCCATTTTACAATGAGGAGGAGACTGGCCAGATGCCATGGTTCACACCTGCAATTCCAGTGCTTTGGGAGCCGAGATGGGAGGATTGCTTGAGGCCAGGAGTTTGCAATCAGGCTGGACAACACAGCGAGACCCTATCTCTACAAAATATAAAAAAGTTAGCTGGGTGTGGTGGTGCATCTGTAGTCCCAGCTACTTGGGAACCTGAGGTGGGAGGATCACTGAAGTCCAGGACATAGAGGCGGCAGTGAGCTGTGATTGTACCACTTCACTCAGCCTGGGCAAGACAGTGAGATCCTGTCTCAAAAAAAAAAAAAAAAAGAAAAAGAAAAAAAGAAAGAAATTAGGAAGAGACACAACAGAGGCACAGTTATAATTTCAATCCCAGTAGACAAAGTTTCTAAGTCTTCTTGTTTCAGGGCTATTTCTCCAAGGAGGGAAAATATGAATTTGAGATACATAAGAATTGGGTTATGGATCCTAAAATGAATGGCCTCATAACCCTTGGGAAACCAAACACACAGTTCAGCACTTTTGTCTGCACACCATTTTTTCTTATTTTTGTTCGGTCTAAATTAAGATATACTCATAATGGTTGGGTGTGGTGGCTCCCACCTGTAATCTCAGCACTTTGGGAGGCCCGGGTGGGCAGATCGCTTGAGGCTGGGAGTTTGAGACTAGCCTGGCCAACATGGAGAAACTCCCATCTCTACTAAAAATACAAAAATTAGCCCGGCATGGTGGCGGGTGCCTGTAGTCCCAGCTACTCAGGAGGCTGAGTCAGGAGAATCGCTTGAACCTGGGAGGCAGAGGTTGCAGTGAGCCGAGGTCACGCCACTGCACTCTAGCCTGAGTGACAAGAACAAGACTCTGTCAAAAAAAGAAAGAAAGAAAGAAAGAAAGAAAGAAAGAAAGAAAGAAAGAAAGAAAGAGGAAGAAAGAGGAAGGAAGGAAGGAAGAAAGAAAGAAAGAAAGAAAGAAAGAAAGAAAGAAAGAAAGAAAG
>NC_045442.1:123213574-123248422 GCF_002776525.5 Piliocolobus tephrosceles | reverse complement strand
AAAGAAAGAAAGAAAGAAAGAAAGAAAGAAAGAAAGAAAGAAAGAAAAAAGAAAAGAAAAGAAAGAAGGGAGGGAGGGAGGGAGGAAGGAAGGAAGAAAGAGAGAATATAAACTCCATCTCAAAAAAATGCTGTTAAACATATTTAAAAAAATAAAAATCCCTTTCATATATACATGACAGGCCATACTCAATTGCCTTATAAACAGGGTCCCCAGTGAATACATATGAGTGTACTCGAGTGACACTGTTTGCCTCCCTGAGCATATATTGGGGAAAAACGAAACCAAAATCCAGCTTCAACTTTCCTGGCAGAGTAAAAACATGAAATAAGAGTCCATAAAGAGACAAATGAAGCGTAGGAAGAGGTCGGTTGTGTTTTCCCTTAAAATCCGTGTGACCCTCAGGAAGTTGCTTATTCACTGAACTCCAGTTTCCTTACTTGTAAATATTGAGATGATAATAACCATACTCTTGAAGGGTCATTCAGGACACAGACCAATCAGAACTGACGTCTGGCCAATTGTGCTGGACATCAGCCAGGACTTTGTATTGGAGCAGACCAGCTGAACATCAGCCCTGGTTTCGGGATTAAATACAAGTAAAAATGCCTTGTACAGTGTGCAGCACAGAGAAGATTCTGGATAAATGTTAATCATCTCCCATCTCTGAGAAGCTGAGATTGCTGTGATATGTGATAGGAATTATCTACAACTTCCCGTGGGATTCAGAATCAGTTTGAATAGCTATGACAATATTATTCTTAGTCCTGTTAGTTTAGGTTCAGTTGGTCTTAAATGGTTATTCTGAAAACATGTTTATTTCCCTACAGTGCTCATTGGCTTTGAGCATATAGGACAGCAAAAGAATGCACAATTCTGAGACTTTCAACTATCTGTTGAAAGTAGGCAAATGTTTCCTTTCATATTCCTGATTCTCCAGATTCATCTGTGGAGAAAATGAAGGTAAAATAGTTCATTTTAGGGGTGAGAATTGTACTAAATTAATAGAGAAAAACATTAAGAAGGGACTATTTTATTATAACTTTTCTTTTTTTTTTTTGAGACAGAGTCTTGCTTTCTGTTGCCCAGGCTGGAGTGCAGTGGTGCAATCATGGCTCACTGCAGCCTCCAACTCCTGGGCTCAAGTGATCCTCCCTCCTTAGCCTCCAAAGTAGCTAGGACTTCAGGTGCATGCCATCACCTGACTGATTTTTAAATTTTTTTGTAGAGACTGGGTCTTGTTTTCCCAGGCTGGTCTTGAACTCCTGACCTCAAGCCATCCTCCTGCCTTGGCCTCCCATACAACCATTTTCTGGACACAGTTTTTATGCTGAGTATAGTTGTTGGGTATGACACCGTCAACTCTCTGCTGATTAGTACTGATGGTGTACCTATTTTCCACGTTATACAGGATCGGGATCCATTCCTATGATAGAACTAGTTTGGGAATATTAGCTCTTCCAGGATGCGATTACATTGTACTTAGTCATCTGAGTCACTTCCTTTCCTTAATCAAAGAAAGTGAATCCATTTGAAGTCAGAATACATTCAATGTCCTGTAATGCTGTTATCAGTCGAGCTACAGTTTTTTAGGAATCAAATTCATGATTTGCTTTCATGGGAGGCTGAGATGGGAAGGGAAACTGCAGTGCCATGCCAAGGGGGATGCTGGTAAGGCATCTGATTCTTTTCTATCCAAGAACTCATTTCTTGCCTTTCTTTCTTTTTCTTCTTTTCCTTTGAGACAGAGTCTCGCTCTGTTGCCCAGGCTGGAGTGCAGTGGCGTGATCTTGGCTCACTGCAACCTCTGCCTCCCAGATTCAAGCTATTCTCATGTCTTAGCCTCCCAAGTACCTGAGACTACAGGTGTGAGCCACCATGCCTGGCTAAATTTTTTTGTATTTTAAGTAGAGACAGGGTTTCACCATGTTGGCCATGCTGGTCTCAAACTCCTGACCTCAAGTGATCTGTCTACCTCGGCCTCCCAAAGTGCTGGGATTACAGGCGAGTCACTGCACTCAGTCTATTTCCTGCCTTTCAATAGCCCCGATGAAATCCTGCTATTCCCCAATATTCCCTTTAAGTTGTGCCTATTTTTTTTTAAAGCTTTAACCTATTTAATTGGTAAAAGTGAGAAATTTAGGTTTTTTCTTTACAAATGCAATATTATTTAAGTTAGAGAAACGCACCTGACAAAATCCAGAAAGTAGCTTATATAATGTCTAGTCCCAACTAGTTGTGCTGTGGCCTGACTAGAAGTATTAACCAGGTAGTAAAATTCAGAAAATAATCATTATTATTTTTAAAAAGTTGGCATACATTTTGCTTCTGCAAATGAACAAGGGAAGAAATGACTTTCCATGCTATTTTAATCCTTAGCGATAAACCACTTCAGAGACATGCTCAGTCTTTGCACGTGAAGTCACCTTCCAGTGGTCTGGGAGCTGGGACTTGAGGAGCTCTTTTTCTGGTACTGTAATTCTTGCAGAATTCATCTTCAAGGATGTGAAAAGGCCATCTTTCAAATGTTTGCGAAACTCCAATGGAATTGCTGACAGATCCAGTCAGTTACCTTTCTCTCATGACCCTAAAATTCATGTGATCGGTTACTCTAATTTTTGCAGTCCCATTGCCCCATTCCTTCTGTGTATGAAATCATGGATCCTGGCATAAGAACCACTGGGAAAGCTACATCTGATCCAAAGTTGTTGTCAGCAGGTTAGTGCTAACACTTTAAAACCACACACACACACACACACACACACACACACACACACGCCCTCCTTTCTTCTTACCTTCCAAATACTGCACAGAGAGACTCTTTAATAAATCAATGTTTTAGGGATACATTCCTTAAAGGCCTACGTAAGAGCTTTGATTCTGCTTGTTGTGATGGTGTGTGAATGACCTGGACAGAATCAATGGTATCTCATCACAAATCATGCCGGCTCACAAGGGCTTGGTGGTGTAAGCCAAAGGAATTGGTTTTTTATCATTCGCACTGATTGCCATTCTCATAGAAAACTGGGACGGATTACAAACGAGCTAGCAGATATTCCACTGTGAAGGAGTGTGCACGTTAAGATTTAACAGAAGCCATAGGCTTCCAGAGGAGCAGGCGGGATTCACACAAAGTACACAACACTTTCTCAGACTTGTTAGATGCTGTGATGAGGAAGAACCAAGGATCTGAGCCCCTCACTCTGCATGAAAGATGCCCTGAAGAAGCATATGTTTTTGAGGTCAACTCATTGGAATTGTCAGATCCAGGGGAAGAGCTCCAAGGTCCTGCTGGGGTCTGGCCAGCCCTTGGATCTGCTGGTTTCCTAAAGTGTCACAGAATCAAAGATCAGAGCTGGTGGCTGTTCTCATGAAATCCTTGGCAAAAGACTCAGGGCGAGTCTGTCCCACAGTCACCTTGTTTACGGATTGCCACTAACGCAGGGGAAATTGACTGCAAGCCGGTTCACTTGGATTCCTGCTCTTGTGTGTCAGCCATTGACACGGCTGTTGGGATTCCAGTTCAAAGGTGTTGGAAGGCTGGTGTGGGTCCCTGCTGGAGCGGCCCGCAGTGCCGATGAATCATGCGGGTGCAACGTGGTGTCTCCTCCCTCCCAAGCATTTTCTCTTAGGAAATATCTGTGATGACAAACTGTTTATTGTATCCTATTTTCCATCACCTTGAGTTCCTTGCAAGGCCATTTACCTATTAATATAATGCATCTGCCTGTTTATCACCATCCATCAGGCTCTCTGTTTCCAGAGGGCTGTCAGATAGCACCTAGGCACTCTGAACGTGTACCCAGCAGGCATGCTAGAACTTGAACTGGGCTGGGAGTCCTACTTCTTGATCTAGTTTTATGGAGAGCAATTAGCAAAAAGGGAACAGGTTTATAGGTAGCACTGAAACTTTAAAATGTTTCATATGCATCGTAATCAAGCTCTTAAAAAAAAACAACTCTGGAGGAAGCTGATGACATCTCTTCTCTCTCTTCCTCAGCCTACCTATATTTGAAGTAGGGGAGCTATTCACTCTGCGAACATTAGATTCCTCCTCTAACGGTATATGTACTATACCTACCACTGCCCCACTTAGCAATTCGTGCTTTCCCCCCCCAAACCTTGGATGTGTGCCGAGGGGACTCATCCTGTGATTTTAAACCATAGCAATGATGCCGTTGCAACCAATATGGCCCTGGGGCCAATCCAACTGCACACATCATGTATCTTGTGTCTTTTGCAGCTTGTGGCCAGCAGAGGAGACAGCGGGAGTGACGGGGAGTGTGGGATAAGACAAACACAACGGCGAGGGCCAACTTTTCCAAGCAGGACCCAGCATGTTTGCCGCGGAAAGCATAGGAATTAATTTCACTCGTTGTCACCTATACTAAACCCTCTGGGGGACACACTTACCATCAAATGAGGCAGCACCATCAAGAATTGCAAACTGAAGGTGGCGCTTAGAAGAAGTGGTTCCATAATAGCTGCAGAGTTGTCTGTAGCTTAAAATATAATCAGACAGGGTGCAGAGCAACGCTGCTGGTTTCTTTTTTTTTTTTGAGACAGAGTCTCGCTTTGTCGCCCAGGCTGGAGTGCAGTGGCCAGATCTTAGCTCACTGCAAGCTCCGCCTCCCGGGTTTACGCCATTTTCCTGCCTCAGCCTCCCAAGTAGCTGGGACTACAGGCACCCGCCACCTCGCCCGGCTAGTTTTTTTTGTATTTTTTAGTAGAGACAGGGTTTCACCGTATTAGCCAGGATAGTCTCGATCTCCTGACCTCGTGATCCGCCCGTCTCGGCCTCCCAAAGTGCTGGGATTACAGGCTTGAGCCACCGCGCCCGGCTGCGCTGCTGGTTTCACAGGAAGGGCAGCCTCCTGTGTCTTCCTCCTTCCCAAGGTCCCTTGTCCACACCTGGATCACACACTCTCTTGCAGAGCTTTATTTTCCCCTAATCCTGTACCCTTCCCAATGGTAACAATGAGAGCACACACTCACCCAAAATTTTTCTTTTTTCCCTTTTTATTTATTTTCACTTTTCAGAGCCGAGGTCTCTCTCTGTTGCCCAGGCTAGAGTGCAGTTGGACAATCACAGCTCATTATAGCCTTGAACTGTCGGGCTCAATGGATCCTCTCGCCTCAGTTTCCCAAAGAGCTGGGACTATCGATGCATGCTACCACACCTGGATAATTTTTAATTTTTGTTAGAGACAGGGTCTCGCTATGTTGCCCAGGCTGGCCTCAAACTCCTGGCTTTAAGCGATCTTCCAGCTTAGGCTTCCAAAGTGCTGGGATTACAGGTGTGAGCCACGATGCCTGGCCCCCAGAAATATTCATAGAGCTCATTTCCTTGCACTGAATTCCCTTAGCAGCAGCATGTACTTATTCCTCCATTTCCCGTTCTTTCATTCCTTCAGCTACCATATGCCTTTCCTACATATGGCTTTCAGATGAGTCTCAGGTTGTTTCGTGAAATCTTTGGTCTCATTTCCCAGCTACCTGATAACTAATTTGAAACGGGGCCACATGGTCTTGTTCTTTCTGGCTTTATCATAATATTTTATTCTAACAGGCTTCAGAAATGTGGCTGATATTATTTTTACTCTCATTTTCTAGAGGCCGACGACATGCAACATTTCATTTTGTATCTCTTGCCCTCTTCTTGGACTTGAAATTCTGAATGTCCAGTGTCCATGGGCCATTGATTATTAAACAAGAATAAGCCCAGAGTTTGCTGAGGAAGAGGACATGTTTGCTGTTACGGTCTAGAATCTATTCTGTTTTGAGAAAGTGAAGAATGTAGAAAATGACATATTTTTTGGTAACTGAGTGTTAGAAGCCCCAAATAGGTACCTGTAGATTTTCTTCTTCCACTGTAGATTTTCTCCTTCCACTGTAGATTTTCTCCTTCTAAATTATACCTTAAAATAATTTTAAAATATTTTTCCCTTGTATGGACTATTTTAAATTACTCTTCAAAGATCTAAACTAAAAATGTGATCATTCTTCAGTGTTTAAACCCTTTAACATGAAATTGACGTAAACCTCTATTTAATTTTATTACAACATTTTGGTAATAGGCACTAGTATTATATTAATTGAGTTATAATAACTAAGGGAAATTGAGGCAAGAATGGGAGATGCTATTTTATAACACATTAAATCACAGGTTAGGCCTGGTCATATTGGTTCAACTTCTACCACTAAAATGAAATTATTAATTTAGTTTAGAAAATTGCTCCTGTAATTCTGGCAGAGAGATGGGCAAGACAGCACAGGCAAGCAGTAATTTTTCACACTTAGCTTAATTTTATTATGTGCTTTATGTATTTTCAATAAAATATATAGGTAATTAAAAATTGAACTGTGGTGCTCTTTTGGATTTATAATAATTAGCACATACATTGGACTTTATAGTTTCAAAAGCTTTATACATCGTTAATTAACTATGAATGAGGTAGCGAGTATGATTATACCCATTTTACAGGTGAGCAAGCTGAGCCATGGGGTGCTTAAGTCAATTGCCTACGGGTTCCCAGCATAGCAGGGGAGAAGGCGGTTGAACTACAGAGCCGGTGGCACCAGTCCTGGCCTCTTCTTGCCTTTAACCATTAATAATTGTAAGGTACTCAGGAGTAGCAGACAAGTGTAGCCATGAACTCTTATCTTGTTTTTTTCTTTTTTTTTTCCCCATTTTGGGGGGATTCTTGTTAATACTTTAATACAAGAACCTTAAAAGTCCTTAATTATATTGGGCAGCCATATCCCTTGGAGGAAGATAAAGTAGGTATTATTACTTGTCCTTCACAGGTGAGTAATGAGAAACCCAGAGTGACAGCTCAACAGGCCCGTGAATCAGTGACAGATCCTAAATACGTGGGTACCAGAAGCACCATCCACAAACCCTGACCTTCTGACAGCCATGCTTCCACTATCAGACCTCTGAGGGCCATGAAGCCAGTGAAGTGGTGTCTAAAGACAGCACCAAAAAGAACCCAGCATTTACTTCTTTGACTTTTTCAGAGTGTGCATTTAAATTTTAGCCCCCTGCAGATCACCATCATGAAGGCTTTCAGAATGCAAACATAGGCTGAGCATGGTGGCTCACACCTGTAATCCCAGCACTTTGGGAGGCCGAGACAGGTGGATCACTTGAGGCCAGGAGTTCAAGGCCAGCCTGGCCAACATGATGAAACCCCATCTCTACTAAAAATACAAAAGTTAGCTGGGCATGGTGGCGCACGCCTGCACTCCTAGCTACTCAGGAGGCTGAGACAGGAGGATTGCTTGAATCTGGGAGGCAGAGACTGCAGTAAGCCAAGATCAAGCCACTGCATTCCAGCTTGGGTGACAAAGCGAGTCTCTGCCTCAAAAAAAAAAAAAAAAAAAAAAAGCAAAGACAATCCCAGCCCTCTCCATGATTCTTCCTTTGCCAGGAAGAATGAAGAAATATTCCTCAAAAATACATTCTATTCACCATCACCCACCGATCTTCAAATATCAGAGCTACTGGGTGTACTAGTTTTATTTTCTGTCTCTCTCACTTTTTTTTTTTTTTTTTTTTTTTTTTAAAGAGATGAGGTCTTTCTATGTTGCCCAGGCTGGTCTCAAACTCCTTAGCTCAAGTGATCTTCCTGCCTCAACCTCTCAAGTAGCTGGGATTACAGGTGTGCACCTCCATGCCTGGCTTTATTCTCTTTTTAAACACAACATATCCAGAAAGTAGTTCATCCTGTGATTCCCGTGCTCAAAAAAGATCGAGAATGAACTTTCATAGAAGCCACATTTTCCTATGCTTGCTCCTCTGTGTATGGGTACCAGGTGGGAGCATTAAACGATAGAAATCTCACTGTTCCACAGGTCAATAGTCTCACTTTCCTTTGCTTCTAAGAAATGGTTTTAGGTGCAGGCACAATTCTAGAGAGAACCAAGTTGCCAGCATGACGATTCCAACCTTGCTTGGTGCAATGAGTTGTATCTCTCCCCTGGAGGATGGGGCCACCAAAATCTTAAGAGGAATCAGAGGTTGGAGTCCAAGGCTGTTGTTTGTACTGACAGGGGCTGAAGTCCCCTTTTCATTTTAATATTTATAAATGGAAAAGGCAGTGCCTTATATGCTCTTTTCTTATAGTGCAGGTAGTCTTTCATTGGATTTAGAGAACCTGATCATTTTAAAAGTGAAATTGAAAATAGGAAAAGAACAGGGTCATCAGGCTCAATGGTCATTGTGTGGAAAGGCACTGTGGAAGGCCAGATCTTGGCACTCTGGAATAATTAGGAGGTCATGTTGGCAATAAGGTTGTGATACAATCACCTCATGAAGACAGGGTTCTTGCCCCTTCACTCTATTATAAGGCTACGGGGATAAACATCCACATCTCAGCAGATCTAGGGAGTGGGATGATGACACAGAGCAGTGTGAGCTGTGGCTGCACAGAGAGTCAAGGCAGCTACTGCAAGACACACCTGAACTGAACTTGAGCTTGTGAGAGACGTGCCATCCTTAACCTTCTCTTTTGCTTTTCTGGAAAGCGCAGGGACTTGTTTACCTTTGACAGAAGTGTGGTTTTGTTCAACCTGGGCGGGTTGTTGCATAAAGAGCAAGACCCTGGAAGGCACACACACAGTGGTCATGAAGGAGAAAAGCAGTACCTTTGCAGCCAGGCACAGAAACTGAACTTTCTCTGGCAATCAATGGCAGGATGCTTATACTCGCTAATGTGCTTTTTTTTTTTTTTCATGAAAAATATTATGTTTGATATTTTCGAAAGATACTGCACTCTCAGTGTCAATTTACTTTCTAAGCATAAATCAAACATAACTAAAGGGGCAGGGTGCAGTGGCTTATGCCTGTAATCCCAGCACTATGGGAGGTAGAGGTGGGGAGATTGCTTGAGTCCAGGAGTTCAAGACTAGCCTGGGTAACATAGTGAGACCCTGTCTCTACAAAAAAATTAAAAAAATTAGCTGGGCATGGTGGTATGCACCTGTAGTCCCAGCTACTTGGGAGGCTGAGGTGGGAGGATCACTTGAACCTAGTAGGCAGAAGTTGCAGTGAGCTGTGATCTAGCCACAGCACTCCAGCCAGGGCAGCAGAGCAAGACCCTGTCTCAAAAAACAAACAAACAATAAGAACAAAAACCAAAAACCCCAAAACCTAAAAATAAAATAATTGACCAGGCACGAGGTTTCACACCTGTAATCACAGCATTTTGGGAGGCCAAGGCAGGCAGACCACTTGAAGTCAGGAGTTCAAGACCAGCCTGGCAACAAGGTAAAACCTCGTCTCTACTAAAATTACAAAAAATTAGCCAGGTGTGGTGGCAGGCACCTGTAATCCCAACTATTTGGGAGGCTGAGACAGGTGAATCACTTGAACCTGGGAGGCGGAGGTTACAGTGAGCCAAGATCGCACCACTGCCTGTGTGACAGAGTGAAACTTTTTTTTTAAAGAAATAATAATAATAAATGAAATTAAAAATAAATGGTGCTTATGCTATGCTTAGTGCTGTATGTACATCAGCTGGCTCGATCCTTACAAGAACCCTGTGAGGCATGCGACATTACTCCTTCATTTTTCAGATAAGGAAACTGAGGCCTAGAAAGGTTAGTTGCCCAACATCACACGCCTGCTAAGAGAAAGAGCCTTAACTGGATTCCCAGTTCTTTCCATACTGATTCTTTTTATGACTTCGGTTGCCAAGCTTTTGGGGAGGATGAAATTAGACCACTCGTCTTAACACCATAGTGTCTGATACTTAGTAAATACTCAATCACTGTGCGTTATAATTTGTAGTAATTGTCAACCACTATGCTTATAATAACCAGTTTCTGTTGAGTTTCCTGCATTGATTAAGGCCAATAATATCACAGGGTTAGGTGATGTCATTTTTTTCTTAATTTTTTTTTTTTTCATTTATAATTAGAAAAATAGAGATGGGGTCTTGCTGTGTTGCCCAGGCTGGTCTCAAACTCCTGGGCTCAAATGATTCTCCCACCTCAGCCTCTCAGAGTGCTGGGATTACAGGTGTGAGCCACCAGTGCCTGGCCTCATTTTCTTTTCTGTTTAGAATGAGCCACGCTGGGTGTTAACCATCCATGTCAGGCTGATGTACCCTTCTCTAATGATTTATGCCATACACACAGGCTGTGATTTCCTTACATCGACAGGCTTGTCCAACCAGTCCCATGCCCACCATCTATCTTGAATCAGCAGCACAGCAAGGAAGCAGGAGATCCTGTCTTGTGCTAACATTTCCAGCTTCTTCACCGAGACTTCCTCTGGCTTCTCTTTGAAAGGTTTGGCTGGTTCAGGTGACAGGGGCAGCATTTGCCACTAAAATGCTGATGTTCTTCATGCCCAAAGGCAGCCTGTACCAAACGATATAAACAATGCAATCTTAGATTACTCATTTTGGAAATGCATATGCAAACAAGCACAGATTTTAGGCCTCGTTTGGGAGGCAAGAACATTGGGATTCACGTTCCCTTTGATTTTATCAGTAATTTATCAGATTGAGAAAGTTAATGGGATTTATTTAGCAATGGATGAGGAAAGATGCAGCTGGCAGTCCTTTATTCTGGCCTGTGCTGAATAAATCATTTCACATCTTTCTGCATGTTTTTTTTATATCTGTAAAGCTAGCCTGCCTTAGGGCATAATTCACAAGACTTATTTTTAAGTACTTTGCAGATACGATACAGTGGGATTAAGAAAACCCTGCTTTAGGAATAAGTGAAACGAATACTGTTAAACTTTTGGACTAGTCATGCTTGCAGTCCTTAGTAAGCTGGTAATGCTGCCTCTGCTGCCTTTTAGTTTATAGGAGCTTGAGCCCATGGATAGAACACTATAGAAGAAAAACGGCTATGTTCATTGAATAGCATTATTGCAGCTGCTGTTTATTACCTATCAATATCCATTCCCCAAAACTCACATTAGAAGAAGCAGAACTGGAAAAAAAAAGAATGACTAGCTCTTATAGATTCTCATTATTTCGAAAAATGCATCTTGATATTTCAGCCAGTTCACTTGTAGCAGTCCTGCTTGTGAAGATATCCTCTGTGAACTGAGAGTTATCTACAGATGCACTTTCCAGATGTTGCTGCAAGAAGATTTCTTCAATGCCAAAGGGGCTTCTAGGACTAAATTAGCTCTGCATTAAAGTGGAGGCATCATTTGTATTTTGGGGAGTGGCTATTTTCAATGACAGACATGCATTTATTTAAGTGAAGAATTAAAAAAAACACGCAAGGTTATGGTCATTCTATGGTAATGCGGATTCTGTTATTTGATGGGCAGATATAAAACTATGTATTTAAAATACCTTGCATGGCTCCAAAATTCAGGTCTCAGTTGCTACTTGGAAACAGGCTGACTATTTCAAGGAGTCCTAGCTTCTAAAGTACAAACTGAGACAAAAACAAATAAAAAAGGAAAGAGTGCTAAGAAAAAATGAGGGTAATAGCATGAGGTACTTTCCCCGGCAAAGCACAGATACTTTGCCTCTTTATGTTAGAAATTCTCAATCTGTGCTGTAATTTTGGGATGGTGGTCCATTCTGTCATGGGGTTATTTAGCCAACAGTGGCAAAAGGGACTTCGTATACACAATAAATAAAGAAAACTTTCTTGAGATGCTCATCATTTACATTAGCTATTTGGAATTGGGTTTTAAATCTAATTCTCTTAGAAGCCTAATAACTACCAGAGAAAGTGATTGTGACATAAGAAGTAGAATTCAAAAAGACAAAATGGCTGGGTGCAGTGGCTCACACCTGTAATCCCAGCACTTTGGGAGGCTGAGGTGGATGGATCACGCGGTCAGGAGTTCAAGACCAGTCTGGCCAAGATAGTGAAACCCCATCTGTACTAAAAATACAAAAATTAGTCGGGCGTGATGGCGGGTGCCTGTAATCCCAGCTATTTAGGAGGCTGAGGTGGAGAATTGCTTGAACCCAAGAGGTGGAGGGTTGCAGTGAGCCGAGATTGAGCCACCACCTCCAGCTTGGGCAACAAGGAGTAAGACTGTCTCAAAAAACAAAACATAAAACAAACAAACAAACAACAACAACAACAAAAACCAAACTCAGAATTTAGAAATACCAACCCATGCATTTGACCGAGCTCCTAAACTCTTTATTTTGAGCTAAACGTTGCAACACTTAGCATCGTGTAGCTGTTTTTTTTTTTTTTTTTTTTTTTTGCTGGATCTAAAGGCCTGGGAGTAACTGGGAGGCCATTGAAGATAGATGAAAATGCCTCTCTATGGCATTGGCTGGAGGAAATCATTAAAAAAGTGAAAAGTTAATTGTACTTATTGAAGAGATTGTGCCACGTCAGCATAAGCATTGTCTGTTTTAATGTAGGCCTTGGCCAGGGTCCCACGAGCCATTAATTAATATTATGGTTTAGTTGTCAGCAGGTCAACATGGGTGCTAAATTTCATGATTCCTCAGTAAAGTTAAACCAGAGATCTAAAATTATGACTGTGAAGTTAAATTATGGATTTAAGATCATGACTGTGTCTTTCTTCTGGGCACACACAGCCCTCTAGGGTACATTGATGTCTAGACTATTTCTCTAACTCTGAACGAATCTGGGTCCCTATAAAGAAGAGTCCTGAGTTTTGGTCTCTCCTTGAACTGTCTGCTTGCTGGGTGTTTTACTGAGGCTTTTTGAGGCTCGTGTCTTTTAGTTTCTGGTGCTAAATTTACTGTCTCCTACCTTTAAGGGCTGCTTTAAGGCTTGTTTGGACCATTTATGCCAACTCCATTGAGAAATCAGCAGTTTCTTCCCATAAAGTCTTTATGAGTCTCTTGAAATCATCTGGTAGTGGAGAATGTAAAAAGACTTGATGATTTTTTTTCCCCCTGATGGAATTTAAAAGCCAAAGCAGCAAAATTACTCTTAAATCAGAATTTACGTCCTAAATTCTTTCAGAGATACATTTCACTGCCTGGTGCAAAACCTGTGGCAATTTCAGATTTGGGAAAAAGAAGGGTCCACCTCATTAAATTTTACCACTGCAATCTCTGTTGTTCCCTCCAGCGCTCCCGTTTATGGGACTGACATCACCCAGAGATGAGGGCGAAGTTTTTGTGGCACTGTTTCAAAAGCTAAACACCTCTCAGTTAGTCACTAAGTTAATAGCAACACAAGAACTGTTAAAGATGTACGAAGCTCGCTAGAACTGGAATTACAACAGAGTAACCTTGCTGTGCCGAAGGGGGAAAGCTGAGCAAACAAGCACTTCCAGCTGGATCAGAAATGGCTAGAACGACATCTGAGACAGCTGAAAGTGGCTTCATGGAAACCCAGATCCAAGGGTGGCTAGTGGCTAGGATGGCGGGTGTTGAAATGTTATCTTGAGGGCTTAACAGATCTCTTCTCTACCCATCATTGACTTGGTTCAATGTCAAGACGACCTGGGACATTCTTCTTGTAACTGGGTTTGAGTAGTCACAGTTTCCTCTTAGCATTCTCCCTTATTTTCATCTGTGCCAATGGCAAAGTTTCGCCTGGTATCAGGCTGGATACTAAGCAAGAAAAAGTTCAACTTAATTTCAACCCATTCACTTCCTCTTCTCCAGCCCTGATCACAAACTCTTCTCTCCTTCTATGTAAACGTCTAGTCTTTGTATATCTCTTTAGTCAATTTTGCAAAAAGGAATAAAATACACAAAATAAAAAGGCAAAGACCATCTTATTTCTTTACTATAAAAACTTCAAAAAGTTATTCTACTTTAGACTCTACATATGGGCTTTTTTTTTTTCTTCTGAAGCCATTGCTCTAAAAATCTGAGAAATGTTTTATGTTTTTGCAGCTGTATGGCTTTAAGACAGGCTCAGAATCATTTATTGGCATTTCTGACCGAACTTCTTGTTTTCATAGGTGTGTAAATGTGTTATCGAAGATATTCTGGCATTTACCAAAGATGCAAGTTTGTAGGCTTTCACTACGGAGAACTGCTACGTTTCTCTCTTTCTCTCTCTTGCTTTCTTGAAAGAGAAGAAACGGTGCACTTGACAGGTGTCCTGGAGTTGTGCACCATCTTTGACTAAATTTATTTTGCTTGAGGTTATTTGCGCTGCAAATGTAAAATTTCAGCACTCACAACAAGACTTTTTCCCCCTTTCCCCTCCCCTCTGGCCATGGCTTGTCAAGCGTTTTATGTGAATGTTATTGTTTCACTTCCATTTATCCAGAAACATCATTTTTACATCATTTCAGATTTATCTCACCGAACTTTAGCAATGATTCCAAAACCTGTCTCTGTATCGGAATTATGTGGGGAAAGATTTTTAAAATCTCTACTTGGGGGCCTAGAAATCTGTATCTGAAACTCTCCCCAGATGCCCCTGGTGATGGACGAGCGTGGGAGGCCCCGATGGAGAGGTGTGTGTGCAAGAAGGCAGACAGAAATGGAAAAAGGGGCCTCGGCGTTGCCCCCTCGGTAGAAGGCAGTCTCCAATCAATCGTTCGCTTATGTTTGCATTAAACAAACATTTATTGAATACCCACTATGTGCTGGCAGCATGCCAGGCACGAGAATGTTGAAATGAACAAGAGCCAGCTACAACCCTGATGTTCCCCAGTCTAGCGAGAGGGACTGACGCGGAACAGATGCTTCCCTTTAAACGCGGTTGCGCCAAGACAGAGTTCAAGGAGGACACTTAGCTGAGCTCTGGGGTTGAAAGAAGGCTCCTGAAGAAAGCACCTAGGGTGAACCTTGACAGGCAGCGATGGCCGCTGTGTGGAGGAGGCTGTAGGAACAGTTCACACAGGTGTGGTCAACCAGGAGGGCGGCGGTGGGAGCTGGGAGGCGGAGCTGGGTGGGGCGGGGCTAGATAGGGCAGGGTGGGGTTAGATGGGATGGGCGGGGCTATGCAGGGTGGGCGGGGCTGAGCAGAGTGGGGCGGGGCTAAGTGGGGAGGGCAAGGCCAGAGCACAAGGGATCTTTGTTTTCAGAGTTTACCATACAGAATCAAGGCTGATCTTGATATTTCTCATGGGGGAATGGCACTCTCCCCAGCCCCACATTCCCAGAGGCCAAGCAATAGACAGCTCCAATGTAGGAGCAGAAAAGAAAGAGTGTGCTGCATTAAAGGGGAATTAGTAAGCACAGGGCACTTATTTTTTTATTGAAGCAAGTATCTCCCACTATCCTTTAGAATCAAGGCTGTGATTATTTCCTGGGCATGACTGGGGATCTATAAGGGCAGAAGGTAAGTGTGGTACGAGGTGATTACTCTAAGTCCAATTTTAGTCACAGTCTGGCATATAAAAAACCAGTCACAAATAATTAATATTAATAGTATTATAGTCATATGTACTATTAATGTTTATAATGTTAATAATAGCTAATATTTAATAATACTTTTTAAGTGCCAGGCACTATCCTATACACTTTACATGCGTCAATTTGTTGAATCGTTGCAACATTCTTATGAGGAAACCATTATGATAAAGTAGACAAAACTATCCATCAAAAGTTGGGTTGCTGTAGTTTTTTTTCTTTTCTTTTTTTTTTAAGAGATGGATTTTTTTCTCTGTCACCTAGGCTGGAGTATGGTGGTGCAATCCTGGCTCACTGCAGTCTGAAACTCCTGTGCTCAAGCTATCCTTCTACCTTAGCCTCCCCAGTAGCTGGTACTACAGGCATGCACTACAATGCCTGGCTAATTTTTTTTTTGGAGACAGAGTCTTACCATGTTGCCCAGGCTGGTCTCAAACTCCTGGGCTCAGGTGATCTTCCTGTCTCAGACTCTCAAAGCCCTGGGATTACAGGTATAAGCCACTGTGTCAGGTCCACAGCTGTAGATTCTGACTTCTGGCCTGTCCCCCTCTGTGCTATCGTTTTCCTATAAGATAGTTCTGTCATATTGTTTGGTGCTGGCCTTTGCTGCTTCATGAGGCACAAGCCCCTCTAAAGGACAGATTCTCACAGCCTTTATTAGTTGCATATGTTTGTAAACTGCTTGGGGTGAATATGGGCCTTTGGCTCTCAGAATCCATTTCCATCCCTTTCTGGTGTGTTTTCCTGAACTGCAGAGATTAGGAAGCTGAAGAACATGTTATTTGATTCCCTTTGCAGCCAGGGTTCTGGATGCAAATTACATTTCACCAGTCAGGTGATTTCACATGACATTTGGTGATTTTTTTCCACCACAGATATGGCGGTGAAGACATGGAGTTTTTCCACTACCATATTTTGGTATCCATTAGCTGGCTTTGTGGGTTCCGAGTGGCACCTGCATCAGGAGTGGCAGCAGCACCTGATCCAAGCTTCCTGGTCCCCAGGTCACAGGAGTGGTGCCCGGTCCCTGTGGTAATTATTTCTGTGCTATTCTTTTCTTTCTAGTTTTAGCACCCAAGTGGGTGTCCCTCATCACTAACCTAAAGTTTAACTTTGCCTGTTTTAAAAGAGTTTTTACATATGTCTTTTAAACTGTGTGGTATTTTGAAAGCTCAGTGAGACAACTTTACATGAACCTAAGGAGAAGAGAGTACCGCTGGTGAACAGACAGGCTCGGGAATGGTGCTGATGAGTTCGCACAGCAGGAAAAGCTTAAGCTGGGGTGCAGGATTGAGAGAGGATTTGTGGGGGGCCTGCTACCTGGCAGGAGCAGCGTGTTGGGGAGCTGACCCGGTGTTTTCACCCCATCCCCTCTGCCTTCCCTATCTGCCATCAGTGGACAATTGAAGGAAGACGAGACTGTGCTCAACCCTGCAAGGACAGGTGCATGAGGAGTCCTCTAAAGCCTAGGAAGACATTGGCGATGGGCTCAAAAGCAGCTGTGGGCCCCGGGACATCGCGATGTGACACCGGTACTTCCAGACTGTCACAGCCCCTTTACTATCAACCATGGGGCGTTTAACCTGAACGAGGGGAGACTTAACGCCAGCACTCACCTTTCCTGTTGAAGATTTGAAAGCAGGAGGGAAAATGAGAGAAAATTAGGAAAAAGGCAAGGAACAAACAAAAAACCCACATAGGTTTTTCTGGTGGGGCTGGCAGCTTTGAGAGAAGTTCAGGGGAACGGGCATGGAAGAGAATATAGGATTTGTAAAAGGTAGAAAAGGCGAAGTTCTGCTCTTCCGGCCAAGCCTGCTGAGTTTCAATGTTCATTGTATTTTCCTTAAATAATAAAAAAAAAGTTTCTGGCTGCAGCTGAGTGACATGGCACAGAAACGGGGTGCTATGAACATGCGATGGGGGAAGAAAAGCACCATTCCAAGCACCAGGCTCGGATTCTCTTTGTGTGTGCAGAAGGTTTTATTATTATTATTTTATTTCATACATCATTAAAATGCTTTGGCATTTTCCCCAAGTCAGCATGTTTTTAAAAAGTCAATGAGGAAGGAAAACACTAAAGAAAAATAAAATTCTGATTATTGGTAAAAAGGTATTATGGAAAGCAGGGGCCAAAGATTTCTCCATCAGTCTCCCCTCCTTTTTTTTTTTCAGGGACGCTCTCTGCTAATGGACTTCACTTTTCCTTGGCCATGAGAGCTTTTCAGTGTGTAATGGAAGTCAGAGAATGCCTGAGATTCTAGACCCCTATCCTTTCTGTGGCCTTGGGCAATGTGCTTAACTTCTGGGTGCCTCAGTTTCCCCCTCTGTAAAATGGGGATAATCATACTTAATTGCTTCACCATGCTGAGGTAAGGATTAATTAGTTGATGTTTGTAAATGGCTTTGAAGCCAGAAAATGCTACAACAGAGCTGGACATTATTCTTAATAATACATTTCAACTGAGTTAATAATTGCATTTGCTGTCTCAAATTTCCCTGGCAGTTTCAGCTGGTGAACTTATTTTTCAACTTCACTCATTAAGAAGAAATAAAAAGCAGCACTGCTGGCAGAGAATGGCTCTGGTCTTCATTGCAGGGATGAGCTCAGATTTGCCATGGGTGAGCGTATATCTGCTCCATAGGAATTCAGTAAGAGGCTCTGTAAAATGTCAGATGGGATGCAAGGTTGCCTTTATGGCTAAGTAGCTTTTTTTGAAAAGGAAGAAAATGCTCATCACAAATGTGCAAGGTGAGAATCAAGCAGATCTGGGAGGAAACCACTTTCCAGAACTGATTCAATTCCTATACTCTGGACCTAACCGCAAAGTGGTTTATCTGTTGTCTGCTGTGAGTTGTTTTTAATCTTTGGTCCTTTTTTCTGGCCTCCACCCCTTCCTGTGCTAGGGTCACTTCAGGGTGCGTGGTGTGTGTGTGTCTCAAATCTCATGCAAGATCCATGTCCAGCCTCCGCTTCCCTTTGTGTCAACTCAAAGAAGCATTTTTGCACAGTGTAGCTCAGACCCGTCAAAATGAGATGAACATTGCAGTGGGATGATATCACAGCGAAGCTCTTGTTCCGTGGCAGAGGTTCAAGAAATATTTGTTTAGTGGAGCCAGGTCTTTGAGACTTCCTGAGTTCCTGATGCTGAGTACCTAGTAAAATGATGTAATAACTGCCTAACCTGGGAGGTGCAGCTTCAGCAAGGACCGATGCTCCTAACAGGCCTTTGTTTAGATGTGCATTTTGCGTAATTTTCCCAAAAGGGGCATCGCACTTTGCTTTTATCTACCCAGACTCTCATTTAGTGGTTCTCAAAGCGAAGTCTCCAGGCTGACACCAGGGAACAGGTTACAAATGCAGAACCTCAGACCTCCGGTTTGAGAACCATGAGTCTAGTTCAGTCCTCGCTTGATCAATAATGAATTCCGGGGAGCCTGGGCTATGCGCTGCTGTCAGTAGCCACTTGGCTGAATAAGGAAACAAAACAACCCAAGCCAGAAATAAATCAGGGCCTTTCCCCGGGAATGTCTTGCCTGGAAAACCTGAATGATCTTGCAGTTGGCAGAGAGCTGAGGAGGAAGGCATGGGTGACTCTTTTAGCTGTCCCAGAACTCCTACCTTTACTTCCCAACCCTAGGAAGCCTGCCCAACCCATTCCAAGTCCTTTTCTCTGAATTTGTCATCAGCGGGGCCACTCAAATGAGCACTTACACATATCTGGCATATGAGGTTTCTGTAATTTGATGCTAGCATTTACTTCTTGGGTCAGTTGGGTACTCCATGAGGACAGATACCATGTCTTCATATATATATGTGTGTGTGTGTGTATATATATGTATTTTGAGACAGTCTGGCTCTGTTTCCCAGGCTGGAGTGATGTGGTGCAATTATCGTTCACTGCAGCCTCAACCTCCCAGGCTCAAGCCATCCTCCTGCCTCAGCCTCCTGAGTAGGTGGGACCACAGGTGTGTGACACCATGCCCGGCTAATTTTTAAATTTTTTTGTAGAGACACGGTCCCATTATGTTGTCTGAGTGGGTCTCAAACTCCTGGCCTCAAGTGATCCTCCCACCTCGGCCTCCCAACATGCAGGGATTACAGGCGTGAGCCGCTGTGCCCCACCGTGTCTTCGTATTTTTGATGTCCCACTGTGGTTTTCACAGCAGTGTGTGTTCAGTGGTGTTTTGCAGGTTGATTACTACAGGACTGTGAACTAGAGACTTCCATCCTTTCCAGATAGAGAGGTGTCCAGGATCCGGATGGGGTCATGAGCAGGGAAGGTAGTTGTGAGGCTCATCTTTGCTTTAGGCAAGTATTTGGCATTGAACATCAGGCTATCCGCCTGCTTGGTGAGAACTTTGTGAAGGCACAGCTTTGCAATCATCCAGCAGACTTTTTGAATTACAAACTTTTTTTTTTTTTTTCCAAATTACAGCACTTACGCTATTGGGAGGCACAGGAAAGCTTTCTTGGTATATTGAATCCTAACGGCAACTTTGAATCTTAGGTACCTCCAGTTTTATCATACTCATACATTTTATTGGAATTATGCATCAAGCAGTCAATCAACAAAGATGTGTGAAATGTTCCCCACGTGCTAAGATTTTCTGAATCTCACTTGCTGGTTAAGGGAGACCCTCAGCTAAAGTCCTCTGTCCCTGACCTTGGAAAAGGCTGGGATTTAATTGTGAGAACACTGGGTTGCCTTCAGCAGATGCTAGAGTTGATGTGAGTAATTCAACTTTGAGTAATTCAGGCCTAAGGGCTTGATACTGCCCTTTGAGAATGATAAATGGTACAACAAGGACAGGACTGGCTCCTTTTAAGCTCAGTATCTCCCATCTGCAGGACTCCCGGGTGCCCTACAATCTTGAACTGATATCCTGGGGATAACAGTAATTAGAGTCTTCAGTGTAGTTGGCAACTATTCATTAGCAGCTCTCAGGGAAGGAGAGAGAGAAGAGGAACAAATGACTGAGAATCCTTCCCATTTTGCAGACATGGGAAACCGAGGCAGGAAAAATCAGATGCCTTGCCTAAAACTACATTCTGAAGACTGAACTTAAAACAGAGGTGGCTTACTTTCCTGTAAATTTTGGAGGTCTCTGGAAAGACACAACTTTTCATTGCATATCAATGTTTCTCAACTTTTGTACCACTGACATTCTGGACTAGATAATTTTTCGTTGTGTGTGTGTGTGTGTGTGTCCACGCGTGTGCATGCTGTACTACGCACTGTAGCATGTTTAGCTGTATCCCTGGCCTTGACCCACTGTATGCCAGGAGCACTCCCCCACTCCCAGTTGTGACAACCCCAAACATCTCCGGATATTACCAAATGTCCCCTGAGAGGCAAATTAGTTCAGGTTGTGAATCATTCTTTTATACTGAAAATGTGAAATTAATATTCTGTGTAGTAAGCTGCTTATGGTCCCTCCAATTGACTAAACACTGAAATTGACTGAACAAATAGCAGCATCACTTTTCTGGACACCTGGGCTTGGTGGTGCAAGCCTGCAATCCCAGCTATGTGGAAGGCTGAAGGGGGAGGATCACTTGAGCCCAGGACTTCGAGACCAGTCTGGGCGACACAGGGAGACCACTGTCTCAAAAAACCCCAACAATCCCCAAACAAAGTTCTTTCTCTGTGAGATGCTGAAGCACGGACATGATGGCCAGGAGAATATTTCAAACAGAAGAGTTGAGGGCATCTCCAGCGGTGGTGCTTAGACTTAGGACAGAGAACCATGCACTGTCTGGCTCTTCAGTAGAAGGTAGTGCCATGATTTTGGAGACCTGAGTCTACATGAGAGGCATCACAAATCTTTGTTGTTTCAACATGAGTCCATGATGTTGGCATTGGAGCTTGCTTTGGACCTGTGTTCCAAGAAGGCAGAACATCCTAGACACTAAGGCTGCCTCCTTCATCTGGGATAAGACTGCATCCAAAAGCCTCATCACCTCATGAGAGCCTATTCGGATGCGAGCAACCAGGGCTTGTCTGGGGCTAGCCTGGGATGGGAGCCATAGATTATTCAGCGGTGGAAGGAGGCTACTGCTGTAACCATAGTGGGTGGGAAGGACTGTGTGACTTCCAGGTGGCAGAGTTAGCACAGACACAGGTGAGATGGCCTGCTGCTTGGTGTCACTGGCAAACCCTAAAGCTGGGAGTGTGCGTGGAGTAACTCACCTGCTGCTTGGCATACAGTTGCCTCTTCCTGGTGAGCCTGTCTGTGGGTAACAGGCAACTTTGCAAAGCAGGAGGCTTTCTGGTGAGGTCAGAAAGACAGGAATCTCCCCCAGGACGGGGTCCGAGGGTGTCTCCCTCTTCTCTCATGCTGTGGGCTTCTGTGATGAGTCTGCAGTCTAGCCTAAACGCACTCCAAAGGCCCCGTTACTCAGTTCAAGGTAAATTCCTGCCGAAGACTGGTTGCTGTGACGTGCGTGGGGGAGCGAGTTGTGGGCATCTCTGACTCCTGACCTTTACGTTGGGTTTGTCCCTTTTGTTGACTTCACAGAAAGGAGAGGAAGATTTGCTCTCACGCTCTTCTCTTCCCCTGGTGGTGCCATAGGAGTCTGAAGCCCTGGTGTTCAACTGGGTGTGGGGTGAGGATGGGGAATGCAGGATGAGAGAGATCAGATTTCTCAGCACAGAACAATTTGGAGTGCTAAAAGTAGTATCTTTTAAAAACTATGTGTATTTAAAAAATATATACGTATATTTTAAAAACATGTATGCTTTTATATATGTTTTTAAAAATATATGTTTATTTAAAATACATATATTAAAATACATATGTATATGTTTTTAAATATATATGTTTTAAAATATATACGTGCGTGTGTATGTGTATATATATGTGTGTGTGTATATATATAGATACACACATATTATATATATAGTAGAGACTAGGTCTTGTTATGTTGCCCAGGCTGGTCTCAAACTCCTGGCCACAAAGTGATCCTCCTGCCTCAGCCTCCTAAAGTGCTGGGATTACAGGCAGGAGTCACTGAACCTGGCCTAAAAGTGACATCTAACCTGACTTTCCAAAGTCAGCTTAGTGAATGTATCACACATTTCCAGTTGGTAGATTTTGACTCTTCAGTAATGAGGCAAGAATAACACCTTTTAAAAAAGTGTCAATTAAGATTTAATTGACATGCAATAAATTGTACATATTTACATGTACAATCTGATGAGTTTTGACAAACGTGTGCACCCACAATCAAGATAGTGAACATACTCATCCCCCCAAATTTCCTCTTGCCCCTTTGTAATCTCCCACACTTTCCTTCCTCACCTTTCCACCCATCATAGCCAGCGATGATTTTCTGTCACTAGAGACTAGTTTCGGGAGCTTTGTGTCAATAGAGCTGCATGGTATTGTATTTTTTTGGTCTGGCTATTTGCACTCAGTGTGATGGTTTGGGGATACATCAGCACGGTGTGCACCAATAGTTTATTCCTTTTGATGGCTAATGGTGTTTCATTGTGTAGATACACCGCTAGTTTTTAATCTATTCACCTGCTGATGGACATTTGAGTTATTTCCAGTTTTTGGCTATTATCAATAAAGTAGCTAGGAACATTCATGTACAGGTCTTTATGTGGACATAAGCTTGCATTTGGGTAAATATTTTTATTTAGATGAATGTCTAAGCATGGACTAGGTGGATCAGAAGGTAGGTGTAATTTAACTTTGCACAAATTGCCAAACTGCTTTCCAAGTGAGTGTACCATTTTATATTCAGGAATGGCTTCTGAATCTTCTGTGAGATGAAAGCATCAGGGAACCTAAGACTGTTGACTACATACCAGGTAACCAAAAATGCTGGCTGAATCGGCGCACGTGCCCACATCACCACCTATCTAGGAGCTCCCGCAGAGCATCTATTTGTAGCAACTACATCGTTTATCAGGCTTCCTGCTTGTTTCTTATTTCTGCCAGAAGACGTGGTCTTGATAATTAGTGAATACTCCTAAAACTTCTCTACAGCGAACAATTTCTCCTGGAGAGGCAGATTCGAGAAAAGAAAAATGACAGTTGGTTTCTTGAGATGGAGAAGTGGACCTGATTGACCCATCAGGTCAGGTCAGTAAATTGGTTAATCCCCTCAACTCCATATAGAGCATTAGAACTTTGACACCCGAAAAAATAGGCAAATAGAAACTAAAATAGAGTGTATTTTCCCAAATGGCATGGCGTGGGTCTCTTCGTATTCCCAAGTGAGCAGATAATTGCAAAATCTTGATTTGTTTTTGTATTGTATAAGTCAGGCCTAAAAGTAAAATGCTACCATGCTATTGGTTACATCTTATTGGTTTCTTTTTTCTTTTTCTTTTTTATTTTGTTTTTTGAGACGGAGTATTGCTCTGTTGCCAAGGCTGGAGTTCAGTGGCGCGATCTTGGCTCACTGCAACCTCTGCCTCTTGGGCTCAAGCAATTCTCCTGCCTCAGCCTCCAGAGTAGCTGGGACTACAGGCATGCACCACCATGCCCAGCTAATTTTTGTATTTTTAGTAGAGACGGCGTTTCACCATGTTGCCCAGGCTGGTCTTGAACTTCTGACCTCAAGTGATCCACCTGCCTTGGCCTCCCAAAGTGCTGGGATTACAGGTGTGAGCCACCACGACCAGCACGTCTTCTTGGTTTATCACTATGTTGTAGTAAAACTAAGTGTCCTAGAAGGTTGAGGAAGGGCTCCAAGATGGGGTATGAACGCAGGACATGAAGTCACTACTCACGAGCAGCATTTTTGGTGGAGATTCCAGGTGTCACATGGGCCAAGCAAGGTCATCCTGGAAGAGTGAGCCATGCTGGGGAGGGGGTAGGGGCTCTACACTTCCATTAATGGAACACTGTGGAACATTTATGCCTCCTCCTTTCTCAGGCATAAAGAAGAGAAAAAGGGAAACTCAGCTGTAGTTCTGTGCTTTTCAAGGAAAAGAAGAAAGAGTGACTTCTGCCAACCCTGAACCAACATTTTGGCTTAGCTCTTGATTCTGAGTGGCACAGGAACCGGATTTTAGATAAAGAAGAGACGTTTCTGTTACCTTGCAAGGCAGGAAATGGTTTTCTGGTCCTGGGATTCCTCTTCTGAGTGTGTGGGTGTCATGATTTCCTGTTTCTTTTTTCTTTCTTTCTTTCTTTAAGCTTTTACATTTAGAAAATATATCGAATGCCCTAATTTTGTGGCAGTAAATTTCCAATGTACAAATCAAAATTAGACTTTATTTTCTGGATCTTAGATCATTTTGAATCTGCTTTTTATTTAGCATGTCAAGTATACAATGCAAAATGCCTTTGTTTTCTTGGAGGAGATTAACATTGTCAGGCTGTTCAACCTAGAGGACAGTTCTAACTGGCTGCTAAAATCAACACACAGTTTGACAGCTGTGTGGTTTTCTTTTTAAACTAATTCCACAAAAAGAGATGAATGATAGAGATCAAATAATCATATGATGATGATGATGCTGATGATTTAATATAATTTTCCCAAGAAGCACTGGATTATGTCCCTTAAAATGCTCGTATCTTGGGTGAGTTGGGGGAGGGAAGCACTATTCTGCTCTGGTCCTGTCGTCTTTTTTTTTTTTAAGAGTAAAACAGTTCTCACTTAGTTTTTTGTGTAGCAGTGTGAGTCGGGACCATGGTTCCCATCAGTGCATGGAAGCCTTGTGAAAACACAAATTGCTGGGCCCTACCACCACAGTTTCTGATTTAGCACATCTGGGGTGGGGCCTGATTATCTGTATTTCCAGGAAGTTCCCAGGTAATATGCTGCTATTGGTCCAGGGATCACCTTTCGAGAATCACTGGTCTAACGTAAAAGCTGTCATACTGGATGTCAGGGTCCTAGGTTCTAGAGTCCTAGGACTGTGAGATTTTAAAACTTGATGATTCCTTGGAGGTTGCCAAGTCTAGGGGTTGGCAGGCTAATTTTTTCTGCCAACAGCCAGATAATAAATATTATAGGCTTTCCTGGCCATCTGGTCTCTGTTGCAACTACTCAAGTCCACTGCTGTAGTATAAAAGCAGCCATAGATAGACACATGCAAACAAGTGAGCATGGCCGTGTTCCAATAAAACTTTATGTTCCCATAGGCAGGCAGCAAGCCAGACATGGCCCATGTTGTTTGCCAACTGTGGTCTAGTCTAAGCTTTCATTTTACAGACGAGGAGATTGATTTTCAGAGAGGTTAGTTGACAATGACAATCACACAGGTGGCTGAATGCATGCCACTTGACTACTAACCAGCTAGTTGACTTGAGGTAAGATGCTTTGCCATACCACCTATAAAATAAGAAGATGTGTTAGTTATCTGTGTTGGTTTGCTAGGGCTGCCATAACAAGATACTACAGACTGGGTGGCTTAAGCAATAGAAAAGTATTGTCTCACAGTGCTGGAGGCTGAAAGTCCACAATCAAGGTCTCAGCAGGATTGGTTCCTCCCCTGAGGCCTCCCTCCCTGGCTTGCAGATGACAGCCCTCTTACTGTGTCCTCACATGGACTTATCTCCACATATACATTCCTGGTGTCTCTTCCTCTTATAAGGCCATCGGTGAGATTGGATTAGGGCCCACCATAATGGTCTCATTTTAACTGAACAGCCTCTTTAAAGGCTCTGTCTCCAAATACAGACCCATTCCAAGGTATCCGGGGTGTTAGGCCTTCAACATATGAATTCTTAAGGAGGGAGGTGACACACCATTCAGCCCGTAACATTATCTGTTGTTATATAACAAATTACTCCAAAATTTAGTGGCTTTAAACAAGAAAAATTTATTATGTAACAGTTTCTGTGGGTGACAAGTCCAGGAGAAGCTCTGGCTCCAATGCTCCCATGTGCTTGCAGTAAAACTCTCAATCAGGGCTGTGGTATCATCCAAAGGCTTAAGTGGAGAAGGGTCCAGGTTTATTCTCATGGCTCCTGGGAGGCTTCTGTTCCTTGTGGGATGCTGGACTGCAGGTCTCAGGTCCCTGTTGGTTGATGATGGGGCCTCTCCCTAGGGCTGCTCACTGGGTCACCTGTTCCCTTAGAGAGAGCAAGCGAGTGAGATAGGAGGAGCATGTCATTCTGTAACCTACCCTCAGAAGTGATGTTCCACCATCTGGGCCACATACAAGCAAGCCACAAGTCCAGTGTGCACTCCATGGGAGGGGAACACCCAAGGGTATGAATACTAAGCAGCAGGGGTCCCTGGGGGCCACTGAGAGGCTGGCTATGGGAGAAAGCTAGCCACATGACCCAATGCTCCCCATTTTAAAATTCTTTGATGTGATTCCTTTCTCAGCTTCTTTTTAGTTTTTTGATATCTTGCTTTTTTCTTTATTGGTTTTTTTTTTTTTTTTTGGCTACTTTGTTTAAATTTAGAGAACTTTGGTGTTTTCATAATATCTGAAGGGTCTGCGAAACATGGAGAACATGTCAGGTATAATGTATAAATGTATATTATTTGGGTGATGGTTACACTGAAAGCTCAGGCTTTAATGCTACACAATGTATTTGTATAACAAAACTGCACTTGTACCCCTTAAATCAAGTGGATTGAATATTTGGCAATCATAGATTCATGGCTTTCACCAATTTGGATATAAATTTGAATGAACTTAAACACATTTCTCTGAAAGTAAGATTATTAGCTAGATCAACTATTTTTAAGAGCAGGCCTTATTTACATGTAAACATGCATTTGCTGATCACATATGTTCTTATTAAAGCGTATTTCTTTATATCTAGTTGGCAAAACCTCCTTAATCTTGCAGGAATCTCAGTATTATTTTTAAGTTGAAAATCTTTATTTCTTTAAAAATTCTATTAATCAAACTTTCTGCTTATTTGGATTAAACTCTGCCAGTTTGGCTAGATTTGCATGGTGTGACTATAGGGTTTTTTTTGAAAGTAGAACTACAAAAGAAAGTATTCTTGGCTTAGTTCTTGCTAACTTCCTGAGAGAAGAGATCTGTAGAATTAGTGAATGTGCTTGGTTCTGGAGATCATGCCTGAAGCCATTTATCTAGTCACCATGTGCATAACAGACTTTAATCCATCTCCTAAATTATTTGAAAAGGACAGTTTTTTTTTGTTTTTGCTTGTTTGTTGTTTTTTTTTTTAACTTTAAAAATATAATTGAAAAGCTAATAATTATGGAAGTTTTGCTTTTTATTAGTTTATAGTAGTGGTTCTCAACTAGGGGAGATTTTGTCCCCTGGGGACCATTTGGTAATGTCTGAAGACATTTTTTTGTTTTTCATACCTGGGGTGGGAGGGGGACTGTTACTGGTGTCCAGTGGGTAGAAGCCAGGGATACACAGGGCAGTTCTCTACAACGAAAGATTACCCAGACCAAAATGACAACGGTGCTGAGATTGAGAAACCCTGGTTAGAGGAGTACACTCCCAAAGCGTTTTTGGCTGATAGTTGCTACAAGATTGGGGCTCAAATGTCAAATGGGATAATAGTGCCTTAATAGCAGCCTATTTCAGAGCCTTTAAAATGCTCATATGCATATTGTCTCCCTCAGGGATAAGATCTAGTATTAAAGACTCTCAAACACGTTGAGTCATGGAGCCTTTTTTCTGGGGGTTTTTGGGCACCACATATTCTTAATATGAGGCATTCCTTTGAGAATGCTAGCTTGGAGTGGACACAACAAATGACATACACTCCTGAGTGAGCGAATCTTGGGGAACTAAAATGTACTTGTATGATAGGAAAAGTTATTGCATTTCCATCCCATTCCCCACTCCCACCAGATAGGCTGTAGAGAAATGATTATGAGAGTAAAATATGCTGATCATTGAAATTTTGGATAATAATTGGGAAGAAAATAAAGGCAGCCCATCATCACAGTACTCAAGGAAAATCACTGTTAACATTATGTTATGTTTACATCAGTATCTTTTTCTATATGTGATAGCGTATGATCCAAAGATGGCCCATCAATATGTATCCCACCCTACACGCTCGTTTTACAAGGTGACGTTAACACTCATCCAATGACAATCAATCTCTGCTTCCTCCCCTTGAATCTGGGCATGCCTGGGACTCTGGTAGAAGTGATGTTGTGTGACTTCTGAGGTTAGATTAGAAAATACATCAGCTCCATCCTGGCTTTCTCTCTCTTGAATGCATGTCTTTCAATATGGCCACCATGTTGTGAGGAACCCCAAGCCAACCTTTACAAAACAACTGCATGGAGAGACCCACGTGGACAGGAACTGAGACTCCTAGTCAACCACCAGCATCCACCACCCAGCTTCTGATTGGGTGAGACTTCAGATGATTCCAGGTCCAGCCTTTGAGCTGCCCCAGCTGGCATTGAGTGGAGAAGAGGTTGGTTGTTTCCTCCGAGCCCTGACCAAATTATGGTTTCATGAGCCAAATAAATTTGTTGTGTTGACACACCACATTTTGGAGAAGTTTGCTATGTGGTATTAGATAACTAGAACACAATATATACACACTTCGTTTTTACATAATTGTGATCATGAAGTTCTTCCATAACATTAAATGTCTTTCAAATCTTGATTTTTAATCACAATGTCACCTTTTTTTTTCGTTTACATCAGCTCATGTTGCCAAATATCTAATAGGTCTTAAGCGGTCATGTCATGGACAACCCAGAGTCCTAACATAATTTATAACAGTAGCACATTTTCTTTAAGAACTCCCTTGAAGCTTCAGACAGCTCCCTCGAACCTTGCACTGCACATTGGGTAGCTTGGCTCCATGAGCTAGCTGACTTCTTCTACTTTTATAATGTTAATTTTGGCCAAATTCCCAAGGTTCTCTGAACAGTGATCCTTAATTCCCAGAAATGTAAATCGACCTCGATGTTTCATTTGAAGTTGGTTAATTTGACTCTCTCTCTCTCTCACCTTCCCTTTCTTTCTGTCATTTAAGAAAAGATAAATTTTGAGCAAGAAAATGAAAAGTCACGTACTCATGAAACTCATGACGAGAGAAATGGTTATGTCAGTGGTAGGCAAATGTGAATTTTTTTTCTTTTTTTAATTATACTTTAAGTTCTAGGGTACATGTGCATAACGTGCAGGTCTGTTACATATGTATACTTGTGCCATGTTGGTGTGCTGCACCCATCAACTCGTCAGCACCCATCAATTCATCATTTATATCAGGTATAACTCCCCAATGCAATCCCTCCCCCCGCCCCCCTCCCCATGATAGGCCCCAGTGTGTGATGTTCCCCTTCCCGAGTCCAAGTGATCTCATTGTTCAGTTCCCACCTATGAGTGAGAACATGTGGTGTTTGGTTTTCTGTTCTTGTGATAGTTTGCTGAGAATGATGGTTTCCAGCTGCATCCATGTCCCTACAAAGGACACAAACTCATCCTTTTTTATGGCTGCATGGTATTCCATGGTGTATATGTGTCACATTTTCTTAATCCAGTCTGTCACAGATGGACATTTGGGTTGATTCCAAGTCTTTGCTATTGTGAAAAGTGCCGCAATAAACATACGTGTGCATGTGTTTTTATAGCAGTATGATTTATAATCCTTTGGGTATATACCCAGTAATGGGATGGCTGGGTCATATGGTACTTCTAGTTCTAGATCCTTGAGGAATCGCCACACTGTTTTCCATAATGGTTGAACTAGTTTACAATCCCACCAACAGTGTAAAAGTGTTCCTATTTCTCCACATCCTCTCCAGCACCTGTTGTTTCCTGACTTTTTAATGATTGCCATTCTAACTGGTGTGAATTTTAAAGCCAATCTGAAAGAGAGAGAGAAATTACCTTGCCTAGTTTAAGACATTCTGTTTCTTTCTTAATAAGGCCATCAACTTTCAAATCAACAAGGTGTGGTCTGGTGTTATCATTCAAAGAGTAAATGCCAGCAACTCCCTTCATTTTTGTAAATACTGAAACCTTCAGGGAAGAGCTTTGTTGAGCATCTATGACATATTCATATGATTATTACTCCTGTTCAGTGTTGTTTTGAAGATTGACATAGAGTGAAAGGTTCACTCAGTCAGCACACAGAGCTTTTCTGAGTGTCTACTGTCAGGCGTTGCTAAACCCTGGATAAAAATGAATCACACATAATTCCTGTCTTCAAGGAGTTAACGCTTTTTAGGGGATTATGCTTCTCCCAGGTTCTTGTGTATTTCCTATCATCTGACAGTTCATTGCATGATTTTCACCAACCAGCTCCAACATTCCCAATTTCTTTTAGGAGACTGTGGTTTTTCATGAGCAGTGTATCTGTTGATATAAAAGCAATTCCACTGTAAATTGGTTTTAGACAATTCAAGTGGTATTTACTAATGCTCACCATTAGGGTGTTAGCATCCCTAGCTCATGTTCCACTTAGGAGTATGATAGACTTGAAGGAATAAGGAAATCTAGAGTATAGTTCTGGCTTCACCGGTTCCTCACTGTGCCATTTTGGACAGGTTACTTTGGTCTCTGATTCCTCATCTGTGTAATAAGACTGCTTGTAAATAACACTTCCTGCTCAGGATTTTATGTTTTTATGTCTGATATCTAAAAAAAATTCACAGTACTAGAAGTACATGAGTAGGTGTGTACGCAACACCTCCCATTACAAACATCAACCTGCTATGAGAATGTCTTCGAATCATTTGGGATGTCACCTTCTGTACCATGTGAGAATGGTTTCCTGCTGGGCCTTACCCTCTGATTGTAGAGACTGGGATCCTGTGAACATTGGGTCTTCATGTGGCTGGGAAGGGGCTTCTTATTGACTGCAGAATATGAAGTTATTAGTCAGGGAGAGACAACAGGTATCTCTACGTAAGTGTACTGGTGAATGTGCGTATAATGGCCAACTCTGATATTAAATCATTCTCAGGTCAAAGTTTTGTTGAGAGGAAAAATAGTTACATAATACATATATTACATATATGTATGTACTACTTATTATATATATGTAATAGAATACATTACATATATAAATGTATACATATACACATATACAGCTGTGTACATATATACATATATAAAATAATGTATCTCAGTGGAACTTAGTACATAATAATATATATACAATGGAGTAAAAAAAATGCAGCATCTAAGTGTTGTTATAGATTTTGGCAATGGTTTTTGATCTAACATCTTTGGCATTTAAAAATACATTTAAATGATATGACAATACATTGAATATGGTTTCAGGTAGAATAAGGCTGATACCAGGTAATTTAAATTGTTCACTCATCAAGTATCTGATATTTTCTCTACAACTTTATGAAATAGAGAAGGATATTTACAAATACACTTACAAAAAAAGATGTTACAGGGAATGTAAACATTGTGTTAGCATATATTACATAGGAGTAATTATATATACCAAACTCCATTGAGATATATAATTATATATACATATATACACGTACCGCTGTGTTTATTTGTATAAATTAAATGAATTAACAAACAAGTGCGTTATAGTTATTCATTTTTAAACTCTGTTGAAATACAAAGTGTAACTTACTTGACAAATATTTGTTGAATACCTACCGTATTGACACATTGCTGAAAGTCTGTACTCTGCAGTTAATGATCATGATGTGTAATTTCACCTGAAGTCCATATCACAGTATCATTCATGGCAGGAAAGTCAGTAAAAATCATGACGGTTTAATCTCTCATATTAAAAGGGTCAAATGCACTTGCGGATTGAATGTATGGGATGCAGCTTTCTGGCAGCGGTGTCCTGTTTTTTCCCAAAGCCAGCTCGCTGTTTGGAAAGCAGGGAGTGTCCCTGACCTGTGTTCTGTTTCCTTCTCTGGTCCACAGGGAGCACCACGTTATGAATAGGCCATTGGCATTTTCAGCCACTGGCATGTTCTTGACTTCAGAATAGAAAATCGGGTGGAATTTGGGGGAATCTATTGCTTTTATATATTTAAAATATTTCACTATTTTTGAAAAAGTTGCAACATCAAAGTAAGGTTATAGATTTTGGAAACAGTTTTGGATCTAACATCTTTGGCATTTACAAAATACATTTAAGTGATATGACAACACATTGAATATGGTAACAGGTAGAATAAGGCTGATATCAAGTGATTTAAGTTGTTCACTCATCATGCATCTGATGTTTTCTCCCTGATTTTATGAAATAGAGGTGAAATGGAACGTGATATTTACAAATACACTTATGAAAAAAGATGTTACAAGGAATGTAAACATCGTGTTAGGGTAGGAGCTTTATGCCTGTGGTTGCTGATTTTATGTTAACTTGGCTGGACCACGAGATGCCTAGATATTCGGTCAAACATTATTCTGGGTGTTTTGTGAGGGTATTTTTGGATGGGATTAATATTTAAATTGGTGGACTCTGAGTGAAGCAGACTGCCGTCCCTAGTGTGGGGAGGCACTATCCAGTCAGTCGAAGGCCTCAATAGAACAACAAACTGACCGTTTCCCAAGCCACAGAGGATTCTCCAGCAGATGGCCTTTTAACTTGAACTGGAACCTTGGCTTTCTTGGGTCTGCAGCCTGCCAGCCTTTGGACTGGAATTGGGGCTTTGGCTCTCCTGGGTCTCCAGCCTGTGCTGTACTCTGCGGATTTCAGACTTGCCAGTCTCTGTAATCATGGGAGCAAATTCCTTATAAAAAATCTTTGTATGTTCTATATGAATTATAGTATATTATACATATACTATTGGTTTTGGTTTTCTGGAGAACCCGATCAACTTAACGTGTCTGTCTTCAACACTCAGGAGATTATTTCTGTGAGTTCCAACACCCCATGTGTGGAAAATAGAAGGGCAGCAAAAATACAAGGAATAACAGAGATTAAGGAGATTTTGTCTGTAAGGTGGATTGGAGTTTACGGACAGGGTTGAAAAAAAAAGAAAAGGTCCTAAGACATCCAGCAAAGGAGTGCACCTTATAAAGAACAGATAGCATCAACCCAACTTAATTTCGTTGAACTATTTTCCTCCTCATGCCGCTTTGTTGTTTGTAAATCCCTGACCAAAAATATCTCTATGAGATAAGACCTAAAGACATTCCTATCCCTTCTACTGTGCAAATAGTTTATGCGGCCGTCCTCAGCGCTTACAATATGGCGGTTACCTATTGGGCTCATCCTCATGTCTCAAGTTCCTTGAAGCCAGGAACAAGCACAGTGCTTGTCACTTATAGGGAACTCCATAAATATGTGTTAAATCAACGAATAAATGCATGTAGGTTTTGGCCTCACCGAGCTGTTTCCCAGCTTGAGAATGTTATGAAGGAATTCTGCAAAATCTTTCTTGAGATCACATCAAAAGAATTTTGTAAACACAGTGCTGCTGTCCGTTTATCCAAGATGAATGATGTTTGGGAGGCTGAAAAGAGCTTTCGGGTTGCATGTAGTTGATTCTTTGTGAACTGATTACAGGAAAGATGATGGGGAAAAGGTTTTGAGTGATTATTTTAAGGACTTACTGTAAAGGGTTACTTCCCTGATCTCTGAAGCCCATTACATCAGTACTCTCGCTGAGTTTCAGGATCATTCCAGCCCTGGGTAGATCCACTGATACAGGGGCTAGAGAAGGCAGGCCAGGGCTGTGGCTCTCAGGAGGGACGGGATTTGGATGTTTGCAGAGGTGGCTTTTTATGTCCTAAAACCATTAGCTTCATGACACTTTATTATTTCACTCTCAGTTTTCATTATTTGTTGACTATATTGTCTTCTAATGTAGCCTGATCATTTGCTCACAAGAAAATACATATATATGTGAGTTTGTGTGTATATATATATATGTGTGTGTGTGTGTGCACGAGTGTGTGTATATATATGTGTGTGTGTGTGTATATATATGTATATGGAGAGAGAAAAAGAAAGAAAGTGAGCAAGTGAGTGAGTGAGAGACAGAGGAATAATGACTAGTCACAGAGGAAACTAACTCTTAGCAACTTGACGTTTCTCATGCCCCAGAGGAGGAGTTTGCCACATAGGCTGAGATGGAGTCACATTTAATAGTAATAATTTCCACCTGCTGTCATGGAGTCTCAGATTATGCATACAGGTGGTGGTTTTATTTTTTTCCATCCAAGAATCTTGAGGCACCTTAGGAACATTAATTAGACCCTGGAACTCCTTGAAGTTGAGCCTCTACCCATATACACATGATGAAATGCAGAAGAGGAGAGGCTAATTGAGTAAAATCAGGACCACACAGAATTCCATGAGAGAGCCAGGGAGATGACGGCTTCCCGATCTGAGGCCAAAACAAGGAAACACTGAGAAGAGATGCCTGTTTGCCAGGTGCTTGAAATTCACCTGGAATTTCCACCCCGTGAACCCCGTTTCATTTACAAACCATCTTCCCTCTCCCCTCTTCGCTGCAGCACCCTACACAAAGAACATCTAAATCACCATGTGATAATTACCGTCACTCTCAGGGTTTGCTACCCCGCAGCCTACAGAGCTGAAGCATCCTCTGAGTACTTCTGTAATGGGTGCACCTGCCTTTCCGTTCTTGGTGAGAGTATATTTCCTTGTTTAGAACTGTTTCTTTCTCCTTCCTTCCTTCCTTCCTTCCTTCCTTCCTTCCTTCCTTCCTTCC